>NW_028270155.1:78162002-78482229 GCF_037043375.1 Chiloscyllium plagiosum
CCCTATGTTGAGATTACATTATTTACAGTGTGGAAACAGGCCTTTCGGCCCAACAAGTCCACACAGACGTGCCAAAGTGCAACCCTCCCAGACCCATTCCCCTGCCCCTAACACTACGGACAATTTAGCATGGCCAATTCACCTAACCTGCACTTTTTTTGCACTGTGGGAGGAAAGCGGAGCAACCGGCGGAAACCCACGCAGACACGGGGAGAATGTATAAACTCTACACAGTCAGTCACCTGAGGTGGGAATTGAACCCGGGCCTCTGGCGCTGAGGCAGCAGTGCTAACCATTGTGCCACCGTGCCACCCACAGCAGCAAAATGTTGACTCAAAACATTCCAGACAACACAAAAGTTTCGGCTTCAACATACTCTTTATTTCAGCTCAGTCAGTGAGCGATCTAGAGTCGACACCACAGAGTAGCCTTCAAGCTACCACTTAGGGGAACTGTCAACAGATCTCTGTCTTGAGCTTAAAAGCAGTACATTTAATGGCACCCCATGTGCGTGACTAATATACATTTCCCAAGCCCCACATGATTTAATGTTACTACATCTAGTCATGTTTAAATAGTCAAAGCTCAGCTGGTCAGGCAGCATCAAAGGAGCAGGAGAATCGACCCTCCTCATTCCCAAAATGTCAATTGTACAGCATCTTGAATACAAAGCTGGGCTGAGAAGTGGCAGATGGCATTCAACCTGAATAAATGCAAAGTTATTAATTTTGGAAGGTCGAATTTGAATGTTGAATACAGGGTTAAAGACAGGATACTTGGCAGCATGGAGGAAGAGCAGAATCTTGGGATCAACATCCATAGATCCCTCAAAGTTGTCACCCAATGTGATTGTGTTGTTAAAAAGGTTATTGCTGTTTTGTCTTTAATTAACAGGGGGATTTATTTTAAGAGCTGTGAGGTTTTGCTGCAGCTCTTTTAAACTCCGGTTTGACCACACTTGGAATATTGTATCCAGTTCTGGTCACCTCATTTTGGGAAGAATGTAGATGCTTTAGAGAGGGTACAGTGGAAATTTACTCGGTTGCTGCCTGGACTGGAGAGCATGTCTTACGAAGAGAGGTTGGGCTTTTCACGCTGGAGAGAAGAAGGAAGACAGGTGACGTGATCGAGTTGTATAAAGCAATGAGAGGCATAGATAGAGTAGATAGCCAGAGACTTTTCCTCAGGGCAGAAATGGCTGTCACATGAGTGGCCATCATTTTAACGTGATTGGAGGAAGTTACAGGGGAGATGTCAGAGATGGATTCTTAACACAGAGATTGGTTGGTGCATGGAATGCACTACCAGCAGTGGTTGTAGAGTCAGGGACATTAGCGACATTTAAGTGACTGCTGGACAAGCATATGGATGGCAGTAAATTGAGGGGTGTGTAGGTTAGGTTGATCATAGATTAAGACTAATGCTTGGCATATTATTATGTTCCAAAGAGCCTGTACTGTGATGTACTGTTTATGTTCTACTCATTTAACAGTGATAGGATGTTTGCCCTGGTTTGTGACACTAGTGGAAGGCATTAAAAGTTTTTCACATAAAGACTGATGAATCTTTGGAACTCTGTCACAGGGTGTGGTGTTGGAAAAGCACAGACGGTCAGGCACCATCCGAGGAGCAGTAGAATCGATGTTTTGGGCATAAGCCCTTCATCAGGAATGAGGCAGTCTTTGGAATCTCTGTTGAATCTTTGGAACGCCCTATCCCAGGGAGTTGTGGAAGCTCAGTCAGTGAGACTGTTATAATCAGAATTCAATGAGTTTCAGAAGACTAATGAAAGAATGGGAAATGGAGATAGCTGAACACATTTTCAGCTCTGATCTCGAGCATCTGCAGTTCTCAATTTCTCCTCAGTGTCATGACACAGAAGATTTAATGAAACCAAACATCCAGAAAAGCTCGCCTTGCCTCATAATCTGTTAAAATGTGAGTGACAGAGAACTCCCAAATTCCACTCTTCAAAGAAAAAAATCTCAATTTATGTTTCAAATTCTAATAGTGAACATTAAACAAAAAAAAAACCTATTCTCATATCCAAGCCACCTCCTTCTCTTAACAATTTACAATCTAACTCCAACTCTGTAAAGATTATGCTGTTCCAATAAACCACTAATTAAAATTCCATTAACTTAGTCTCAAAACCACACAGGCTCCTTCTGTGTCTTCACTCTTCAGGCTGCTGGTCTCCCTTGGTCATCGTTTTTCTTTTTACTGCGAATGTGTTTTACATACTTTAGGGCAGCATAGTGGCTCAGTGGTTAGCACTGCTCCCTCACAGCACTAGAGACCTGGGTTCGCTTCCAACCTCTCTGTGTAGAGTTTACACATTCCCTCAGTATCTGTGTGAGTTTCCTCTGGATGCTCCAGTTTCCTCCCAGAGGACAAAGGTGTGTAGGTTATGTGAATTGACCATGCTAAATTGCCCATAGTGGTCAGGAAGGTACAGTTTAGGTGCATTACTCAGGGGAAATGGTGAGAATGCAATAGGGAAATGGATCTGGGTGGGCTTGTTGAGCCAAATGACCTGTTTCCACACTGTAGTGATTCTAATTCTCATTCACATGAAAGACATCTTCAATACAGAGTGTTTTCTGATTTCTTTCAGAGCAAGACATTCAAACGGCGGTTAGATCTCTGGCAGTTTCTCTCTCTACAGCGTTAAAAATCACACAACGTCAGGTTATGGTCCAACAGGATTAACTGGAAGCACAGAAACTTTCGGAGCGTCGCTCCTTCATCAGGTGATAGTCACCTGATGAAGGAGCGACGCTCCGAAAGCTAGTGTGCTTCCAATTAAACCTGTTGGATTATAACCTGGTGATGTGTTATTTTTAACTTTGTACACCCCAGTCGAACACCGGTATCTCCAAATCATCTCTCTACAGCAGTTGCTCTCTTCCTAATTTTCAAAAGACCGGATTTATGTACCCTCCAATGATGCATTCTTTTCTTCTAACTTAGTTGGTTTCCAGGTGTCAAAACAATATAACTCAAATTCCATTGCCTTCTGTTATCCTGCGCATAATTTAAACTAATTGGTTAAATGCGAACTGCTGTCAAAAGAACAATCAAATATCAGTTATTAATTTCACAGTCGAATGTTACATATTTCCAATTTTCCAGTCACTCTGGGACTGCCATCCAATCGTATACACAGATGCTTATGATCTCTCCACTCAGAACAGCATTCACTCTCTATTAAAGTGACATTAAACAGTTTTACCTTCGAAACAATAGATTCTTGTTGGATAAATGAATCAAGGATGCATGGAGATATGGAACTTGAATCAGAACTTGATCAGTTATGATCTTATTGAATGGCAGATCTGGCTGGAAGGTGGAATGGATTATATGTGTTTCTGCTTTGTATGCTCATGTGATTTCCAGTTCGAGCTCATGTTGCCCCTGTGGAAAATCAGTGTCCAGTGAAATTTCCATGCCCTTTTCCTTGGTAACATAAAGGATGCTACTTATTGCCGTGGATCTGTCGTAGCTCCTTGGATGAGCTATGCAGTTAACCCAACATCATGCTGTTTCCACTTATTGCTGTGGTTCTGTTCGCCGAGCTGGAAGTTTTTGTTGCAAATGTTTCGTCCCCTGGCTAGGCGACATCATCAGTGCTTGAGAGCCTCCTGCGAAGCGCTTCTTTGATGTTTCCTCTGGTGTTTATAGTGGTCTGTCCCTGCCGCTTCCGGTTGTCAGTTTCAGCTGTCCGCTGTAGTGGTTGGTATATTGGGTCCAGGTCGATGTGTTTGTTGATGGAGTTTGTGGATGAATGCCATGCCTCTAGGAATTCCCTGGCTGTTCTCTGTCTGGCTTGCCCTATGATAGTAGTGTACTACCATACATCAGGAGCATCTCGGAACTGACAGCCAGACTACTGCGACACCTAGGACTCATAACGGCACACAAACCAACAGCCACGCTCAGACAACAACTCACCAGAACGAAGGACCCGATACCCAACATGAGCAAAACTAATGTAGTGTACAAAATACCATGCAAGGACTGCACTAAACACTATATAGGACAAACAGGAAGACAGCTAACAATCCGCATACATGAACATCAACTAGCCACGAAACGACACGACCAGCTATCCTTAGTAGCCACACACGCTGACATCAAGCAACATGAATTCGACTGGGACAACACTACTATCATAGGGCAAGCCAGACAGAGAACAGCCAGGGAATTCCTAGAGGCATGGCATTCATCCACAAACTCCATCAACAAACACATCGACCTGGACCCAATATACCAACCACTACAGCGGACAGCTGAAACTGACAACCGGAAGCGGCAGGTACAGACCACTATAAACACCGGAGGAAACATCAAAGAAGCGCTTCGCAGGAGGCTCCCAAGCACTGATGATGTCGCCTAGCCAGGGGACGAAACGTTTGCAACAAAAACTTCCAGCTCGGCGAACAGAACCACAGCAACGAGCACCCGAGCTACAAATCTTCGCACAAACTTTGTTTCCTCTTATCCCTGTAAGGGGGCAATAATACTTGTGGGGTGGGGATATCTGGTAGCACAATGATAGAGGCCATGCTCATGGACACAGTTTGAACGTCCACAAAAACTGGCATTTAAATTCAGTTAACAAAATATCGCCGTGAATGGCTTCAGCCAGAATGTGGTGAATCTGTGGAAGTCAAAAATTAAGACAAAGACAGATAGGTTCTTGATTAGTCAGGCTGTCAAAATTTACAAGGATAAGTCAGGAGGGCAGGATTGAAAATCATATCAGCCATGACCAAATGGTGGAAGAGATTAAATCAGCCAGATGGCTGAATTAAACTCCTGTACCTGATGGTTTTATGGACTTGTTAGCCCTGGAAAGCTTGTTTGTAATGTAATGAGACAAGTTGGTTGTCAAGCCGCAAATCCTCCAAATGCCTCTGATGGCACGTGGTGCGAGTAGCTGAATCTCCTGGACTTCGCACAGAGGAAAATTGCACACCAACCCAATGATTTGCAAAGTAATAGGGATTAATCCAGGAGAAATTCATGGCCCAACCCTTAGAAACAAGGATGGTAGAAAACTCAGAGGCATGTGTCAGTTATAAATAAGTCATTCCTTTTACCAATTTTCACTGCAATGTCTGCCACTGACCTCATGACAATTTGCTCAGATTGTAGTTTCTGTGTTGTCTCCGACATTTTAATCTTGTAAAAATGATTAATTTAAGAGCAAACAACAGTTGATAGTAATAGAGCTCTAGCACTATCAGCCTGGATAGAATGGAAGTGTTGAAGATACCTCCCCTCGTCGGTGAGACTAGGACCCGGGGGCACAGCCTCAGAGGGAAGTGATGACCATTCAGAACTGCGGTGAGGAGACACCTCTTCAGCCAGAGGGTGGTGAATCTGTGGAACTGACTTCCATCGAAGGCTATGGAGACCAAACCATTGAGTATCATTAAGACAGAGACAGCTTATTTTTTTAATTGGTAAGAGGATTAAAGGTTACAGGTAGTAGGCAGGGGAATAGAGTTCAGTAACATGTCTTCTATTATCGAAGCAGACAGAATGGGACAAATGGCTTAATTCTGCTCCTGTATTGTATGGTCTAATTGTACTGGCGAAGGGTGCTATTCATCATTTAAAGTATGTGATGCATTGACATGGAACTGAGAATTCTGTCAATGGAATTTGGGTGAATAGTTCTAGTATGTATTGAATGTGGCAAGATAGTTTATAAAATATTACATTTAAGGTGGCATGATATAATTCAAGTTGTAATAATAATGACTACCTGATTATACTTTATTTGTGGTTGTAATATCAGCTAATCTATTTTGAATGCTATGTGCTTTCAGAAACGCAGCCTTTAGATTCCCTTTCACTGGGTTGGAATGTCTATCCCTATCTATTGATGTACACTTAGACTTATATTTTGATCTCATTCTGTCATGGTGCATTTATAATTTTTCATTTAATGCCATTCTCTGCTGCTTTGTCTCTGGTCTTTGGTTTGCAATATCTCTCCAAGTTGCTTTCCTTGCCTCACTGTTTGGTTTAAAGCCCTCTTCGCGTCCCTAATTATGTGGCTTGTGATAGCACTGTTCCCATTTTTGTTCAGTTTTAAACCATCCTTGTGGCATGGACCCTTCTTTCATCAGTATTCGTGCCAGTGCTCTATGAAACAAAACATATTTACATTTCATCGTATTTGGGACTTGTAACTACTTCATTAATATTATTTACCTTGTTCCATCTTGCATGTGGCTCAGGAAATATTCCAGGAATTATTAACTAAAATGATCCGATAATTTGCCTAGCTTCTTATTTGTACAATGCAGAAATCTTTTCCTTTATTCTGCCTATATCCTTGTTATCTCCACAGATCTCAATGACTGGATCCCCATCCTCCCACTCTGTGTGTCTTCAGTTCTGAGTAGATGTCCTCATCCCTGAGGCAGGATGGGCAAGTGACCTTTCTTGGGCAGTCTCCTTTGCTCCTTTGCATCAACAGCCCGTCCCGACCATCACTCCATTGTCTGCAACCACTGCAACATAAGCATTTGCTACCCAACTTGATTGACTTCAGGTATCATGGGCACAGTGGTTAATTATCTAATCCAGACAGCACCTCTCGCTCTCATTCAAACAATCTGTAACTAACTGGAAGCTGTTGCATAGTTGCAGAGTGTGTGTATCTTACATTTCTGTCCAATCCTGTCCAACAGCCTCGCTCACAGTCATACAGTCATTCCCCTGAGATGCCAAAGCACAAGACACTATCTTAAGAAATGTACCCACCATATTGCAAAAGGTGCCCAGGTAACTTTCTAACTCTGTCTCTCAGTAACTGTAGTGTGGCCACCAGGCCATAAAACCTGATCTGAAACTATTCCAGTTTTTAATGCTATTGCAGTGGTGGTTATCCTGGATCACGCTGTTGTCTCGGAGATACCACATTCCACAATCACAACATGCCTCATGCCTTTTATCCCAATTAAGTTTGCAATTTATGAATTATTGTCTTTTATCAAGAACTACTAACATTACAACTTAGATCTCCAACGCCAATAAACTGTATTGCTTTTCAATAAGATAAACATACAAAGTATTATTTACCATGATCAAACCCTGCAATCAATCATCATTATTATTGTTGTAAACTTTATTTTGTATAACATTTACTCATATATTCTAAGATATTTGAATGTCCTCAAGCAAAATATCCACTAACGAATTATTGCTTTGCTTTCGTAAGATGTCACTCTTTGCTTTCTCTCAGAACATACCTGATCTGCTCCTGGTGACACTGGGTGGGTCAGCTGTGCGGAATGATGCTGACTGCCTCTGCTTTTCCGTTAACTTGAACGTCCAACTGACATTGACTGACTATCTGAAGCATGTTAGAAGCAGAAACCTTCTGAACCTTTAAGAAATAGTTAAATGTGCACTTGCGATGCCAAGTCATAGAAGGCCATGGTCAATTGCTGAAAAATAGGATTAGAACAGGTGGTTGTTTTTGAAATACACAGACACACACTGTGCTGCAGATCTCTACAACTGTCTGGATCCACTTTTTACTCTCTGTTACAACTGATAGGGATTGCTCCCATACTCCTTCCATCGGCCGCTCGAACAAATGCAGCCTGTCTCCAGAACTTGTTTTTGCAGACTTTACTAACTGATACTGACTTTCTTCAGGTCCGAATCTCACAGGTTCCTCTAACTGACACTGACTGCTTCTGGATCTTCCTTTCACTTGCTGCCATAATTCATTACCTTTTCCCTGCTTCAAATAACTTTTAATAAATCTTTTCCCATCAGATCAAAGTGAAATCAGATAATAACAAAAATCAAAGAAGTCTTCATAGTTTGATAGCTTTGAGAATCAAAATGAAAGGGTTTTTCATAACTATCTTTAACTGCTCTCGGAACTGACTCTGGGTCACTGTGTAGATGCAAGTGTTTGTGCAGGTACTGAGGAGCTGGAGCAGGTATGCAGCTGTACCCATAGACGCTGAAGGTGGAGATAAATTGTACACAAATGCAATTCGCTGATGGATGAAACATGTAACATTGCCCATCCGTAACAGGATGAAACTGCCTGAGATAGCGAAGAGTAAAATGATGGACTTTCTGCGCCTTTCCATCTCTGGGTCATGGTGACCCTCTCTCTCTGTTTCCACCCGGAGTCTCCTGCGGGCTTTACTTGCCATGAAGATGTGTCTGACTGTCAGAATGTTAAAGAGAACTATCAAAAGGAATGGGACTAAAGGTGTTAGAAAGCGATGGAGAAGTACATATGCAGTCCAGAAGATTGAAGTGTAATATTCTGGTTTTGTAATGCAAAACTACTCCATGTTATTGAAGGTGTATTTAGCTCTGTATTTGAAGAACCAGGGAATACTTTCCAAACAGCCCAGTACACTCACTGTTGCAATAACCACAACTGCCAATTTCTCAGTGCAGTATTTTGTTCTTAGCTTCTTACAACAAATAGCCACAAATCGATCAAAGGTGAAAGCAACTGTGAGCCAAACTGAACAGACTGTGGTGCCAGTCATAAGGAAATCTAACAAACTGCAGACAGGAGTAATATCCAGGAAAGAAACTGGAAAGTAAATGATAAACCATCTCAACATTACGTCAGTGATGACAACCAGAAGATCTGCTGCAGCCATTGCCACCAGGTAATGATTGACACTTTTGGAGAGTCCACAGGTTCTGCGAGATAGGATTGTGATCGCCAACAAATTAACTGTTAAATAAAAGGTTTAAATTACTGCATAAGTACGATACTTCAGTTTCATAACAAAAGTGCTAATTTTGTTCACATGATATCTGAAAACATCTTTTTATTGGTAGGAAAAATGAAAATGCTTATAGTTTACTACAAATAAGAAGAGAAAAGTAAATCTTTAGAAATGGATGTACATTGTACAGTGGTTTAGATATCAAACTGATGAAGATAAGAATGTTCATTTGACCAATTTAATTCCTTTCCTGACAGACATACCACATTTTCCTTGATTTTTCACTGGTCAGAATACTCTTTCTGAAGTGTGGATAGAGATTCAGTCTGAGACCTTGTTGAGTCCCCAGGATCACAGACGTAGAGATTGAAGATTCCACTGGAAATTCCCATAAGTCTGAAATCTCTTAAAACCTTCGTTTATCTTGGAGAATTTATGGGATCCTGCTGCAGTTAAGTAAATAATGATTCAAGAAACATTAGGCTATTGAATACCTAACCTGATTCCTGAGAAAACTAGTCACCTGAATTCACAAATTACAACATGCATCCAGAAGTGCCCCATCTCCTTGCGTGTGCGTGTCCAACACATGCACATGGTGACAGACTGATATGTACACACAACCTACAGAAACCTGAGAGCCTGAGTCTACATCTACTCTCTTCACTCTGGGATCCAGCATACTTCCTACTTCAAGACACAGCTCCCACATCCCCCGAGATCTGACCCCTACCCTCCCCTGCTTCCTTCTCCAGTATCTCCCATACTTCTCTCGGACGTGTATTGCATTATCACCCCGATCCCAAGATATCCCGCACCATTTTTGAGACTTAACAATCTCTGACCATCAGAACAGGCACTTGCTCCAGACCCGACGTCATCACACCACTCCATCAGTTTCCGGCATCTCCTTCTTTACCATCTTTAAGAAAATGCTTCCCAACTATCATTCACCACCCTGTTCTCATTTAATCTGGGCATCTGATGTACATGGCACACTACCTACCTTGCACCCATCTGGCACCCTACCCCATGTTCCTGAAAATTCGCCTACATGGCACTCTGCCCTGTGCACATAAAATCATAGAGTAATATGGTATGAAAACAGGCCCTTCAGCCCAATGTGGTCCAGGCTGACCAAGGTGCCAACTCTTCTAGTTCCAATTGCCAGCATTTGGTCTATATCCTTCTTTAACATTCCTGTACATGGACCTCTCCAAATGATTTCTAAATGTTGCTATTTTGTTCAGTTTCAACCACTTTGTCTGGCAGCCCGTTCCATATACGCACCACTCTCTACGTCCTCAGCAGCCCCTTCTTAAATCTTTCCCCTCACACCTTATAATACATCCTTTAGTTTTCAAACCCCCATCCCTGGAAAAGACTATATGCATTCATGCAACTATGCCCTTAAGATTTTTCTCACCTCAATAAAATCACCCCTCATCCTGCTATGTTCGAAGGAATAAAGTCCTATCCTGGCCAACCTCTCTGTGTAACTCAGGCCTCTTACTCCTGGCAATGCCTTGTGAATCTTCTTTGCACTCTACTTACTTGGCACCTTACCCCTGCACCTATCTAAAACTTTACCTACCTGGGAACTATCTCCCCCTCGGAGAAAGTGAGGTCTGCAGATGCTGGAGATCAGAGCTTAAAAATGTTTTGCTGGAAAAGCGCAGCAGGCCAGGCAGCATCAAAGGAGCAGGAGAATCGACGTTTCGGGCATAAGAAGGGCTTATGCCCGAAACGTCGATTTTCCTGTTCCTTTGATGCTGCCTGACCTGCTGCACTTTTCCAGCAACACATTTTTAAGCAACTATTTCCCCCTCACCAGGTACCCCGCTTACATGTGTTCTCCAGCCACATTGGTTTGGTCAGAAACTGTGTCCAGTATGTGCATTGTTAATTTGTATTAGAATATTGTGTACATGGTAATAAGTACCTTGCCTCAGTGATTTTTCATTCACCCCAGTCAAAGCTGTAAAACACAATTTTTTTTCCAGTTTTTCTTCAGAACATCAGTCCGTACTCTGAAGGAATATCTATGGTAACTATGAGAAATACTCAGTTTGATGGCTGTGGCCTCTCTTTTTGATTGACAAATACATGCTTCAGTCTTTCAATTAGTTGTGATGTTCATTGCTCAACATTGATGGATAACTAATTGCTGTGTCCTTTATTAATCTACAATTACTCATCACAATTTCACAACCACTTGATCACATAATAAGCTAACAGCATGGATTGTAGTTTATTGGATTAATATCACAATCTAATCAATGAGGGTGGAATATACTTTACCTTTCTCTTAGGTTGGAAGTCAGTTAGCTAAGTTGGCTGGAGGGCTGGTTTTCAATGCAGGGGTAATGTCAACAGCATTGGTCCGATTCCTGGACCCATCAGTTCTCTGGTGCCAGATGTATATTTAAGGAAGATTGAGAACGTTTGGCCATTTACTGGGTAGTCATCGTCCTTATTTCTCTGACAGACCTGGACCCATTTGAACTGATCTTTGAGATTAATAAACTTTAAGTAAACCAGTGTATCTGACAGCAAAAGAGAAAATGCTGGAAAATCTAAGCAGGTCTCTTTTCTCTAAGGAGAGAAAAGAGCTGATGTTTCAAGTCTAACTGACCTTTGTCAAAGCAGTCCCTTATCAGTGCTTTTCACTGATTGCTGTTAATTAGTAAACCTTCTTCACTTATTAACCCTAATCTGCTACAAGTAAGCCAAGTGCCTTATTAATAGTCTTCTCAGTTTGTTTCCCATCTTCATAATATATTTTATGATTATGTTCAGTTCTCACCATCCAGGGGTGATTCCAACATTGTACAATTTGCTTCCAATTAACTGACCCCATATTTTCTACCTAAGACCATTTGAATTGAATTTGTTTAGAGGGAGCATTGTAATACTAATCACAAGCTGTTCTATATCTTGCCCAGCCTGAAACTAAAACAATTATACATCATCTCTCTCTGTGTTCTCACAACCACTGATGCATAGCTGTCATGAATGCCAGCTGAACTCGTAAATAGACATAGACATAGAAAAGTGCAGCCGAGAACAGGCCCTTTGGCCCACGATGTTGTGCCGAGATTTAATCTTAATATAAAATATACTAACAACCTACGAACCCCTCAACTCACTGTTATCCATGTGCATGTCCAGAAGTTGCTTAAATCCCCAATGACTCTGCTTCCACCACCACCTCTGGTCCACAACCATGCATTCACAACACTCTGTGTAAAACATCTACCTCTGACGTCTCCTTTATATCTTCCTCCTAATATCTTTAAACTATGACCTCTTGTACCAGTTCATCCTGGACTGGAGAAAAGTCTCTGGCTATTGACTCCATCTATCCCTCTCATTATTTTGTACACCTCTATCAGGCCTCCTCTCTTGCTCTTTCTCTCCAGAGAGAAAGGTCTGAGCCTAAGATTTGTCATAGTAATTTAAATAATTTTCACTTATTTGAAATAGGGCTGTCCACAGGCAATGAATGAGTCAAATAATATTCCAATAATTATATTTTGTGATAAGCACAATATTAACTTATTAAAATAGAACATTATGATTTTATCGACTTAGATATCACACGGTGGTCAACAATAAATTTACCAAGGTCAGCGCATTCTTAAAATCAACATAATACTGACTCATAACAGATCTTGTACTCAAGAGAGAATCAAGTAATTTTGCTTAAAAAACATGATACCGTTTTATATTCTAATACAGTTTTGAGCACAATTTGCTGCTATGTTATGCATTGCAGTCAAAGCAGAATTATTTGCCTAATTACACAATGCTGAAGAGGTATTAGTCACTTACTGGGTATTCCAAGAGCCCCAAGTACAGGGCAATAAATGAATTCAACATCAGCGAGTACTCCGGATACTTCATACTCAGAGGAAAGCGATTAGTCCGAGCTTATCTGGAAATGTGATCATCATTTATACATAGAAACGATGTCCTCCAGGGGTACAATTTGGCTGGATGGTTATTGATATTAGTTACAGTTCTTTTGACAAACATATCTGAGAGAGACATGTTGCATCAGAATAAACATTAATTGTGAAGTAGAAGGGTTGAAAGATTGAGAAAAATAAAGTAAACTTGAAAATTGGGTAGTTTGAGGTCATGAGTAACAGAGTGGGGGTGTGAAAAATAGTGATCCCTTCTTTGGTTTAACCTCTGCAACACCAACAGCATCTCGATATCAGATGGCTCATTTATTTCTTATTGTCATTATCGCCATTACCAAAATGAACAAGTGAGCCCAATAAAGAGTGAGGGTACAATTAAACTCCACGAAAGAAGGGACAGTAGCAAAATAAAGCAGAAATATTCCATGAAGCAGAAAACAGGGTTACTGAAAGATGGAGTTCTGTGAATGAATCAACATTTAGAGATTATCATGAAAAAAATATAGGATTCACACTTTAAAAAATCAGTTCTAAACACAAGAAGTGTTCACAACACTAAAGAAACATGAAACTGAGAACAAAAGAGACAAAAGAGAGAAATAATCGTAAGAACACTTCTGCCTTTATATGGCAGATTTAAGAATTTAGGCATAATGGAGTAACTGTTTGTTTGCAATTTTAGTTAACTTGAATTGTCAGAACGTTCACACCATAGTGTGAATTCATCAGAGTGTTTGAACAAACTTTATTTGTTTAATCAGCTTGTAGACTTGAATGTACCAGTTTGGACAAACACTGGGAATGGCTTTTAGTGCAGAACCTGGTTGATTACCGAATCAACCCTCGCACATTTTGTTGAACTTCTGACCCTAACACTAAAGTGGAATACAACAGATGTTGGAATCTAAATTTGTATCTGAAAATAATCAAAATCACTCTTGAGGTCAGTTATGTTGTGTGGAGAGAAAAATGTTTAAGATTTCAGCATAATGACTTTTCAAAGTGTTTCCAGCATTTTCTATTTTTATGAGCCATAACACTGAACAGCTGAAACGTTTGGACATAATTTTTGAACATTTTTGAACGCAATAGAGCCTAGTAAAAGCTGTAAAATATTATCCTTTAACCAACGGCTGTTAGCATTGAGACTTAAATGCTGCTTTCCCTTTCTGATGAGAACAAGACATTGGGTTGAAGCAAAATGCCCTTATTACCACCCCACCCAGAGTGAAGACCATTCTCAAAATCATAGTCATGTTATTAGATTACTTACAGTGTGGAAACAGGCCCTTCGGCCCAACAAGTCCTCACCGACCCACTGAAGTGGACCCAACCACACCCATTCCCCTACATTTACTCCTGCACCTCGCACTACTCGCAATTTAGCATGGTCAATTCACCTGACCTGCACATATTTGGACTGTGGGAGGAAGCCGGAGGAAACCCACACAGACACGGGGAGAATATGCAAACTCCACACTGTCGACTGACTCTGGCCTGAGGCAAGAATTGGACGCAGGTCTTTGGCAGTGTGAGGCAGCAGTGCTAGCCACTGTGCCACCGTGCAGTTTTCTGTAGCTGAAAATAATCAGCAAAAATTTATTTCACCAGCAGTTGATACTGACTGTGCTGCTGATTTCACAGCTTCTTGCCCATGATATGCTTTCATTGGATCATTCAGATTTTGCTCCAGCTGGTTGCTGGAAATCGTTTTTGGAGGCACCATTTGTTTTAATTTCTGCAGAAAAACATAATAAGTGAATGTAATTTTGCGAATCCCCCTGTTAATTTTACCACTATTTTTGGAGCTCTTAACATATTGAGCATTCATGGATAGGATAAGTTAATTGAATGCAAAAAATAGCGTGAGGAGGTTAGTTATTAAAAAAAGAAACTCATCGCTGAATGAGCAGCCACAGCTAAGTTCAGGATGAAGCAATGGAATAAAGTGTATATAAAGTCAGAAACCACTGAACACCCTGCAGGGATGATGGTCCATATTCCTCTTTCTCTGTACAATTTCTTGGGTCTTCCTTCAGTGGGAGGATTATCTGGTGAATTCCACTATCACAAGTTTTATACTATCATCAAACTTCAAACTACTGTCTCAGCACAGAATCTAGGATTTAAACTGAGATGCAAAGTCAATGATTTAAATAGTTTCTTCTGCAGGACCACAGCTTTTAAACTTTCATATAAACAGTGCATGATTTTTTCAACACTGCCTAAACTTCTATCAGGCCACCCCTCAGCCTCCAATGTTCAAGGGAATTCAAGTCAAAATTTGTCTAATCTCTCCTCATAGCTAATACCCTACAAACAGTAATATCCTGGTAAACATTTTCTGTACCCTTGGGACTTTTTCCACTGATGCGTAGGAGGTTGAAGGGTGACCTTAGAGAGGTTTTCAAAATCATGAGGGGTAGAGATAAGATGAAAAACAAAGATCTTTTCTTGAGGGTAGGAGAACTCAAAGTTAGACGGCATATTTTTTAAGGTGAAAGAAGAAATATTTAAAAGGAATTTGTGGGGGCATTTTTCTTCACACACAAGCGGGTTTGTGTGTGGAATGAACTATCAAAGGAAGTTATAGATGCGGGTACAGTAACATTTGAAAGACGTTTGAACGGGAAAGTTTGGGAGGGATATGCAACAGATATACAAGTTGGACGAGTTTAGTTTGGAAAATCTTGTTCGGCATGAGAGAGTTGGACCAAAGGGTCAGTTTTGTACTGTATGATTCTATCCTTCTGGTAGTGTGGTGAGCAGAACTGTCAATATTTCACATGTGGCCCAGAAAAAGTTTTCTACAGCTGCAACATGGTCTGCCAATACTCCATGCAATAACTGACAAAAGCAAGCATGCTACATGTCTTCTTGCCCACGGTATCTACTTCTGTTGCCACTTTCAGGGAAGTGTGTACCTCTATCTCTTAATCCCCTTCATAGAATAGAAATTGTAGAATCACTACAGTATGGAAACAGGCGTTTAGCCCAACAATTTCACACTGACCCTCCATACAGACCCATTCCCCTACCCTATAACTCTACATTTACCCCTGACTAATACACCTGACCTGTACATCTTTAGACTGTAGGAGAAACCCATGCAGACACAGGGAAAATATGTAAACTGGGTTTGCCCACCGAACCGGGGTACTGCTCAACTTTGAGTCACTATGCCACCCATGAGTTCGTGGATGCTATGTGTGTTCACCTTTTGTAAGAGCCTGCCTTGAGGAACCTTTACAAAGACCTTGCGCAGAAGTCTATGTTGACAACATCTACTGTCCTGCCATTAACAATCAGCTTTGTCACTTCATCAAAACATTCAATCAAATTTGTGATACATGCATGCCCGCTCCTCCCCCGCCCTCGCCGCGCCAACTAAACGTCATGCTATCACTAATAATTCCACACTTTTCCAAAATGGAGAAAATGTTTCAAACTTTACTCCACAGAGAATAATCACTGATTTTGTTTTGGACTAAATTTAACATTGATGTATTGTTTTTAGCCAAGGTTATTTGGTCATATGGGATAAATGTACATATATCAACCTGTGGTCAGGGTTCAGCCATGATCTTGTTGAATGGTGGAAAATGACTAAAATAATATAGAATTGTGAGAAATTGTAATATCAGGTAAACAGGAAGGACCATAACCAGGCTTTAAAAATATCTACAACGTTTATACAAGTGAAAATAACAGCTAAATATAACATTCATCCTCAGATTTCCCCAGTCGAAGGTGCACAGGGTATGCTTAGAATAGTTGAATAAAGGTAGGGAGGAGGGACTTGGGGGAGAAGCGTTGGAAATGCGATAGGTGGAAGGAGGTCAAGGTGAGGGTGATAGATTTCTCCAGTTTCTTCATTTCCCCCCCCCCCCACCTTGTCTCAGTCAAAACCCTCGAACTCAGCACCGCCTTCCTAACCTGCAATCTTCTTCCTGACCTCTCTGCCCCCACCCCACTCCGGTAGTAGTAAATGCAGAATATGTGGATTTCACTTTTTTTATTCACTTCTGAGATGGTGACATCGCTGATTTGCCAACATTAGTGACCTGTTCCTGGTTGCCCTTGAGAAATAGTGGTGAGAGGGTTTATTGAATCATTGCAGTTCATATGCTGTAGGTCGACCCAAAATGGTCTTTTGGAGGAACTTCCAGGATTTTAACCCAGAAACAGTAAAGATTTATTCCCAAGTCAGGATGTTGAGTGGCTTAGAGGGGAACTTGCAGGTTGTGGTGTTGCCAATGTATATGCCTCCCTTGTCCTTCCAAATCGATGTAGTCATGGTTTTGGAAAATGTAGTTTAAGATTTTTGGGTGAATTTCTGCTTTACATCTAATACATTGTACAGACTGCAACTTCTGAGCATCAGTGGTGGAGGGAGTTGATGTTTGTGGCTGAGGTGCCAATTAACCAATTTGCTTTGTCCTGCGTGGTGTCAAGCTTCTCATGTGTTGGTGGAGCTGCATCATCCAGGCTAGTGGAGTACATTCTTTGTGACTTGTACCAGTAGATGGTGGGCGGCACAGTGGCACAGTGGTTAGCACGGCCGACTCACAGCGCCAGAGACCCAGGTTCATTTGCCGTCTCGGCAACTGTCTGTGCCGAGTTTGCACATTTTCCCGTGTCTCTGTGGGTTTCCTTGGGTGCTCCGGTTTCCTTCCACAGTCCAAAGATGTGCAGGTTAGGTGAATTGGCCATGCTAAATTGCCCGTAGTGTATGGTAAAGGGGAAAATGTAAGAGAATGGGTCTGGGTGGGTTGCTCTTCGGAGGGTCGGTATGGACTTGTTGGGCCGAAGGACCTGATTCCACACTGTAAGTAATCTAGTCTAATCTAATGGTGGGCAGTCTCTGGAGATTTGAGGGTGAGTTACTTGTCGCACTATTCAAAGACCAAAGAAAATTACAGCACAGGAACAGGCCCTTCGGCCCTCCAAGCCTGCACCGATTCAGATCCTCTATCTAAACCTCTTGTCTATTTTCTAAGGATCTATATCACTCTGCACCCCACCCATTCATGTCTAATACATCTTAAATGACGCTATCGTGCCCACCTCTGAATTGTCTGCTGGCAACGCGGTCCAGGCCCCCACCAACATCTGCAAAAAGAATTTTCCACATATATCTCCCTAAACCTTTCCCTCTCACTTTGAACTCATGAACCCTAGTCATTGAGTCCCCCACTCTGGGAAAAAGCTTCTCCATTTCTCTCACAGGTCTCCATTTTGAGAAACACCTTTCCACTGCTACTCTCTGTCTCCTGCTGCCCAGCCAGCTCTCCATCCATCTAGCTCGTACACCCTGGACCCCATGCGACTTCACTTTCTCCATCAGCTTACCAGAGGGAACCTTACCAAACACCTTACTAAAGTCCATGTATATGATATCTACAGCCCTTCCTTCATCAATCAACTTTGTCACTTCCTCAAGGAATTTTATTAAGTTGATAAGACGTGACCTTCCCTGCACAAAACCATGTTGCCTATCACTAATAACAGCATTTTCTTCCAAAAGGGAATACACAACTGACTTCTGCCACTGACGTCAGGATCGGTTTACAGATTTGTAACTCTATCTCACGCTCACTGTTTGGAGGCCTGTAATACGATCCCAACATTGTTACTGCATCGTCCTGATATCTGAGCTCTGCCTAAGTTGCCTCAGTGCTCGAGTCCTCCATAGTGCCCTCCTTCAGTAAATGTGTTATCCTCTCTTACGAGTAATTCAAATTCTCCACCCATTTTACCACCCTCTCTATCCCAATTCAAGCATCTATACCCTGGGATATTTAGTTGCCAATCATACCCGTCCCTCAATCAACTCTGAGTAATTGCAATAACATCACACTCCCAGGTTCTACTCCAGGCCCTAAGTTCATTTCCCTTACCTACTACTCTTCTTACAAATACACCTCAGACCACCTGTCCCTTTGTGTTCATAGCCTGCTCTCTGCCTACTCTTACACTTAGTCACGCTGACTTCATTATCTAGTTCCTTACAGGCTTTAGTTACTACCTCGTTACTGTCCATTAGCCTCCTCATTTGGCTCCCATCTCCCTCCCCAACAGTGTTAGCAAAAGCATCCTCTAGGACATTGATTTCAGTCCGGCCCTGGCATAGACCGTCCGATTTGTAATAGTACAACCTTCCCCAGAACT
Source organism: Chiloscyllium plagiosum (assembly GCF_037043375.1). Classification (NCBI taxonomy): domain Eukaryota; kingdom Metazoa; phylum Chordata; class Chondrichthyes; order Orectolobiformes; family Hemiscylliidae; genus Chiloscyllium; species Chiloscyllium plagiosum. Next base: position 78,180,838 of record NW_028270155.1, read on the forward strand.
GCTCCCATAAGTCCCAAAAATCTGAACCCCTCCCTCTTGCACCATTGCTCAAGCCACACATTAATCTTGCCTATCCTTTCATTTCTACTCTGACTAGCACATGGCTAAGTCCAGTTGAATTTACCGTCAATGATAACCTCCAGGACGTTGATAGTGGGGGATTCAGTGATGGTGACACAATTGAATGTCAAGGGGCTTTGCTGAGATTGTCTTATTGGTGATGGTCATTGCCTGCGACTCTACTTTCAAGAAGCTATGAATCTGCACTTTAAGATCTCTTTGTTCAGCAGCACTCCCTCGGATCTTACCAGATGTCAGGGATGAGTTCAACCACTGGAGTGTTTGCTCCCTGATACCCGTTGATTCCAGTTAGTTTGGACTCCTTGATGTCACACTCAGTCGAATGCAGCCTTGATGTCAAGAACTGGTCACTTTCACCTCACCACTAGAATTCTGCTCTTTTACCCATGCTTGATTCAAGGCTGTAATGATGTCAGGAGCTGAATGGTCCTGGCGGAACCCAAACTGGGCATCAGTGAGTAGGTTATTGCTGAGCAGGTGCTGCTTGAAGTTGCTGCAAGTTGTGGAGCACAAGTCTTCAGTCCTATTGCCGAAATGATATCAGGGCCTGGAGCCTTTGCAGTATCTAGTTTCTCCAACCATTTCTTAACATCACATGGAGTGAATCGAATTGGCTGAATATTTGTATCTGTAATGCTAGGGACCCACTGGAGGAGGCCAAGATGGATCATCTACTCGGCACTTGTGGTTGAAGATTGTTGCATATGCTCCAGCCTTATTTTTTGTGCTGACCTTCCATCATTGAGGATGGGGACGTTGCAACGATTAAAGAAGGCAGTTCACCACCACCTTCTCAAGGGCAAATAGGGATGGCCTATCAATGCTGGCCAGCCAGCGACACCCAAGACCCATAAATTAATTTTTAAAAATAATAATTTGTGGAACCTCCTTCTCCCATGAGTTGTTTAATTTGCCATCACCATTCACGATTGAATGTGGCAGGACTGCAGAGTTTAGATCTGATCCGTTAGTGGTGGCATCGCTTTGTTCTGTCTCTCACTTGCTGCTTCTGTTTGGCAGGCAAATATTCCTGTTTGGTGGCTTCACCAGGTTGACACCTCATCTTCAGGAATGCCCAGTGCTGCTCTTGGCATGCCCTGCTGCACTCTCCATTGAACCTGGGTTGATCCCCTGGCTTGATGGGAATGGTTGAGTGGGGTATATGCTGGCCATGAGGTTACAGGTTATGCTGTAGTGCAAAACTGATGCTGTTGATGGCCCACGGCACCTCATGAATGTCCGGTCGAGTTGCTAGATCTGTTGGAAGTCTGTCCCATTTAGCACCGTGATGAAGGTTATTCTCAATGTGAAAGCAGGACTTCATCTCCACAAGGGCTGTGCAGTGTTCGCTCTTACCGATACTGTCATGGACAGAGGCATCTCCAGCTAGGAGATTGCTAAGGATGACATCAAGTATGTTTTCTCCTCTTTGTGGTTCCCTCACCACTTCTCACAGATCCAATATAGCAGTCCTTGAGGACCCAACCAACTTGATCTGTGGTGCTGCTGCTGAAATACTGTTGATGGTGGATAGTAACATCCCCCACCAGAGTATATTTTGTGCGGTAATTTGGCGCACTGACCTCTACACCACTGAAGTCAGGTGCCAACTCGAGACACCGCCTCCTATGCCCCAATCACCAAACCATCATCTCCCAGACCGTACACAACCTTATCACCTCAGGGGAACTTCCACACAGCTTCTAACCTCATATTCGGGAACCCCGCACCGCCCAATTCTACCTACTAACCAAGATCCAGAAGCCTGATCTCGTCGGCCGACTCAACGTCTCAGCCTCCTCCTCCCCCACCAAAATCATCTCCACCTACCTGGATTCAGACCTATTCCCCCCGGTTCGGGGGATATCCTCACATATGTTCGGGACACCATCCATACCCTCCACCTCCTACAAGATTTCTATTTCCCTGGCCGCAACGCCTCATCTTCACCATGGATATCCAGTCCCTTTACACCTCCATTTGATATGACCATGGCCTCCAAGTCCTCCGTTTCATGCGCTGCCAATGTCTCCACCAGTACCCTTCCACTGAAACACTTATTTGTTCGGCTGAACTGGTCCTCACCCTCTCCTTCGAATCCTCTCACTTTCTCCAGACCAAAGGATTAATGATGGAATCCGTATGGGCCCCAACTCTGCCTGTCTCTTTGTCGGCTAAGCAGAACTGTCTATTTTTATTAGTTACACATAGAAAACTCCACACCTTCTTCTCCACTACATTGATGACTACATCGGCGCCACCTCGTGCACCCATGGGGAGGTTGAATAGTTCATCAACTTAACCAACACATTCCACACCAACCTTAAATTTACCTGGACCACCTCTGACACCTCTCTCCCCTTCCTGGACCTCTCCATCGCCATCCACGGTGAGCAACAGAACACTGAAATGTTTGACAAACCCACTGACTCGCACAGCTACCTGGATTACACCCCCTCCCACCCTGCCTCCTGCAAGTATGCTTATTGCCAATTCTCTACATCCGCTGCATCTGCTCCCAGGAATACCAGCTCCATTACAGAACACGTCCTCCTTCTTTAAAGACCGCAATTCCCCTCCCATGTGGTTGATTATGCCTCCAGTGCATCGTATCCACTTGCCGGACCTCCGCCCACGAACCCCACCCCTCCAACAGCAACAAGGACAGAACCCCCCCAAGTCCTCACCTTCCACCCCACCAACCTCCGTCGACATCGCATCATCTGTCAGCATTTCTGCCATCGACAAATGGACCCTACAACCAGAGTATATTTCCCTCCCAACCCTTATCCTGTTTCCGCAAATACTGTTGCCTCCATGACGTCCTGGTCATGACCACGCCCATAATACCCCACCCTCCTCTCCTGGCATCTTCCCCTGCTAATACAGGAATTGCAATACCTGCGCCCACACCTCCCCTTTCACCTCTGTCTAAAGCCCCAAAGGAGCCTTACACATCCATCAAAATTTCACCTGCACTTCCACATATGCCATTTACTGTATCGTTGCTAACAAAGCAGGCTCCTCTTGATTGGGGAGCCTGGATGCCTACTTGCAGAGCGCTTCTGTGAACATCTCCAGGACACCCGCATCAATCAACCCTGCTGTCCTGTAGCCGAACATTTCAACTCCCCCTCCCACTCTGTCAAGGACATGCAAGTCCTGGGCCTCCTCCATCGCCCCTACTTTACCACTCAATGCGTGGAGGAAGAATGCCTCATCTTCCGCCTCTGGACCCTTCAGCCCCATGACATCAGTGTGAACTTCACCAGTTTCCTCATTTCCCCTTTCCCCACTTTAGCCATTTCTAACCTTCCAGCTCAGCACCATCCTCATGACCTATCCCACCTGTCAATCTTCCTTCCTACCTATGTGCTCCACTCTCTTCTCCGTCTTATCACCTTTGCCTCAACCTCCATCCACGATTGCACTCTCAGCTAACTTCTCCCAAGCCACATCCCACTCCCATTTATCTCTTCACCACCAAGGCTCCCAGCCTCATTCCTGATGAAGGGCTTTTGCCCAAAACATCAGTTTTCTTGCTACTCGGATGCTGCCTGGTCTGTTGTGCTTTTCCAACATTACTCTAATCTTGACACTTACCTACAGCATCTGCAGTACCCACTTGCACCCATGTGGCATGATTGCGTTCATCACCCGGGGTATGGAGTACAAGAGTTGGCAACCCATGTTGCAGCTATATAAAACCCTTATTCGGCTATATTTGAAGTATTGTGTGCAGTTTTGAACTACCAGAAGGACGTCGAAGTCTTGCAGAGAATGCAGAGAACGTTCACCAGGATGTTGCTTGGTCTCGAGAGCCTTGGCTCTGAAGAAGGGCTAAAGCGACAAGGATTGTTTTCACTGGTGGTCAGTGGTTTTTGCCCAGGGTTGAAGCTTCAATTACAAGGAGGCACAGGTTCAAGGAGAGAGGGGGAAAGATTAAGGAAGATGCGCAAGCAATGGTTTTCATGCAGAGAGTGGTAGGAGCTTGGAACGCACTGGGAGAAGCAAACATGTTGGCGACATTTCAGGGTAGCTGGATGGTTACATGAACAGTGGGATATGGACTGAATCAGGGCAGAAGGTTTATTGTTTAATTTAGTTAGGGCCTGATAATCGGCACAGACTTGGCGGGCCGAAGGGCCTGTTCCTGTGCTGTGCTTCTGTTGTTCTTTGTTCTTAAATGTCCAATTCACATGACCTGCTGACTTCATCGATCTACGAATAAGTATCCTAAGATATCACTGTTCCTCTGAGCTACTCATACAATGTGACGATATTGTTTCTTGTTTCTTTCTCTATATTGTATCAACTTGGATTTCTTAGGTTTTAATTACTATCTGCCACTTTTATCTGTCCACCTGACCAATCTATCTACATTTTCTTGTAACCTCCAAACATCTTCTTCTCAGTTAACTATCCACGCTACCAATCTTGGTGTGATTTGCAAACTTGCCTAATATTCCACCTACATTTTTATCTCTATCATTTATGCATTCCTGATATATCTTTCCCGACTAACCACTTTCCCTTAATCTATTTATAAAGGATCTTTGTGTTCTCCTGAATCCTGTTCATGAGTCCTTTTTTATTCTACTTGTTTGCTCTCCTAATTCCTTTCTTAAATTCTCTGTTGCTCTTCCTACATGCCTCTGGGACAAAGGCTGAATTGTTCCCTTTGAACTTGCTGAGAGCATTTCTAACCCACATAAGTGACCCAGTACTGCTCCTTGTGGTACACTGGCGGACACTAGTCTCCAGTCACTGGAAAAGCCTCTATGTCTATTGCTCAGCCAGATTCTGATGCATCCCACCAGGTTTCTCTGGCTGATTTAACCTTTTAAATCAGCCTCCCATGTGGGATCTTGTCAAAAGCTTTGCTAAAATCCACATAAACAACATCAACTAAACATCTATCATCCACATACATGATCACATTTTCAAAAATATTCCAACAAAATTAATTAGTATGATCTCTCTCTGACAAATCCAAGCTGCTGTTCCTCAATTAACCCATTCCATGCCAATGTGATCTTAATTCACTTCTTCAGAATTTATCTAGTAGTTTCCCTTCCACTGATGTGAGACTCAACGGTTTTTAATTCCCTCGTTCATTTCTATGACTTTTCATGAAAAGTAGATCCACATTAGCCACCCTACAATCCTCTGATACTTCCCCTGTGGCCAGTAGGAAATTAAAGATTTATATCAGAGGCTCTGTAATTTCCTGCCTCACCTCCCACAGGCAGCCTAAGATGCAATTCATCCAGGCCAGGGGATTTATCTGTTTTTAAGCCCGTCAGAGCATCCAATACCTTCCCATTTCCTATTTCAAATAGTACAAGTTCCTCACAGTCCCTTTTCCTGGATTCTGTACCTTCATTCTTTCTTTCCAGTGTGAAGAATAAAGTGAAGTATTAATTCAATACACTTCCAATCTCCGACAGTTCACACACAGGCTGCCCCCTTGACCACAGTGGGCCCTATACTTTCCCTGACTAATCTCTTCCATTTAATATATTTAGAAAGAATTCTGTTCATGTGTCCTTTTTTAATCTACCTTTTTGCTCTTCTAATTCATTTCTTAAATTTCCTGTTGTTCTACCTATCTGCCTTTAGGGCCACAGCTGAGTTGCTCCCTTTGGACTCACTAAAAGCATTTCTAAACCAAATCAAATTTGCTGCATCTTACTGGTTTCATCTATTGTATATTTTGGGATTTTAAATAAGGCATTTATATGGGAAAGGTGGTTTTAAACCAGTGATTTGAGATATACCTTATAACAGTGAAGATAGAGATAATTTCAGGAGATCGCTTTGTACAAATCTAAAGATTCATCTTTGGGTTTGTCCTGTGTCATATATTGCATTAATATTGAGTTAATCATATTATGTGCTTTAATCTTTTTAATAACGTTTTACAATTCAATTTGTTAAATTGGAATGAGAGATAAAACAATATTAAACATGAAATTGATGCAATATAGGCAAGAATCTAATTAATTGTAAAAGCTTAATATTAATAATATGTTAATAGTTAGTTTGACTGATTTCAAATACTTACTTGTGAGAGAGAACTTGGTTATATTTTGCTTGGATTGTTGGCAGGTCGCCAGCCGGAGAAATGGTTACGAGATTGATTAAAGAGCTACAAATAAAGCATGTTGGGAATTTTGGTCAAGTTAGTTTAAACTCTGACCTCAGGTGGAACTGCAGCCAAGCCATGGTATGACCTGTTCACTCAGCTGTGACCTGCAGTTTCCTGTGTTGACCAAATAAGGCAAGGGACAGTCTGACATTACCTTATATGGTGCATAGAATGTGGCTGTTCAACATTTGAGAGTTGCTCACCAGTAAAACTCCATTGACTGCAACTGAACGATATGATCAGGGTGACATTCATTGGTTGAGTGTCAGAGGAGCTTTGTAGGAAGTGTGTACTTTGAGATAAAGTCAGCAAAACAAAGGATTTTGCAGGAGAAGCTCTCAAGACCAAGATTCACAAAGAAAGTGCTCTGAACTTATCTTCAGAGAAGACAAAGAACTAGGCAAGATCTACACTGAGAGCAAAATTTCATTTGAATCACTGTACTCCCTCAAGAGCATGACCATCGTTCCTCAGCTAAGGACAGTAACACTGCAGACAGTATTCCAGGTTGGCTTTACCATTGTCTTATATAATTGCGGCAAGGCATCCATATTCTTCCGCTCCAAACCTCTCACTCTGAACATACAGTTTTCTTCCTTTACTGCTTGCTGCACCTGTTGGTTTAATTTTAGCGACTCGTGCACAAGGGCACCCGAGTCTAATTGAACATTCGTCTTTCACAACTTGTAAGATTTAAATAATAATTTCCCTACATATTTTGCTATCAAAAGGGATAACCTCACATTTTCCACATTGTACCGTATCAGCCATGCATGGATCCATAGAATATAGAACATAGAACATAGAACAATACAGCACAGAACAGGCCCTTCGGCCCACGATGTTGTACCGAACATTTGTCCGAGCTTAAGCACCCATCCATGTACTTATCCAATTGCCGCTTAAAGGTCGCCAATGATTCTGACTCTGCCACTCCCACAGGCAGCGCATCCCATGCCCCCACCACTCTCTGGGTAAAGAACCTACCCCTGACATCTCCCCTATACCTTCCACCCTTCACCTTAAATTTATGTCCCCTTGTAACACTCTGTTGTACCCGGGGAAAAAGTTTCTGACTGTCTACTCTATCTATTCCTCTGATCATCTTATAAACCTCTATCAAGTCACCCCTCATCCTTCGCCGTTCCAATTAGAAAAGGCCTAGCACTCTCAACCTATCCTCGTATGACCGATTCTCCATTCCAGGCAACATCCTGGTAAATCTACTCTGCACCGTCTCCAAAGCTTGCACATCTTTCCTAAAGTGAGGCGACCAGAACTGCACACAGTACTCCGAATGTGGCCTAACCAAAGTACTGTACAGCTGCAACATCACTTCACGACTCTTAAATTCAATCCCTCTGCTAATGAACGCTAATACACCATAGGCCTTCTTACAAGCTCTATCCACCTGAGTGGCAACTTTCAAAGATCTATGAACATAGACCCCAAGACCACTCTGCTCCTCCACCTTACTAAGAACACTAATGTTAACCCTGTATTCCGCATTCTTATTAGTCCTTCCAAAATGGGCAACCTCACACTTGACAAGGTTGAACTCCATCTGCCACTCCTCAGCCCAGCTCTGCATCATATGTAAGTCCCTTTGCAGCCGACAACAGCCCTCCTCACAATCCACAACTCCACCAATCTTGATGCCATCTGCAAATTTACTGACCCACCCTTTGACTCCCTCTTCCACGTCATTAATAAAAGTTACAAACAGCAGAGGACCCAGAACTGATCCCTGCGGAATTCCACTTTTAACTGGACTCCAGGCTGAATATTTACCATCTACCAACACTCTCTGACTTCGACCGGTTAGCCAGTTTTCTATCCAACTGGGCAAATTTCCCTCTATTCCATGCCTCCTGACTTTCCGCATAAGCCTACCATGGGGAATCTTATCAAATGCCTTACTAAAATCCATGTATACTACATCCACTGCTCTACCCTCATCCACATGCTTGGTTACCTTTTCAAGGAATTCAGTAAGACTTGTAAGGCAAGACCTACCTTTCACAAATCCGTGCTGGCTGTCCCTAATCAAGCAGTGTCTTTCCAGATACTCATAAATCCTATCCCTCAGTACTCTTTCCATTACTTTGCCTACTACAGAAGTAAGACTAACTGGCCTGTAATTCCCGGGGTTATCCCTATTCCCTTTTTTGAACAGGGGCACAACATTTGCCACTCTTCAGACCCTGGTAACACCCCCGTTGAAAGTGAAGACGAAAAGATCATTGCCAACGGCTCTGCAATTTCCTTTTTTCTTCCCACATAATCCTAGGATATATCCCATCAGACCTGGGGGACTTGTCTATCCTCAAGTTGTTCAAAATGTCCAACACATCTTCCTTCCTAACAAGTATCTCTTCTAGCTTACCAGTCCGTTTCACACTCTCCTCTTCAAAAATACGGTCCCACTCATTTGTAAATACTGTAGAAAAGTACTCATTCACGATCTCTCCTATCTCTTCCGACTCAATACACAGTCTCCTACTACTGTCCTTGATCGGACCTACCCTCGTTCTCGTCATTCTCATGTTCCTCACATCCGCATCAAATGCCTTGGGGTTATCCTTGATCCTATCCGCCAAAGATTTTTCATGCCCTCTCTTAGCTCTCCTAATCCCTTTTTTCAGCTCCCTTCTGGCTATCCTGTATCCCTCCAATGCTCTGTTTGAACCTTGTTTCTTCAACCTTATGTAAGGCTCCTTCTTCCTCTTTACAAGATATTCAACCTCCCTAGTCAACCAAGGTTCCCTCACACGACTATCTCTTTCTTGCCTGACAGGTATATACATATCAAGGACACGTCGTATCTGTTCCTTGAAAAAGTTCCACATTTCCATGACATCCTTCCCTGACAGCCTATGCTCCCAACTTATGCTCCTCAAATCCTGTCTTACAGTATCGTATTTACCCTTCCCCCAATTGTAAAACCTACCCTGTTGCACGCACCTATCTCTCTCCATAAACAAGGTGAAAGTCACAGAATTGTGGTCACCATCACCAAAATGTTCACCACTAACAAGCCCATCACTTGTCCCGGTTTGTTACCACGTACCAAATCCAATATGGCCTCTCCTCTGGTCTGACAATCTACATACTGAGTTTGAAAAGCTTCCTGGACACACTACACAAACACCACTCCATCCAATCTACTTGATCTAAAGAGCTTCCAATCAATATTTGGGAAGTTGAAATCGCTGTGGCTTCTGCAGCTTTCCAAAATCTGTTTCCAAATATGTTTCTCCACATCTCTGCTGCTATTGGGGGCCGATAGTAAACACCCAACAAGGTGACTGCTCCTTTCCTATTTCTAACGTTAGCCCATACTACCTCCAAAGGCAGATCCCTCTCGAACTGCCTTTCTGCAGCCGTTACACCATTTCTAATTAGCAACACCACCCCCCTCCTTTTTTACCACCCTCCCTAATCTTACTGAAACATCTGTAACCAGGAACCTCCAACAACCATTCCTGTCCCTCTTCTATCCACAATTCCGTGATGGCCACAACATCGTATTCTCCAGGTACCGATCAACACCTTAAGTTCACCCACCTTATTTCTGATACTCCTTGCGTTAAAGTATACACATTTGAACCCATCTCTGTGTCCGCAAGTATTCCCTGTCAGTGCGACCTTCTCCACAGCCTCCCTACATTCTTGGACATCCTCACAAACAGCTAACCTACTTGCTGGACTACAAGACCGGATCCCATCCCACTGACCCAGTCACTCAGCTGGTCCAAATTACACTGCAACATCACTGCAGCCTCCTCACAGCTTATCCTTCCTGCCAAGTTTATATCAAAGTTTGAGCTAATACATTTAGATCTCTTACCACCCACGTGGGCTGCACACTGGCACAGTGGTTAGCACTGCTGCCTCATAGTGCCAGAAACCTGGGTTCAATTCCCGACTCAGGCGACTTACTGTGTGGAGTTTGCACATTCTCCCCGTGTCTGCATGGGTTTCCTCTGCGTGTTCCGGTTTTCTCCCACAGTCCAAAGATGTGCAGGTAAGGTGAATTGGCCATGCTAAATTGCCCGTAGTGTTAGGTAAGGGGTAAATGTAGGGGTTTGGGCGGGTTACGCTTCGGCGGGTCGGTGTGGACTTGTTGGGCCGAAGGGCCTGTTTCCACACTGTCATGTAATCTAATCTAATCTCCCAATATTGTGATTAGTTTGGGTGCTGGTACTGATCCATGTAGTAACCCACATAAAAGGCTCATTTATTCCTACATTTTGTTTCCTGTCTGCTCATCAATTTTCCATCCAACTCAATGCACTAACCCCAACCCTGTGCACTTTTATGTTTCACATTTTATATCTTATGTGTTCACTTCAGTGGTCTGGGTCATTCGACCTCGGACGTTTTTGTGAGCATCCTCCAAGGCAGACTTTGAGACAGGCAGCAACAAAAAGTGACTGAGCAGAGGCTGATAGACAAGTTTGGGAGCCATGGGGATGGCCTCGACCGGGACCTAGTGTTCATGTCAAACATTGCACTATACGCTGACACTGGCAGATGCACACATGCCGACACTCCTACGCGCGTGTGCGTACGCACACACACACATGCAAACACACACACACATATACATGTACACATACACGTGTAAGTTTGAGGGGTGAATTTACACTTGAAGAATTGCATATTACTTTGCTCAAAAACTGCATGAATCCATGTAAGATTCTGTAAATCCATTGACACAGACAGTCTCACACAGGGAAGATCACACCTTCAGTACATTATCTGGGCCGACATGACACCAATTGTTAAAGTTCACTTGAGAATGTAACTTTTTAAAAACGTTTTGCGATTTACATATGAAAGAATTGAAACCAACATGGTCATTCTCGCAGATGAGAGACTTAATATACAATCCAGGTCTTTTTTTTAAATATATAACTTCAGTTACATCACACTGTAAGCTTTTTCTATAAATTAGGTGTCTTACATTCTTATACTTCACAACCACCTGATGAAGGAGCGGCGCTCCGAAAGCTCGTGCTTCCAATTAAACCTGCTGGACTATAAACTGGTGTTGTGTGATTTTTAACTTTCTACACCCCAGACGAACACCGGCAACTCCAAGTCATTTCTTTACAGGTTTTTCGGCTGTTTACTAATAAGACTGTAAGTAATATAAACTTAATGATGTCCCTGGAGAATTTGGTTGCTATCTATATAAACTCCTTGAGTTGGTGATAGTTTCAAGTGAAGGTTGGATTCGTTGACACAGAAAATGAAGTATTCTTTCAGTGCATTACGAACACTTGCTGATGTTGAGTTCATTTACTGTCCTGTGCTTGTGGCTATTGGAATCCCTGGTAAGTATCATCTGTGCATGTTTGTGAAATTGGTTGACTGATTGCTTTGAGAATGATCCATCATCTCACAAGAATGGTGCCCAGAACCATGTAACGTATGATGATTGTTTCTCTTCCAACACTGTTCAATCAATCTTACCTCAACCTTAACTAAAATCAGTTCTGATCCAAATTCAGTACTAGCCATTTCATGGTATTTCTAAAAACAATCTTCATGAAATTTCTTCATAGAATATTCAATTTGATTAATGTAATACAGCCTAACTTGCTAATATCAAAGTCTCTGATGTACTTGCTATGTGTAATCCCGTTTTAAATCATTTACTCTATGTCCAAACAATGGAAACAGTTGATGGTGATTGATTAGGCATGGCAACATGCAACTTTGTGATGAGAGCCAATATCTGGAAAAAAAGCTTTTGGCATTGAATGATGAAGAAAGGTAATTGAACTTGTAATTCAGTGATCATTGGCAAATATTTCATTGTTTGGGGTGAGTTATCTTGAAAAGTCACTTCCACTGTTTGGAAAATTCTGTCTTTAGGTTACACAGGTTAATGAAGTTAACACCACAAACCTGCTAAGCTTTGTTCTTATGCAAAGTCTCCAGACTTCAGTGCTGAACTGACAACTCATCCTCCTATGTACTTTTGTCTGAGACAAAGTAGTTAATACTGCTTTATTTTCTTGTGGGACATGAGTGTTGCTGGCTATCCAGCATTTATTGCCTGTCCCTCGTTTGCTCTTGAGGAGGTGGTGATGAGCTGCCTTCCTGAGCTACGGCAGTCCATGCAATGTAGAGACCCACAACTGAACGAGAATTGAACGATTTTGACCCATCAACAGTAAAGCAACAGTGATGTATAGAGTTATATATTTTTACAGCACAGAGACAGGCCCTTCAGCCCCACACCATTCATGCCGATCAAAATGTCCACCTGATTTCCTTGCACTTTGCTCATATCTTTCTCAATCTTGCCAAGCATGTATTATTGAAATGCCTTTTAAATGTTGTTAATGTACTCACATTAACCACTTCTGCTAACAGCTCATTTCATATGCATACCACCCTCTGTATTAAACATTATCCCTTCGGTTCCCTTTTATTTTTTCCCTTCTCACCGTAAACTGATGCCCTCTTGTTATTGTTTTCTGAACCCGGGGAAAAGGACCAAGAGCACTTACTCTTTCCATGATTCTTATGATATTATACATTTCTAAAAGATCCTCCCCTTAGTCTCCTTTTAAAAATAAAAAGTCCAAACTTGTCCAGAATCTCCCTATAACTCAGACAAGTGAGTCCTGACAACATCCTTGTAAATATCGTCTGCACTATTTCTAGTTTAATATACTCATTCCTATAGCCAGGTGATCAAACCTGAACACAATACTCCAAATGTGACCTCACCAATGTCCGTGCAACTGCAAAATAACTCCCCAACTTCTATATTCGGTTCCCTGACTGATGAAGGTCAGTGTGCCAGAAGCCGTCTTCACTGCCCTGTCCCCATGGGACTCCACTTTCAGAGAACCGTGCAAATGAACTCCAAGAGTCCTCTGTTCCATTCACCATGAAACTCTGACACTGATTTGACTTTTCAAAATACAAGACCTCACACTTGGGTATATTAAATTCCATTTGCCATTTCTTGGCCCACTTCCCCAGCTAATTAAGTTCCTGCTGCAAGTGAAGAAAGAGATCAATCTGAGACTGGTATATTTCTGTTAGGGTGAAAGGAAATGCTGGTAGCTATATGGAATGCTGGATGACTAAAGAAATTGTAGTTTGGGTTAAGAAAAAGAAGGAAGCATATGTCAGGTATAGACAAGATAGATCAAGTGAATCCTAAGAAGAGTATAAAGGCAGTGGAAGTAAACTTAAAGGTGAGTCAAACAGTCAGGGCAAGCAGGGACAAAGTAGAGAACAAAGTAGGACTGATAAATTAAACTGCTTTATTTCAATGCAAAAGGCCTAACAGGGAAGGCAGATCAACTCAGGGCATTGTTAGAAACATGGGACTGGGATATCATAGCAATTGCAGAACCAAGGCTCAGGGATGGACAGGACTGGCAGCTTAATGTTCCAGGATATAAATGCTACAGGAAGGATAGAAAGGGAAGCAAGCGAGGAAGGGGAGTGAAGTATTTGATCAAGGATAAAGTACAGCTGTACTGAGGGAGTATATTCCTGGAAATACATCCAGGAAATTTATTTGGATGGAACTGAGAAATAAGAAAGAAGTGATCGCCTTATTGTGATTGTATTATAGAGCACCTAATAGTCAGAGGGAATTTGAGAAACATATTTGTAAGTAGATCTCTGTTATTTGTAAGAATTGTAGGATGGTTATGGTTGGGTGGTGGGGGGGGGGGGGGGGGGGGGGGGTTAACTTTCCAAACATAGATTGACACTGCCATAGTGTTAAGGGTTTAGATGGAGAGGACTTTGGTAAGTGTTTACAAGAACATTTTCTGATTCAGTATGTGGATGTACCCACTAGAGAATGTGCAAAACTTGATCTACTCTTGGGAAACAAGGCTGGGCAGGTGATTGAGGTGTCAGTGGGAGAGCACTTTGGGGCCAGTGGACATAATTCTATTAGCTTTAAAATAGAGATGGTAAATGGCAGACCAGATCTAAAAGTTGAAGTTCTGAATTGGAGAAAGGCCAATTTTGACAGTATTACACAAGAACTTTCAAAAGGTGATTGGCGACAGGTGTTCACGGGTAAAGGGATGGCTGGAAAATGGTAAGCCATTGGAAATGAAATAATTAGAATCCAGAGAAAGTATATTCCTGTTAAGGTGAAAGGAAAGGCTGGTAGGTATATGGAATGCTGCATTACTAAAGAAATTGAAATTTTGGTCAAGAAAAAGAAGGAAGCATATGTCAGGTAGAGACAAGATAGATCAAGTGAATCCTTAGAGGGAAATCAAGAAGGCAGAAAGGGGACATGAGATAGCTTCGGCAAATACAATTAAGGAGAATCCAAAGGATTTTTACAAATATATTAAGGACAAAAGGGTAACTAGGGAGAAAATAGAGCCCCTCAAAGATCAGCAAGGCGGCCTTTGTGTGGAGCCGCAGGAGATTGGGGAGATACTAAACGAGTATTTTGCATCAGGTTTTACTGTGAAAAATTCATGGAAGATATAGAATGCAGGGAAATAGATGCTGACATCTTGATAATATCCATATTACAGAGGAGTAAGTGCTGGATGCCTTGAAATGCATAAAAGTGGATAAATCACCAGGACCTCATCAGATGTAACCTAGAACTCTGGGGAGGCAAGGGAAGTGATTGCCAGGCCTCTTACTGAGAGATTTATATCATCGAAAGTTAGAGATGAGGTGCCGGAGACTGGAGGTTTTCTAAAGTGATGCCACGTTTAAGAAGGGTGATAAGGACAAGCCAGGGAACGATAGACCAGTGACCCTGACCTCCGTGTTGGAGGGAATCTTGAGGGACATGGTGCACATGTATTTGGAAAGGCAAGGACTGATTAGTGATAGTCAGCATGGTTTTCTGCGTGGTATATGATGTCTCACAAACTTGATTGATTTTTTTTAGAAGAAATAACAAAGAGGATTCAGGAGGGAAGAGCGGTAGATATGATCTATATGGACTTCAGTCAGGTGTATGACAAGTTTCCCCATGGGAGACTGGTTATCAAGGTTAGATCTCATGGAATACATGAGAACCAACCATTTGGATATAGAACTGCCTCAAAGGTAGAACAAAGAGGGTGGTGATGGAGGGTTGTTTTTCAGACTGGAGGTCTGTGACCAGTGGAGTGCCACATGGATCGGTGCTGGGCCCTCTACTTTTCATCATTTATACAAATGATTTGGATGTGAGCATAAGAGGTATAGATAGTGAGTTTGCAGATGACACCAAGATTGGAGGTGTAATCGACAGCGAAGAAGATTACCTCAGATTACAACGGGGTCTTGATCAGGTGGGCCAATGGGCTGAGAAATGGCAGATGGAGTTTAATTTAGATAAATGTGAGGTGCTGCATTTTGGAAAAGCAAATCTTAGCAGGACTTATATACTTAATGAAAAGGTCCTAGGGAGTGTTGCTGAACAAAGAGACCTTGGAGTGCAGGTTCATAGCTCCAGAAAGTGGAGTCGCAGGTAGATAGGATAGTGAGGAAGGCATTTGTTTATCTTTCCTTTATTGGTATTGGTTGGGAGGTCATGTTGTGGCTGTACAGGACATTGGTTAGGCCACTGTTGGAGTATTGCATGCAATTCTGATCTCCTTCCTATTGAAAAGATGTTGTGAAACATGAAAGGATTCAGAAAAGATTTACAAGGATGTTGCCAGGGTTGGAGAATTTGAGCTTTCGGGAGAGATTGAATAGGCTGGGGCTGTTTTCCCTGGAGCATTAGAGGCTGAGGGGTGACCTTACAGAGGTTGATAAAACCATGAGGAGCATGCATAGGATAAATAGACCAAGTATTTTCCCTGTGGTGGGGGAGTCCAAGACTAGAGGGCATAGATTTAAGGTGAGAAGGGCAAATTATAAAAGAGACGTAAGGTATAACGTTTTCACACAGAGGGTGTTGTGTGAATGGAATGCGTCTGCCAGAGGAAGTGGTGGAGTACATTTGCAACATTTATAAGGCATCTGGATGGGTATATGAATAGGAAGGGTTTGGAGGGATATGGGCCAGGTGCTGGCAGGTCGAACTAGATTGGGTTGGAATATCTCGTCGGCATGGATGAGTTGGGCTGAAAGGTCTGTTTCTGTGCTATAAATCTCTATGTCTCTTTGACTCTGGTAACATTCTTCCCTGCCCACGATACCTCCTATTTTACTATCATCCACAAACTTGCTCATCATGCCTTGTGTATTCTCATCCAAATCAGTGATAAGATTACAAACATCAATGGGCCCAGCACTGAACTCTGAAGTATAATCACTAGTCCCAGGCCTCCGTTCTGACAAGCGTCCTTCCACTATTGCCCTCTGCTTTTTACCATCAAGCCAATTGGGAATCCAATATACCAGATCGCCCTGGATTCCATGTGGTCTAACCTTCTAGAGCAGCATACCATGTGGAAACTTGTCAAAGGCTTGACTGAAATCCATATAGATTACGTTTTCCGCTCTGCACTTGTCAACATTCTTGATCACTTCATCAAAGAACTCTTATCAAATTTGTAAGACATTATCTTTCAATCACAAAGCCATGCTGACTGTACATACTTAAACCCTGCTTTTACCAAATGCATGTTTATCTTATCCCTCAGAATCTTCTCAAGTACCTTACCTATCACAGATGTAAAACCTACTGGTCTATAGCTCCCAGGTTTTTCTTTGAAACCTTTCTTGAATAACGGCACAACATTCACTACCATTCAGTCTTCTGGGCTAATGATGATTCAAAAATATCTGCCAGTGCCCCCAAAATTTCATCTCTCACTTTTTGCAGGGTTTTTTTTTATATATACTTCTTCAGGGCCAGGAGATTTATCCACCATCATTAACTCTAATATGTCCCACATCTCCTCAACTGTGATATGGCCTGTTCCAAAGATATCAGTACGAACATTTCCAAGTTCCCAAGTCTTCATGGTAAAGATAGAGATGAAATGTGCATTGAAGATATTGCTCAAATCCTGCGGTCCCACTCATACATGGCGACTTTGGTCCTTGAGAGGTTCTGTTCTCTCTCTAGTTATTCTGTTCTCTTTAATATACTTAAAGAATTTTTTGGGATTCACCCTAATCTACTCAGCCAAGGCTATCGCATGCCTCTGTTTTACCCTCCTGATTTCCTTCTTCAGTAAACTCCTGTATCCCCTATATACCTCCAGAGTTTCCTTTGATCCCAGTTGCCTATACTTAAGGCATGCATCATTCTTTTTCATATCAAGATGATGAGGGCTTAGTGGGGAACTTGCAGTTGTTGGCCTTACCATGTACCTGCCAGATGAAAGTAGCCATGCGTTTGGAAGCTGCTGCTGAAGTATCTTGGACAATTATCTGCTGTGCATCTTGTAGATATTACACACTACAGCAAAAAAGCGTTGGTGATGGAGGTAGTAAATGCTTGTGGATGTGGTACCAAACAAGGACAACGCTTTGTCCTGGATAATTTCAAGCTTCTTGAGTATTGTTGGAGCTGCAACCACCAAGGCAAGGGGAGAATATTTCGTTAAACTCCTGAATTGTACATTGTAGATGGTGGACGGGCTTTGGGCATCAGGAGGGGAGTCAATCATTGCAGTATTCCTCGCCTCTTATTTGTTTTTGTGGCTATTATAATTATATGGTGGGTCTAGTTGAGTTTCTAGTCCATGATAACTCCAAGAATGTTGATAATAGGGAATTCAGTGATGGTAATTCTATTGATTGTGAAGGGGTGATAATTCAATTATCTCTAATAGTAGTTATCCATTGTGTGGTGCAAAGTTTACTTCCTACTTCTTTTCCTGAGCTTGGACATTGTCCAGACCATGTTGCATTTGGATATCGACACCTTCAGTGTCTGAGGAGTCATGAATGGCATTTGCACCAAGGACATTATCATGAGGAACACCTTCAGAGGTGAACTGGAGCTGAGATGACTGACTTCATATAACAACAAGGTTTTTCTTTATGCCAGGTACAATTCTAACCAGTGGAGAGTTTGCGTCCTGGAATGCATAGATTCCAGATTTGCCTGGGTCCTTAATGCCACACTCAGACAAATGTAGCCTTGTCACACTCACCTCACCTCTGGAATTCAGCTCTTTCATCCATCTTTGAAACAAGGCTGGAATGGGGTCAGGACCTGAGTAGCTCTGGAGGACTTCGAATGGAGTGTCAGTGAGTAGTTTACTGCTGAATAGGTGCTGCTTGATTGCACAGATGATAACATCTTCCATCACTTTATTGATGGTCAAGAGCAGACTGATGGGGCTGTGATTTGTCCTGCTTTTTACATACATGACACACATGGCAATTTTCTATATTGTAAGGTCGATGCCAATGTTATAACTGAACTGTAAGAGTATGGCTGAGATTACATTCTGAAGTACAAGTCTTTACTACTACTGCTGGAATGTTGTCATGATCCACTTCCTTTGCATTATTTAGTGCCTCCAATTATTTCTTGATATCATGTGGAGTGAATCAAATGGGCTGAAGATCGTTGTTTTTGATGGCAGGGACCACTGGAGCAGGCCAAGATGGATCATCTACTTGGCATTGCTGGTGAAAGATTGTTGTAAATGCCTCAGGCTTATCTCTTGCACTGATGAGTTGGGATCTCCCATCATTGAGGATGAGGATATTTGTGCAGTCTCCGAGTCCTCCAGTGAGTTTTTAAATTGTCCATCACAACGTATTACTAGATATTGTAGATTGGAGTCATTGGTTGTGAGGTCAATTAACTCATTTTATCACTTGCTGCTTATGCTGTCTGATGCCCATTTAGTTGGGTGTGATAGCTTTACCATGTTATCAATTCATTTTTAGGTCTCGCTAGTGCTGCTCCTGGCATGTCCTGCTGCATTCTGCAGTAAACTAGGGCTGATGATGGCAATGGCGGAGTGGCAGATATACTGGCTCTGAGGTTGCAAATTGTGTTAGAGTAAAGTTCTGCTGAAAATGATGACCCACAGAGCCTCTTGGATGCCCAGTCTTGAGTTGCTACAACTGTTTGAAGTCTGTCCCATTTAACACCGTGATAATGCCTCACAAAATGACGAAGGGTATTCTCAATATGTCGGTGAGACTTCTTTTCCACAAGGAGTATGTGTAGAGCACGCTTGCAGATATTGTAATGGCCTGATGCATCTATAGCCAGCAGATTAGTAAGGATGAGGGTAAGTATGACTTTTGCCCTTTTATTGGTTCCTTTACTACCTGCCAGAAACTAGCAGCAATGTCCTTTTGGACCTCGATTAGTCATGCAGAGCCACCTTTTGTGGAGAACATTGAAGTTCCCCAGGTTGTTCATTGTGGACAAAGTCAGAAATCACACAACACCAAGTTACAGTCCAACAGGTTTATTTGAAATCACATGCTTTCGCAGCATAGCTTACTCATCGGGTAAAGGGAGAGACAGGCACACTGAATACAGAACTTAAGGATAGAGAGATCAAAAACTCATGCAAATTGTATGAGTGGAGTGTTGAATAATCAGTCTCTGCAGGTAACAAGAGTGTGTGATTAAAGTGTCAACAGCTGAATAACAAGTGAAGGGATAACCTATCATTTGATTCAATGAAGCAGATGGATCATTACAAAACATTACAAACAAGCTGGTGCTGGAGATAAACAAAATGACGGAAATAACATAGAACAAAAGCAGAAACTGCTCGTAAAGCCCAGCCAGTTTGGAAGTGTCTGTGAATAAAAACAGAGGAAGAGTCTCTGGACCTGAAATGTGAACTGTAATTTTCTTCACAGATGTTTCTTCACCTGCTGGCCTATTGGTAATGCTGAGGGCATCTCGAAACCATTGTACAAGAAACCCCCAGTTTCTTACAGAAACTCAGCATCCACGGAACAAACAAATCAGAAATATTCCTCGTCACAATCGACGTTTCGGTACTTTACACTAGCATCCCCCACAATGGTGGTATAACTGCAACATCCTCAGCACTCGAAACCAGCAACTGCCAATTTCTAGATGCCTTCCTACATCTTATCCACTTCATCCTCGACCATGTCTTCCCATTGAACAATTAGATACCTATTCAGACACATAGAACAGTCATGGAGACTAAAGTTGGACCTCAATATACCAACATTTTCATAGACAAGTTCAAGCAAGACCTCTTCAATTTCCTCCTCATACGTGGACCAAATACATCAATTACATTTTCTTCCTTTGGATTCATGGCAAGGAATCACTGAAATGACTACAGAGTGAAATCAACAAGATTCATCCTACCTCCGACTTACCATGGACTACTCTTTAGAATCAGCCTCATTCTCAGACACACACATCTCCATTAAGGATAGACACCTCAGTCTCTAAATCAACCATATGCCCATGGATAAACTGACTCTCTAGCTTCTGCACCAAACATGTTAAAGAAGCCATCCCCTACAGGCAAGCCCTGTGCATACACAGGACCTTATTAGATGAGGAGGAACACAACACACACCTAACAATTTTGAAAGATGCCCTCATAAGAATGGGATATTGTGCTCAACTCATCGAGCACAAGTTCCTACATGTCACAGCGAAAAACCACAATGACCTCCTTAGAAGACAGACACAGGCGATGACTGATAGCGTGCCCTTCATCATCCAAACTTCCCCAGAGCAAAAAGACCATGCCATGTTATTCACAGACTTCAACATGTCCTTGATGACAATGAGCATCTTCACCACGATCATCCCAATTCTCACCTTCAAACAACCACCAAACCTTCATCAGACCGTCATTCACAGCTACCTTTCCAGCCTTCAGGACAACATTGACAACAACACCACACAACCCTGCCATGGCAACCGCTGCAAGCCATGTCAGATCATTGACATAGAAACTACCATCACATGTGGGTACACGACGTACAATGTATACAATAAATGCTCATGTGACTCACCCAATGTTGTCCATCTCTTACTTTGCAGGCTATCACCTGATGAAGGAGCGTCGCTCCGAAAGCTAGTGGGCTTCCAATTACACCTGTTGGACTATAACCTGGTGTTGTGTGATTTTTAACTTTGTACACCCTAGTCCAACACCGGCATCTACAAATCATTTGCAGGCTAGGATGCCTCAGGGCATGGGAGATTGGAAGTCCATGCATATGCTATAACAATAGATGAATGAACACTGTGCAATAATTCTGGATCAGTGGTGCTGGAAGAGCACAGCAATTCAGGCAGCATCCGAGGACAGGCAAAATCGACGTTTCGGGCAAAAGCCCTTCATGAGGAATAATTATTCCTCATGAAGGGCTTTTGCCCGAAACGTCGATTTGCCTGTCCTCGGATGCTGCCTGAATTGCTGTGCTCTTCCAGCACCACTGATCCAGAATCTGGTTTCCAGCATCTGCAGTCATTGTTTTTACCACTGTGCAATAATTGCCATACAGCAATAATCCATCCCAGTGGGGGAACACTTCAGCAGTCAAGGACATTCAGCTTCTGATCTTCGGGTAAACATCCTCCAAGGTGGCCTTCGAAACACACAACAACGCAGAATCACTGAGCAGAAACTGATAGCCAAGTTCCATACGCAGCAAGATGGTCCCAACCATGATCTTGAATTCATATGACCCCACCACAATGTTCTGTATCCATAAAATCTTCCTTAATGTCCTGTTTCGACATCACCACCTTGATAAATGCCTATGATCTCTCTGCCTTAATGAGCTTGGACAGTTTTGGATTACTTATTACTTTGGTTGGACTCTCAGCATGCGACTCTTTTCCCTATCATCTTATTCCAATCAAATAAAAACCAAAAGAACTGTGGATGCTGTAAATGAAGAGCAGGGTCAGGGGTTGCTGCTGTTGGTGGTAGTAGGTGGTGGGGGCTAAGTGGGTCTAGCGGCATCTGTAAAGAAAAGTCAGAGTTCACGTTTCGGATCCAGTGACCTTTCCTCTGGCTTTTTTTTCCACAGATACTGCCAGATCTGTTCGGCTTTTCCAGCAACTTCTGTTTTTGTTCCGTGTTATTTCTGTCATTTACTTTATCTCCAGCACCACCTTATTTTTAATTTTTTGTAATTATCTCTCTGCTCATTTCATCTGATTCTCGGTCACCCCTTTACTTGTTATTCAGCTGTTGACACTTTACTCACACTGTCTAACATTCTTGATCATTCTTATTACTCGACACTCCCCTCATATCATTTGCATAATTTTTTTGATCTCTCTGCCATTGATCTGTATGCTCGTAAATGCTGTATTCTGTGTTCTTCTCTCTCACTTTAACTGATGAAGGATCTACACTCTGATATCTTGTGATTTCAAATAAATCTGTTCAACAGCATCCGAAAAACTGGACAGTCAATGTTTTGGGCATAAGCCTGTCATCAGGAATGAGGCTTGTAGACCAGGAGCTGAGATAAAAATGAGTGGAGGGTGGATCGGGGAGGAAGGTCGCTGAGAATGCAATAGGTAGATGAAGGTTGGGGAGAAGGTGACAAGTCAGAGATGAGGGTGGAACGGATAGATAGGAAAGATGATGGACAGGTCAAGAGGGCGGTGCCGAGTTGGAGACTTGGGAAGGGGATAAGATGGGGGAAGGGGAAATGAGGAACTGGTGAAATCCACATTAATCCCGTGTCGTTGCAGGGTCCCAAGGTAGAAGGTGAAACATTCTTTCTCCAGGCATTGGGTGGTTCGGGTTTGGTGCTGGAGGAGACCCAGGACCTGCATGTCCTTGGTGAAGGGGGAGTTGAAGTGGTCAGCCATGGGGGAGAGTGGGGGCAGGTGCAAGCATTTGTAGGTGTGCGTGTCCTGGAGATGTTCATTAAAATGACCCGAAAGTTGGCATCCTCGCTCCCCGATGTAGATGACACCACGATAGGTGCAATGGATGCAGTAGGTGACATTTGTGGAGATACAGGTAAATTTCTATTGGAAGTCGAAGGATCCTTTAGGGCCATCGATGGAAGTAAGGTGGGATATGTGTGTGCAGGTTATGCAATTCCTGTGGTGGCAGGGAAGATTCTGGGAGTGAGGTGAGGGCTGGATCTGACAAGGGATTCGCAAAATGAATTGCATCTCTGACATGCTGATGGTGTGGGGAGGGAAATATATTCCAAGTAGTGGAGTTTAATTTTAGGTGGTTAAAATGGCAGAGGATGATGCGGTGTACCCAGAGGTTGGTGGGCTGGAAGGTGAGGACCAGCGGGGATTCTGTCCTTTTTGGCAAACTGACCTGTTTCCATACTGTAGGGAATCTAATCTAACTTCCAGAGAAAGTCCCTCTGTATTATGCCCATGTGTTTCCAAATCTGCTGGGTCTGTTCTGCTAATAGGACAATTTATATGCATGAATGGTGATGGTGATGTCTGTGACATTGTTTGCAATGGAATTACTTGAGGAGCATTCATGCGTGTTTTTAATATTGATTGTAGTTAAATTTCTTGGAATTGTTTTTGTCTTTTAAAATAAACACCTGTAGAATCAGGTGTAATTATCAAATATTCAATGCAGCTAATTCAACAGGACATCCAGTCCAACTATTTAAACTATCTACCTGGCTTTATTTATTCATTGCAGTTAACCTGATGGCAATTGTGATCCTTGCTCGAAGAAACTGTGGCCTCTCAAGATGTATCACTCGGTACCTGATAGCAATGGCGATGGCTGATTTCTTGGTTGTCATATCTGATGTGCTGCTGCAGTGGTTTATTGTGTTTTTTCCAGTGTCTTTCATGGATATTACTTATGTCTGTAGTTTGGTTACAGTGTTCATTTCTGCAGCCACAATGAATTCTGTCTGGTTGACTGTAGCTTTCACCTTTGATCAATTTGTGACTATTTGCTGCCAGAAGCTTAAAACCAGATACTGCACTGAGAAAACTGCAGCCGTGATTATTGGAACTGTGAGTGCGATCAGCTGTTTGGATAACATTCCTTGGTTTTTCTATTTTGAATCCAAGTATATCTACAATAACCTGCCATGGTTTTGCATCACAAAACCAGAGTTTTACACTTCAATCTTTTGGATATTATATGGTGCAGTCCATCGCCTCTGTCCTCTTTACTGCCATGCATTATTTTGCTTGTTTTGAACACTCTGGCCATCAGACATATTTTAGTAGTGAGCAAAGCCCGCATGAGACTCCAGAAGCACAGGAAAGGCCCCGTGACACAGGGTTGGACAAATACAGAAAACCATTGTTTTACTTTTTGCTATCTCAGGTAGCTTCAATATTTTATGGACCCCTTATGTGGTGTGTTTCCTATATCGATGAATTGCACTAATGCATGATTATTCTCCACTTTCCCCAACTGCAGGTACCATCACATACCTGTTCCAGCTCCTCAGCACATGTACTAACACTTGTATATACACAGTGACCCAGAGGCAATTCCAAGAGCAGCTGAAAACAGTTATGAACCTCCCTTTTGCTCTCATTCTCAGATCCATCAAACAATAAAAATAATTCATGTCATGCAGTAGATTTTGATTAGATCCCATTAACCTTTGTATATCTGAGCTGAGCATCTCTGAGACAACAACACAGTACAGCATGGTTATGCCCATAACAAAGAGATCAGAGAAACTCTTTATTTATTTTTTCTTTTCAGGGACTTATCCATTTCCTCTCTGGAGTTTACTCTTGTATCAGCCATCACCATCCTGGATGACACAGAGTCGCAGTGGTTCAGGTACAATTCTAGCCTCGGGCGATTGTCCATATGGAGTTTGCACATTATCCCCGTGTCCGCATGGGTTTCCTCCCACAATCCAACGATGTGCAGATTAGGTGAATTGGTCATGCTAAGTTGCCCACAATGTTCATGTGTAGATTAGGTGCATTAATCAGGAGTAAATATCGGGTGGGGGAACGGGTCTGGGTGGGTAGCTCTTTGGAGAGTCGGTGGGGACCTCTTGGGCCCATGGGCCTGTTTCCACTCTGTCGGGATTCTATGAACCTGTCTGGCAGGTTATTCCATATTGTAACAACTCAGTGAGTAAATATTTTGATATCCAGTTCCCTTCTCCTTTGTTTGTCAATTACTTTTCCCTTGTACTTTCTATTTACTAAAATTATGACAGTTTGAATATATTCTGTCTAATTATCTTGACAACTTGTATTCAATTCCTCTTAACTGATTCTGAATAATCGCTCCGATTTTCTGCAGTCTCACCAGTTAACTGAAATTCCTCATCCCTAGTATAAGCAGAAAATATCCACGACAATCTCAGAAAATCCTTCCACTTATGCTGAGTGCACAACTGTATACTGCATCGTCGGATACTAAGAAAAGTAACTACAGAGATAGTGGATGCATTGGTTGTAATCTTACAAGAATTCTTAGATTCATGAGAAGTCCAAGCGGATTTGAAATCTTCCAACGTATCACATTTATGTAGGCAGGGAAGGAGCCAAATCAATCTAAACGAAAGCTAAATGTGTTTCGGATTTAAACATCTACAGGTACTCAAAATTCCTTTTGGAACCATTTGTTTCATGTGAATGTTCAGGGCTATTCTCCATTTCTCTCCATATCTCTGCAATCTGCATGTCTTTAAATAAAGTAAGATTTTACTTAGCTGTTCTTATTCTTGTAATGATATCAAGGGATATATGGGTAGAGCAGGTTTTGGGCATTAATTCCAATGACTAGCCATGATCTTATTTGAATTAATTTGATTTCTTATTGTCACATGCATCAAGAGTCAGTGAAAAGTATTGTAGTGTGTGCTATCCAGACAGATCATACCTCACATAAGAACTGATTTGGAGATGCCGGTGTTGGACTGGGATGCAGGAAGTTAAAAATCACACAACACTACATTCTAGTTCAACAGGTTCATTTGGAAGCACTAGCTTTCAGACCGCTGCTCTTTCTTCAGGTGATTGTGGAGTATAAGATCGTAAGATAAGGAATTTATCACCTATAAGATCATATAGAATTTATAGTTTATAAGATGAAGGAGTAGTACTCTGAAAGCCAGTCCTTCCAAATAAACCTGTCGGACTATAGCCTGATTTCTAACTTTAAATAAGTACATCAGACTAACAGAAGAGAGTGCAGAATATAGTGTTACAGCTACAGAGAATGTGCAGAGAAAGGTTAATTCTAATATCAGAGAAGTCCAGTACTAAGTTGTGTGGTGCACAATTTACTTGCGACTATTTAACCCAAACCTGTGTTCAGACAACAGTTGGAAGTTTGACGGTTGTACAAATGTTGTGATAATGAAATTGATCTGATAATTCTCTCACTGAAGGACGACCCAACTGTTTGTAGAGGGAGAGGAATATGGACAGCATGCTCAATCATTAGTGGAAATTATTTTTTTAATAGTCACCTTATTCCAGAGTTTCAAGGTAGGTAAATGCTCAGTAGGTATAGGGGTAAGACCTATATGCATCAGGCTGCCAGGTAGGTAAATTGTCAGGTATTTAGGGGGAGTAGATTATAGGTAGGGTGCACCATGGGTAGTCTGCCAGGTACAGCATGTGCCTAGAGCTTAGGTCGAGAGGGTTATGACTGATAGGTGGAAAGAATCACTTAAGATGGCGAGGAAAGAGGTGTCAGCTGCTGATGGAGTGGTGAGATGGCGTCGGGTCTGGAGCAAGGGCTTGTTTGTTCCCGTGGTTGGAGTTTGTTAACTTTCAAGTAGCTATGGGGGATCTTGGGACAAGGGTTGCGAATGCATGTCTGTTCCCAGAACTGTATGGGAGATATTGGAGAAGGCAATAGGAGAGAATGGAAGTTGGATCTTGTGGCTTTGGGAGCAATGTTTTGAAGTGGCAATGTGCTGGAGTTAAGAGGGTAGGTGTGGACTCAGGCTGTTGGGTTTCTCTGGGGAAAGGGGGAGGGGTTTATGTATGTGTGTGTTTGTGTATATACACGTACTTGTGTTGTGAGGTAACTGTGTGAAGATGGAACAGTTCTGGATGTGTGCTGTAATTTGTGAAATCAGATGTTTAGTTTGCTCAGGAGTCACATTCGGTGTTCAATAATCTAATGTTTCCTGAGATAATATTTACTCAACTGCAGCAGCTAAATTCTCCAAGATAAATTGACATTTTCAGAGGGTACCAGGCATCTGGGACTTTCTAGTGGAATCTTCAATCACTACGTCTGCTATCCTGGGGACCATACAAGGTCCCAAACTGCAACTCCCATCTACAATTCAGAAACAGTCATCAGGCAGGCAGAAAATTCAGGACAAAATGTAGTATTTCTGGACAAAGCAATTAAATTGGATCAAATGAACATTGACATCGTCATCTGTTTGATTTTTGAAATACTATACAATGTATATTTATATCTAAAGATTTCCGTTCTCGCTTTTTTGTTCTAATTAACTATAAGCATTTTTATTTTTCCTATCAAGACAACAACTACAATAAAAATGTATTTTCATGTATCATGTGGACAATATTAATAGAAAAAATGGTACAAAACTGATGCATTTTATCAGTGCAGTAATTTTTGCCTTTTATTTAATAGTTAACTTGTTGGTAATTGGAACCCTATCTCACAGAAACTGTGGAATCTCCAAAAGTATCAATCAATCAGACCTGGTGGCCATAGCTGTAGCAGATCTTCTAGTTGTCGTCATCACCGACGTAATGTTGAGATGGTTTATCATTCACTTTCCAGTCTCTCCTGGATATTACTCCTCTCCGTGGTTTAGTAGAAGTCCTTGTGACTGGCACCACAGTCTGTTCAGGTTGGCTCACAGTTGCTTTCACCTTTGATCGATTTGTGGCTATTTGTTGTAAGAAGCTAAGAACAAAGTACTACACTGAGAAAACAATACTCATGTTTCTTGGAGCAGTGAGTGTGTTGGGAAAGGATTGTCTGATTTGACAGATACAGAGCTAAATACACCTTCAATCATTTCGAGTGGTTTTTCATCACAAAACCAAAACATTACACTTCAGTCTTCTAGACTGAATATGTACTTCCCCATTGCTTTCTAACTCCTGTAGTGACTTCCTTTTGATAGTTCTCTTTAACATCCTGACAGTCAGACACATCTTCATGGCATGTAAAGCCCGCAGGAGACTACAGGTAGAAACTGAGAGAGAGGGTCCCCGTGGCCCAGAGATGGAAAGGTGCAGAAAGTCCATCATTTTACTCTTTGCTATCTCAGGCAGTTTCATCCTGTTATTGATGGGCAATGTTACATGTTTCATGCATCAGCAAAGTGCATGTCTGTATGATTCATTTCCACAATGGGTACAGCTGTATACCTGCTCCAGCTGACCCCAGAGTCTGTTCCGAGAGCAGTTAACAGCAGTTGCAAAATATCCTTTCAGTTTCATTTTCAGAGCTATCAAACTATGAACGCTTTTTAAAAAGTAAAATATCATTATCAGTATTCATTTGACCCTAACAAAAATGTGTTTATTAAAAATTTTGCAAGAAAGAAAAACACAGTGGAGTAAGGCAGGAAGATCCTGAAGCAATCAGCATCACTAAGAGGGGCAAGAGAGATCAGGACCTGAAGAAATTCAGTATCAGTTAGTAGAGTGAGCTAAAGCAAGATCGGGACCCAGGCTGCATTTGTTAGAGCAATGTGTGGATGGAGTACGCAGATGAAATCACCATCAGTTATGAGACTGAGCAAAAAGAGGACCCATAGAGTCAAAAAGATTTACAGAACAGGGAAAAGCCCTTCAGCCCATTGCATCTGGGCCAGTCAAAAGAAAAATCCACCTCTCCTAAACCTATTTTCCAGCACTTCACATCCATAACTTTGTTTGCCTTGGCTTCGTAAATACACAGCTGATTACTTCTCAAATATTGTTAAGGTTTCTGCCTCCATCACTCTTACCCATAGTAAATCAATGTCAGAGGATCAGGTGAATGCAAAACCAAAGACAGTCAGCATCACTTACTAGAAATGTCCAGTCCAGTCCAGTCCAAACCAGTCCATTCCAGTCCAGTGTCACCAGGAGTACATCAGACATGTTCTGAGAGAAATCAAAGTCTAACATCATAGGAAAGCAAAGCAGTGGTTTGTTGGTGGATATTTTGCTCACTGATCTTCAAACCTTTTTGTAAAATATGATAAAAGTGGTGCAAACAGCTTTACTAACAATAACTATTGTTCATAGTTTTTGCTCATGATAAGTGGTGAACTCAATACTTATCTTGTTCAAATATACTTCACTATCCATTCATAAATCAACATTTATTCCTATTCTTTTTTTCCTGTCTGCTAATCAAGTTTCAATCCAACTCAATATACTACCCCAATCCCATGCACTGTAATTTTATACATTAATCTTTTATGTGGGACTTTATCAAGAGTCCTTCAAATGTCCACATAAACCAATCCATTGGCTACGCAAAGCAAGTCTACTAGTCACATTAGCAAAGAAGTTCAGTGGTTTGTTGAAACTTTATTGCTGGAACAGCACAGCAGGTCAGGCAGCATCCAGGGAACAGGAGATTCGACGTTTCGGGCACAGGCCCTTCTTCAGGAATGGGCCTGTGCATTCCTGAAGAAGGGCCTGTGCCCGAAATGTCGAATCTCCTGTTCCCTGGATGCTGCCTGACCTGCTGTGCTGTTCCAGCAATAAAGTTTCAACTTTGATCTCCAGCATCTGCAGACATCACTTTCTCCTCGAAGTTCAGTGGTTTGTCAAGCATGATTTTCTTTTTACAAGTCCATTCTAACAATCTCAGATTCTACTTTATTTTCTAAGTGCTCCAGTTAGAATCTTGGAAAATGACCACCAATGCATCTGTTATTTCTAGAGTCACTTTCTTCAGTACTTGTCATGTAGATTATCAGACCCTGGTCATTTTCAGGCTTCAAACCCATTCATTTCTCAAGAAGAATGTCTCTACAGCTGTATATTTGTTTCAGATCCTCCCATTCACCCAATCCTGTGTTTCTAATTAGCTAGCCTTAGAATAAATGACTTTAGTTCCCATCTTGATGAAGTGTGAGTCTGTATGTGTGTCCACCTGCACCAGACAGACAGCAATGTAGAAGACTACCACTCATCTCCACCGTCTCGAGGATACTTGGGAGTCGGCAGTAAATCTTGGCTTTGCCAAGAATGCCCACATCCCAGCAAAGAATGGAATGAATATCCTGCGGCTACTTGTGAAATCAGCTCTGCATCCTTATGGAACATTTGTCGAGTATTCATGCATATTCTTTGCAGAATTGTTTTCTGGGTGCCTGTATTTCTGTGACACCAGCCCATATTAACATATTTCTACAATCTATTCCAACACCATTGGCTGAAGACTCTGTGCACCAATGGAGCAGGCCAAGATGGATCATCCACTTGGCATTTCTGGTGAAAGATTGTTGTGAATGCTTCAGACTCATCTTTTGCACTGATGAGCTGGGCTTTTGCATCATAGAAGTTGGGGGTATTTGTTTAGTCTCCAACTCCTCCAGTGTGTTTTTTTTTATTGTCCATCACAATGCATTACTGGACATGACAAATTTGAGTCATTGGTTGTGGGATCACTTGCTGCCTGTGCTGCTTGGTACGCACATACTCCTGTTTGGTAGGTCCAACATGTTGACAACACATTTTCACATCTCCCTGGTGCTGCTCCAGGCATACCTTCCTGCATTCTCCATTGAACTAAGGTTGATCCTTCGGCTTGATGGTAATGGTAGACTGGAGGATATGCTGGGCCATGAGGTTGTAAATTGTGTTAGAGTGTGATTCTGCAATTGCTGATGGCTCCCAGTGCCTCACGGATTCCCAATCTTGAGTTCCTAGAATGTTTGATATCTGTCCCTTTTAGCACTGTGATAGTGCCACACAAAATGGTGAGGGTTTTCTCAATGTGTTGTTGGGACTTCCTTTCCACAAGGACTGTGCAGTGGTCACTCTGACAGACACCATCATGGTGTGTCTACAGCCAGCAGATTGGTGTGGATGAGGTTACATATACTTTTCCCCTTTACTTTGTTCCTTCACCACCCACCCCAGAAATAGTCTAGCAGCAGTGTCCTTTCGGACCCAAACAGCTCAACCCACTAGTGATGACCTACTGTTGTTGGTGAACATTGAAGTTCCCCAGCCAGAGAACATTTTGTGTACTTGGTATCAACAGCACTTCCTCTGTGCGCTATTCAATGTGGAGGAATGTTAATTCATCAGCTGAGTGAGAACAGTACATTGTAAACAGCAGGAAGTTTTTTGTCCATGTTTAATCTGAGTCCATGAGACTTCATGACATCCAGAGTCAATGTTGAAGACTTCCAGAGAAACTCGCTCCTGCCTATATACCACTGGGTCGCCATCTTTGCTGGGTCTGTCCTGCTGGTTGGAGATGGCATAGATGTATGTTGAGTTTTTTTAACTTTGTACACCCCAGTCCAACACCGGCATCTCCAAATCAGGGATGGTAATGGTAGTGTATGCGACATTGTCTGCAATGAAATATTTCAGGAGTACTCATGCATGATTTTTAAAGACTGATATTAGTTCAATTTCTTATAACTGAGCAATATTTCCTTTTTCCAAAACATTGCCTGTGAAAAACACTTGTACAATCAGATGTAATTATCAACTTATGCAGTAATCTTCCAAGAATTCTTAGATTCGTGAGAAGTCCCAAGCTACCAATGTAACACTTTTATTTCGATAGGGAAGGAAACAAAAACTATGGAACTTTGGTGAAATTGTGCTTTTATTTTCCATCTCCAAGTACTCAAATTTCTTTTTGTAACAGTTTGCTTCATGTGCGCTGTACCTACAGAATACCTTCTATGTGAATACTCTGGTCTCTTCCCCATTTCTCTTTGACTCTGGCAGTCTGCATGCTTTTAGGTTAATTCCTATTTTACTTTTCTGTTCTTACGCTCCAAATGACATCATGGAGAGAACAGATTTTGGGCAATAATGTCAATGACCAGCCATGATCTGAGTTGATTTAATTTGATTTCTTATTTCATTTCTTGTTTCATGGTACATGCGACAAAATATTGTATTGCGTGCTATTCAGTCAAATCATACCTTACAAAAGTACATCATGCTAATAGAACAGACTGCAGCATATGGTGTTACAGCTACAGGGAATGTGCAGAGAAAGATAGATTCTAATACAGGAGAGGTCTGTTCCTAAGTCTGATAACATCATGGAAGTAGCTGCTCTGAAATCTGTTGGTGTGCATTTTCAAATGTCTGTATCTTCTGTCTGATGGAAGAGAGTGGAAGAGATTATAACAGGAGTGGGAGAGCTTTTTGGTGGCTTTCCCCAGGCAGCAGGAAGAGCAGACCATGTCCATTAAAGGAAACCTGGTTTTCGTGATGGACTGGGTTACATTCACAACTCTCTGTAATTTTGTGCAATCTTGGGCAGAACAGTTGACTATGATGCGTCTGGATACCATGCTTTCTAATCAAATGATGGGCCATTCTCAATGGATGAAACTGCTTCCTCCGTTCAGATTTCTAGACATCCCTCCAATGAAACAGTCCTTCCCACTGTTTATACCATCGATAAGCAACCTTGAACCTGGGACAATCTAACTGTTTACAGCACACTCTAATGGTGTTATATTGACACAATTGATCTGACCACTTCTTGCATTGATCAAACAGGGTTACACTGCTACAATATACTGAAATGTTTACACCACATTTGGATCATGTTACATCTACCATCGATCCAAATGTGAAACTGTCTTTCTCTTTAAATCTTAGACTTCATTGCTGTTACACTGAGACAGGCCAGCCCATTGTTTATAACAATGACCTACCACTCTCACACTGAGAATAGCTCCCGAACGTATTTGCACCACACAGATGGAATCCACCGCTCGCCCCCTGTTCAAACCATTTATTTCCTATTAATACATAAGCTTTACTTGCCTGTCTTCATAACAGACAAAGACATGGATTAAGATTAGTCAGTCTCCAGACGTTGCCTGAAAGGTGACTAAGTAACATTCATGATACATAAATGCTAGGCAATGACCACCTCTAATAAGAGAAAATCTCAATCACTGGGACTTGACATTGTCATCACTAAATCCTCAGCATTCAACATCTTGGGGTTTACAACTGACCAGAAACTGAACTGGATGAGTCAAATAACTACAGTGGGAATAGCCACAGGTTAGAGGCTTGGAGTACTGAAGTGAATAATCCATCTCCTGTCCCGCAAAAGCCTGTCATCCATCTAGAGTTCGGAAAACCAGGAGCAACAGCAATCCCGGGAGTTGAGGAGGGACTCATCAATTTGTAAACTGCAGGAACACTTCGAGAATCTTCAGTGCAGCTGGTGCTGAATTCATGACTTTGAAAGATGGAAAGGCTCCAGATTTGACAATTATGGGTTAACTCTTTCTTAACCTGTAGTTTTAGAGGTGTGGAAACTTCGTTACAGTTAACCTTCTCATACCCTAGTGATAGATTGCGATGATTAATAAAATAAGAGATGTCAGGAAAGCACAGTAAAACAGCGTATGCAGCCTGTCATATGTAGGGACTGCTAGATGCTGCCAGTCTCCAGAATAAGCACATGTGCAGGAAGTGTTCCCAGCTGGAGAAGCTAGAGCTCTGCGTCTTGAAGCTTGAGAAGTGGTTGGAACCGTTCTGGCATATCTGCGAAGGT
Organism: Chiloscyllium plagiosum; assembly: GCF_037043375.1. NCBI lineage: Eukaryota > Metazoa > Chordata > Chondrichthyes > Orectolobiformes > Hemiscylliidae > Chiloscyllium > Chiloscyllium plagiosum. The sequence goes on from NW_028270155.1 coordinate 78,214,624, forward strand.
GAGATTTACTTTGATAGTATGTTTAGAGAGATGAACACACCATAGCACAGGGGGGTACAACAAAGAAGAGCATAGGTGACCATTGTCCGGTCGAGAAAGGACAGGCAGGTAATGCGGGAATACCTGGGGACCTGCTCACTAACCAGGATTCTATTTTGGAAGCTGAAGTGGGAGATGGTATCTCAGAGAAATGCAGTCAGAGAGAAGGTTTTGGCACCACAAGCATCTTCACTGTACAAAGGGAGTTAAAGAAAAAAGGAAGAGCAACAGTAACAGGGGATAGTATGTTTAGAGAGATGTTTAGTCAGGCGAGCGGACAGCAGATTCTGCAGCTGAAGGCGTAACACCAGGATGGTGTGTTACCTCCTCTAGGCCAGGGTCACGGATATCATTGAATGGCTGCAGGGCATCCTGACAGGGGAGGGTGGGGACTAGAAGTTGCTGTACAGGTTGGTACCAATGATATGTGTAAAGTGAGGAATGAGAGGGATAGGAGAAGACGGTGCAGGGAAGTATTTAATTGGGTGAGAGAGAATTACACTGCTACTAGGCAGGAACTGGGGGGCTGAGATTGGGAACAGATATGTTCCCAAGGATCTGTTTTGGGTCCTTTTTTTAAACGACCTGGATGAGACAGTAGAAGAATGGGTTAGTAAATTTGCGGATGACATTAAAGTCAGTTCAGTTGTGGATAGTGCTGAAGGATGTTGTAGTTTACAGGGAAACATAGATAATCTGCAGAGCTGGGCTGAGAGGTGGCAAATGTAGTGTAATGCTCAAAAGTGTGAGGTTATTCACTTTGGAAGGAGTAATAGGAATGCGGAGTACTGGGTGAATGATAAGATTCTTGGAAGTATAGACAAGCTTAGAGATCTTGGTGTCCATGTACATAGATCCCTCAAAGTTGCATCCAGGTTAGGGTTGTTAAGGAAGCATACAGTGTATTAGCTTTTGTTGGTAGAGGGATTGAGTTTTGGAACCATGAGGTCATGCTGCAGCTGTACAAAATTCTAGTGTGGTCGCACTTGGAGTATTGCATGCAGTTCTGGTCATCACGTTATAGGAAGGATGTGAATGATTTTGAAAGGGTGCAGAGTAGATTTGGGGATGTTGCCTGGTATGGACGGCAAGACTTATGAAGAACGGTTGATGGATTTGAGGCTGTTTTCATTAGACAGAAGGTTGAGAGGTGACTTAATTGAGACATGCAAGACAATCATAGGGCTAGATAGAATGGACAGTGAGAGCCTTTTTGCATAGGGTGGTGATGGCTAGGACAAGGGGACAGAGCTTTAAATTGAGGGGCAGTAGATATAGGACAGATATCAGAGATAGTTTCTTTACTCAGAGATCAGTTGAAGCATGGAATGTACTGCTTGCAACAATTGTGGACTAGCCATCTTTAAGGTATTTAAATGTTCATTGGATAGGCATATCGACGAGAATGGAATAGTGTCACTTAGATGGGCTTCAGATTGGTTTCACAGGGCGGTGTAACATCGAGGGCTGAAGGACTTGTACTGAGCTGCAATGTTCTATGTTCTAGATGTTCTCAGGGAAATGCACGCAGGAGGTTGTTTAGGGTGCACTTGCTGATAGTGCTAGATAAGTTTGTCCCACTGAGGCAAAGAAGGGATGGTACGGTGAAGGAATGTTGAGTGACAAGGGATGTAGAATATCTAGTCAAGAGGAAGAGGAAGCTTACTTAAGGTTGAGGAGGCAAGGATCAGACAGGGCTTAAGAGGGTTTCAAGGGAGCCAGGAAGGAAATGAAGAATGGACTTAGCAGAGCGAGAAAGGGGCAGGAAAAAGTATTAGTGAGTAAGATGAAGGAAAATCCTAAGGCGTACTACACTTAGGAGAGGAACCAGAAGACAGCCAGAGTGAGGATAGGGCCATTCAGGGACAGTGGAGGGAACTTGTACCTGGAGTTGGAGGTAGGGAGGCCCTTAATGAACACTTTGCTTCAGTATTCACTGGCGAGAGGGACCTTGCCGATTGTGAAGACAGCATGAAACAGGCTGATAAGCTCCTACAGGTTGATGTTAAGAAGGAGGATGTGGTGGAAGTTTCGAAAGATTTTGAAAATATGAGGTTAGTAAGTCCCCTGAGCTCGATGAGATATATGCAAGCTTAATACAGGAAGCGAGGGAAGAGATTGCAATGATCTTTGCATCCTCATTGGCCAATGGAGTAGTGTCAGTTATTCTTTTGTTCAAGGAATGGATGGGGTATCCCTGAGAATTACAGACTAGTCAGTCTTACTTTGGCAGTGGGCAAATTATTGGAGATGATTCTGAGAGAGAGCATTTATGATTATTTTGAAAAGCATAACTGGGTTAGAGATATCCAGCATGGCTTTGTGGAGGGTAGGTGGTGCCTCACAAACCTTTTTGAGTTATTTGAGGACAAAACATAAAGGTAGAGCAGTGGATGTGGTATACTTGGATTTTAGTAAGGCATTTGATAAGGTTCCTCATCGTAGATTCATTCAGAAAGTTAGGATGCATGGCATACAGGGAAACCTGTCTGTATGGATACAGAATTGGCAGGAACATAGAAGGCAGAGAGTGGTGTTAGTTGGAAAGTATTCAGACTGGAACTCGGTGACCAGTGGTGTTCCACAGAGATCGGTTCTGGGACCTTAGCTCTTTGTGATTTTTATGAAAGACTTGGATGAGGAAGTGGAAGGATGGGTTAGTTAGCTTGCTGATGACACAAAGGTTGGTGGAGTTGTGGATAGTGTGGAGGATTATTGTAGGTTGCAATGGGACATTGACAGGATTTAGAACAGGGCTGATAAATGGCAGATGAAGTTCAACCTGAAAAAGTGTGAAATCATTCACTTTGGAAGGTTTAATTTGAATGCAGAATACTAGGATAAAGGATAAAGGTATTGTGGCAGTGTGGAGGAACAGAGGGATCTTGGGGTCCATGTCCATAGATCCTGCAAAGTTGTCACCCAAGTTGTTAGGATTGTTAAGAAGGCGAATGGTGTGTTGGTTTTCATTAACATGAGGATTGTATTTAAAAGCTGCAACGTTATGCTGCAACTCTATACAGTTCTATTTAGATCACACATGGAATATTGTGTTCATTTCTAGTCACCTTACTATAGCAAAGATGAGAAAGCTTTAGAGAGGGTGCAGAGGAGATTTTCAAAGCTGCTGTCTAGACTGGAGGGCATGTCTTATGAAGAAAGGTTGAGGGAGCTATGGATTTTCTCAACGGAGTGAAGAAGGATGAGAGGTGACTTGATAGAAATTGCACAATATCTTGAGAGTTACAGATAGAGCGGATAACCAGAGACTTTTTCCCATGGCGGAAATGTCTATCATAAGGGACACAATTTCAGGTTGATTGGAGGAAGGTTTAGGGGAAATGTCAGAGGTAGGTTCTTTACACAGAGTGTGGTGGGCGTGTGGAATGCACTGCCAGCAATGGTACATAGAACATAGAACATAGAACAATACAGCGCAGTACAGGCCCTTTGGCCCTCGATGTTGCGCCGATCCAAGCCCACCTAACCTATACTAACCCACTATCCTCCATATACCTATCCAATGCCCGCTTAAATGCCCATAAAGAGGGAGAGTCCACCACTGCTACTAGCAGGGCATTCCATGAACTTACAACTCGCTGAGTGAAGAACCTACCCCTAACTTCAGTCCTATATCTACCCCCCCTTAATTTAAAGCTATGCCCCCTTGTAATACCCGACTCAATACGCGGGAAAAGGTTCACACTGTCAACCCTATCTAACCCCCTAATCATCTTGTACACCTCAATCAAGTCACCCCTAAACCTTCTTTTCTCTAATGAAAACAGCCCCAAGTGTCTCAGTCTTTCCTCATACGATCTTCCTTCCATACCAGGCAACATCCTGGTAAACCTCCTCTGCACCCGTTCCAGTGCCTCCACATCCTTCCTATAGTATGGCGACCAAAACTGCACACAATATTCCAGATGCGGCCGCACCAGAGTCTTATACAACTGCATCATGACCTCAGGACTCCGGAACTCAATTCCTCTACCAATAAAAGCCAGTATGCCATATGCCTTCCTCACCGCACTATTTACCTGGGTGGCAACTTTCAGAGATCTGTGTACATGGACACCAAGATCCCTCTGCTCATCCACACTACCAAGTATCCGATCATTAGCCCAGTACCCCATCTTTTTGTTATTTTTCCCAAAGTGAATCACCTCACACTTAGCTACATTGAATTCCATAAATTCCACTCTATCTGGTAATAGAGTCAGATACATTAGGGACATTTAAGGGACTGTTGGATGGACACATGGATGTTAGTACAATAATGGTATGTAGGTTAGTCTGATCATTGAGTAGGATACAAGGCTGGCACACCATCGAGGGCCGAAGGGCCTGTACTCTGCTGTACTGTTCTATGTTCTACTTTTATATACCCATGTTAAGCATTCACTGAATTCCCCTTACGTTGATGATTATCAGTCAAACTCTCCCTCTGCTGTAGCTGTATGTGTCTATGTGTTGTCACATTCCAGGCTGAATAATATGGATGGTTTGTATTGACCATTTATTAATCAGCTCAGTGACTGAGCTGGATTGGCATTTCCTATAGGAATAATCATCCATAACAGTGGCATTGACCAAACACTGTATTCTGTTCTCCTGACACACTGTCTATTTTACCATTCCTTAGGTTATTTTTACTGTGTTTACTTATAAAGTGTTTATGCAATACCTATTTTTTAATCTGTTCAGGGAAATTTATGTCCAAAGGTTTTAATTGACTTTCTTGGGTAGGCTTACGCAGATAACATTGATGTAGTTTTTACTCTTGCCTCCAATATGTCAGTTTACTTTGCCCCGTATTTAATGAGAGCCAAAAGCATGTAATAGTTTAGTTCCTCTTTTGCTTCTACTTCTCTTTTCCTTTGGCTTAAATTAATTGGCAAGGTTCAACTATGTCTGACACTGGAACCACTGCTCATATCTGGAGCTTGTATTTTCACAACAAGAATTGTTTTCCCTAATTTGAAACAGGAGCTTATTCCTATTTACTGTAGGTTCTGAACCATTTTGAGAACGTGTGAAGTGGGAATATGCATGACAGTACTGTCTGAGCCAGAACCAGGTCATCTACGAATGAGTTAGCACCAAGTTCCTCATGAATATGAGGTGTGATTGAATGAAAGAAGTAGTGCCCATATGGCGGTGTGCCTAACCAGAACCGAACAGCACTATGCACTGACCGAAGTTGGTTATCCCAAGCCAAGCAGTGATCCGCGGCGCTAGGGTATCGTTACATTTGGGTGGGATTATGACTATGAGGCGTTCAGTCATGCATGCACAGATGGTAGCTTCACATCATTGACTCCTCAGCCCAGTGCATACACCTAATGTCTGAATCTGTGGGGCCTCTCATACTGAGCAAGATTACTCTTACAACAACGCTTCCTCATTAGGGTAAAACTAACCTGTCTCATGATGGTCTAAATCCAGCTCACGTTCCCCATAAGTGAGAGAACAATCCAACACTTGGTCAATTCTGTTTCACAATCATAGGAAGAGCCGACATTGAAGGATCAAACAGCGATGCCATTACGGATGTTTGGCCACCACAGGTCAGTTATCCCTGTGGTAAATTTTCTGACACCTTCTGCTGAAAACCCAAAAGATCAGAAGCATCATGACGCCCAACTTTCATGGACTGTACTCGGACTGAAAATCAAGATCAGGTAAATTTTTGCCCTTCCGTTCCATGGGACGTTTCTGTCCTCCCTGAGCTTGCCTTAGCACACGTGCGTTACAGTGCGAGAGGTGTACTGTCCTAGTCAAACTCCCCGCTGCCACTGTCCCCGGAGCGTATGGCGCCCGGCCGCCCGGGCACTTCCAATCAGAAGCGAGAGCCCTTCGTGGCTCTCCTCCCTGTCTCACCGGGTAAGTGAATGGAATAATAAGACTTGAGGTATTTCACCAGCGACCGAGGACTCCCACTTATTCCACACCTCTTATGTCCTTTCACAGTGCCAGACTATGTTCAGGGTCAACAGCGTCTTCTTTCCCCGGTAATTCTGCCAAGTCCGTTCCCTCGGCTATGGATTCACTGGATAAAAGGTAGGGACCGTGGGAATCTTATTCATTCTTTCATATACCTCACTAATTAGATGTTGGTTTGGTGATGTTATAACACTAAAATCTAAATATGAAAACTCAGAACATCTAAACTTCGAATATTAAAACATAGTATACTTTCTGAGCTTTTCCATTGCACATCGGTGCGTAATAATTCCTCTTCATAGCTGAAAACCACAGCTAGATGTTATAGTGATTGTATTTCCTTCCTTGTCAAGCAGAGGGACCAGAGCTGGAGTTATAATAACGTTACACTAGTTACTTTCTCACAGACATCATTTAATGCATTATGTGTAATGTTCTACAATCATTACATCCCCACTCTATTCTCCACCTTAACCGTGACCTAAAATCCACATCTTTATTGGCTAAAAATTAGTGGGCTTCAGGCACCAGGGGACTTCCTACCGGAAATGTAAACTTCCCAGACAATTAAAACAACATCAGTACATCATGACTTCCAGACATTCCAGTTGCACCCAGTCGTTGAGTACACAGAGACTGGAAAAACTGAGGTTCATGCAAATTCTCAATAGTGTGATTTTATTGGTGAATGAATAAATGCAGCTTGTACTTGTTTATATGATGTTTATTTTTCCCTGTATATTTTAGTACAACTTATTTTCTTGAGCCTCAAACTGGACATTCACCAAAGGTAAACCTGTCAGAAATATTTCTTAAATATCAGCAAGCCAATTATTCTTCAGATATTCTTCAAATAACAACAATTTATTCTTGACTGAAAGCTACGTTGTGCATTTTTAAATAGTTACTCATTACAACACATGCTAACATGCATGCACGCACAAGCCAATTAAATTCACTCCATCAAGGTAATCTGACATCTGTGATTACTGATAGCAGTGGATTGATTTGTCATTTTGTTGATAAAACATGCAATTTGGAGCCATCCACCATTTTTGTGCAATGTGTACCATTCAACTGAGTTTATAGGCAAGTGGAAATATTCTCGTCCTGACCTCAACACGCCAGACACAGGGATGTGATGGCCTAGTGATATTATCACTGGCCTGTTAATCTGGTGGCCCAGGAAATGCTCTGGCTTTGAATCCCATGAATGCAGATGGTGAGATTTGAATTCAGTAAAAATCTGGAATTAAGAGTCTAATGATGACCATGTTTCTGTTGTACAATTTTCAGGGAACACCCATCACATTAACTAATGTTCTTTAGTTAAGGAAATCACTATCTGGCCTACAGTTAACTTCAGACCCACAGCAATGAAGTTGACTCTCATCTGCTTCTGGGCAACTAGTGATCGGCATTAAATGATGGCCTTGATAGTGAGGCCTTCGTCCCATGAACGAATAGAAAAACAACATTCCTTTGCAGACATAATTGGTTAGTTTACTGATGCTCTTATTGATCATCTAAGCTTTAAAATGTTTTAGATTTCAATACTTATATATTTTATCATTAAACCGAAGAGTCACTGACTCCCTTTCCACTCCAGGACTCATGTTAAATGATGTGACCACCATTGCAGCCGATTGCATTTGTGCAGTCAGTCCTATCACATTTATTGATTGGTGGAAAACGAAAAGGCACATGCATGACAGGACGAGGAGACACCATCTTTTTAAAAGCGGAGTTAAGTTTTGATTTAAATCTCTGTCTTAAAAGTTCAAAACAAATTTCAATAGCTTCTAGGAAAGCTTAGCAATGCTACAACACAGCAACCCTTTGAAGACCACACTCAGAGACATAATGCCGAAGAAAGGTTAGTTCAGTACACATAATCTCTAGTCATAGAGGATTTGTTCACTGTTAAAATACAGAACACATATATCAATTCTTGGCTGAAGAGTTTAAACTTAAATTCTCTCTAAGACTACCTTTGCACTGACTTAATTACAGACTTGTTCTTCTGAATATAGTTATATGCAATTCATGATTGCCTGATTTAGCCAATGTTTACATTGCTGATCAGATCATTTATTGCTCGCAGGTAGTTGCCATTAAGAAACTGATGATGAGCCATACTGTTGAACTGGTGTAGTTAATCTGGTTCAGGTCCATCTAATGTGTTGCTAAGAAGGGGACAGATAATTTGAATCCAGGACCAATTCAGGACACCACTATTCTAAGTTGGGTGAATGATAGCATGACTCAGGAATGCCTACTTTCTAACCAAGGAATACATAGTATTGCATTTACAGAACATTTCCACTAACCATTACCTTGACGGCTGCAGCTGCAACACAACTCTGAAGAATAACACTGCCTAGGACAAAGCAATACATTTGGTCAGCAATGCATTCTCTAAAAGTATCATTTTACCACATGGACATAAATAGCATTTTAGATCATAGAACATACAAGTATACAGCGCACTGCAGGCCCTTTGGCCCTCGATGTTGCGCCGATCCAAGCCCACCTAACCTCCACTAGCCCACTATCCTCCATATGCCTATCCAATGCCTGCTTAAATGCCCATAAAGAGGGAGAGTCCACCACTGCTACTGGCAGGGCATTCCATGAACTCACGACTGGCTGAGTAAAGAACCTACCCCTAACATTTGTCCTATACCTACCATCCCTTAATTTAAAGCTATGCCCCCTTGTAATAGCTGACTCCATACGTGGAAAAAGAGGGAAAAAAACTGATCTAGATAGTCATTAACTGGGATTCACAAAAAGAGTGAATGAATGTTAATAACACATTTAAACATGTTATAAGTTTAAACTGAATGCTTTCATTTCATACTAAACTTACTTCTGAACATTTCTGTGAGAAAAGGATCACAACAAACTGAAACGGTTGCAAATTCACAACCTTATACATGTTCCAAGTCCCTTGTTAAGCCATGGAGCTGATGGGTGCCCAAGACAGAAAGGATTCAATGCGGTTTTCTCAATAATGGGAGCATGTTCTCAACAAAATGGAGGCAAAACATTAGAAAGAAGATTGCTGAAGCCCCAGAACATTTAGGTAAAGAAATCATTCAATAAACAGTTTGCATGCTACATCACTTAAAGACAAAACGTCACTAATTACAAGAATTAATAAAGGTGTTAAGGACAAGCCGGGGAACTATAGACCAGTGAGCCTGATGTCGGTGGAGGACAAGTTGTTGGAGGGAATCCTGGGGGACAGGATATACATGTATTTGGAAAGACAAGTACGGATTAGGGATAGTCAACATGGCTTATGCATGGGAAACCATGCCTCACAAACTTGATTGAATTTTTTTGCAGAAGTAACAAAGAGGATTGATGAGGGCAGAGTATTAGATGTGAACTATAGGGACTTCAGTAAGGCGTTTAACAAGGTTCCCCATGAGAGACTGGTTAGCAAGGTTAGATCTCACAAAATACAGGGAGAACTCGCCATTTGGATACAGAACTGGCTCAAAGGTAGAAGGGTGATGGTGGAGGGTTGATTTTGAGACTGGAGGCCTGTGACCAGTGGAGTTCCACAAGGATCGGTGCTGGTTCCACTACTTTTCTTCATTTATATAAATGATTTGGATGTGAGAACAAGAGGTATAATCAGTATGCTTGCTGATTACACCAAAATTGGCAGTGTAGTGGACAGTGAAGATGGTTACCTCAGATAACAGCAGGATCTTGATCAGTTGGGCCAATGAGCTGAGGAGTGGCAGATGGAGTTTAATTTAGATAAATGTGAGGTGCTGCATTTGGGGAAAGAAAATCTTAGCAGGACTTATACATTTAATGGTAAGGTCCGAGGGAATGTTGCTCAACAAAGAGACCTTGGAGTGCAGGTTCATAGCTCCTTGAAAGTGGAGTCACAAATAGATAGGATGGTGAAGAAGGCGTTTGATATGTTTTCCTTTATTGGTCAGAATGTTGAGTACAGGAGTTGGGAGGTCATGTTTCAGCTGTACAGGACATTGAGTAGACAACTGTTGGAATATTGCATGCAATTATGATCTCCTTCCTAACGGAAAGACGTTGTGAAATTTGAAGGGGTTCAGATCATATTTACAAGGATTAGATTAGATTACATACAGTGTGGAAACAGGTTCTTTGGCCCAACAAGTCCACACCGACCCGCCGAAGTGTAACCCACCCATTCCCACACATTTACCCCTTTTACCTAACACTACGGGCAATTTTTTAGCATGACCAATTCACCTAACTTGCACATCTTTGGACTGTGGGAGGAAACCGGAGCACCCGGAGGAAACGCACACAGACACGGGGAGAATGTGCAAACTCCACACAGTCAGTCGCCTGAGTCGGGAATTGAACCAAGGTCTCAGGCGCTGTGAGGCAGCAGTGGTAACCACTGTGCCACCGTGTCAGGGTTGGAGGATTTGAGCTAGGGAGAGGTTGAAGAGGCTGGGGCTGTTTTGCCTGGAGTATCGGAGGCTGAGGGTGACCTTATAGAAGTTTATATAATCATGAGGGGCATGGATAGGATAAATAGACAAAGTCTTTTCCCTAGGGTGGGGGAGAACAGAACTAGAGGGCAAACGTTTAGGGTGAGAGGGGAAAGATATAAAAGAGTCCTAAGGGCAACTGTTTCACAAAGAGGGAGGTATGTGTATGGAATGAGCTGCCAGAGGAAGTTGTGGAGGCTGGTACAATTGCAACATTTAAGAGGCATTTGGATGAGTATATGAATAGGAAGGATTTGGAGGGATATGAGGCAGGTGCTGGCAGGTGGGACTAGATTGGGTTGAGATATCTGCTTGGCAAGGATGACCTGGACAGAAGAGTTTGTTCCCGTGCTGTACATCTCTATGACTCTAATTAGGAATATATTTTAATAGGAAGCACTAACTAACCCAACTTGTGTTTCTCGATTTTTAATTTGTGATGAATATCAGTTATTTGATAATGTTGCTTACACCAAGTTGGTGTCTCAAAATATTGTGAATATCTTCACTGGGAGTTACTGGTGAAAATGGAGTAATTGAGAAAAACATGTACATAACTTGCCCAAGAGAAATATGGTCAAAGACATAATGCTGATATATGGAGAATTTAAAAAGTAATAAGAAATAGGATTTTGGCAGTATAATCTGACATTGCTGCTCAGTTCTGTTGGGTATAGAATTGAGCAGTTAACTGTTGTGCTCCACTTTCCTACTTGCATTACAGGATGTAGCAGCAGTTTTGCCTCCATGTCATTCAATTTACTAAACTTACAGTGGTTTGCTTCTTCATAAAATTTTGTTTTACTACACTGATAACCGATAGCTCTTGGCTGTGCCAGCCTAACAAAGGGCCAACTTATCAAATGATACTGTCAAGGATTTAGGGCAAAGTGTCATGGGCCAGACCAGACCCCCTCAATACATTTTATGAAGGCAATCTGGACCCGAACTTTTTTTTTATTTTAAAGTAGATGTGAACTGCCATATTCCAGATGGTCAAACTACCCAACATTAAGTAAAGCCCAACTTACTTAAACATCAAAGTTAAAATACAAGCAAAAGAAAGAGGAACTTAAAATATCTTAACTATTAGAAATCTTCACCAGATAATCGATACAATACGATTTCTAATTAATTGGTCCGCTATGGTAATATCTCATAAACACAACCCTTGGAAAAAGGCAATTTCAGACACAGATTGTCACATGCAGTTCTCCAAACCACAAGGGGTAAAAACAGCATCAGCAGATATTTCAGATAATGTAGCAGCCAGGAGACAGTCACTGAAGCTCCCATCAAAAGCTTCTGCATAAACACTAAACCTAAAAATTAAAAATCTAGAAAACCAGGACTGTGAGAGCTGGCCACACCCAGTCTGCTTGCATTGTTCCAAAGTTGGAAAAAAACACCCAAGGCCTCATATATTGTTTACTGTCTTAGAGACAGCTTGGAACATTTGCCTTTCAAACTCTTTTAAAAAAAAACAGATACAGAACTGGCTCAATACGAGAAAACAGAGGATGGTGGTGGAGGGTGTTTTTTTCAGACTGGAGGCCTGTGACCATGGAGTGCCACAAGAATCAGTGTTGGGTCCATTGCTTTTCATCATTTATATAAATGATTTGCACATGAGCACAAGAGGTTTAGTTAGTAAGTTTGCTGATGACACCAAAATTGGAGGTGTAGTGGACAGCAAAGAAGGTTACCTCAGATTACAATGCGATCTTGATCAGATGGGCCAATAGACTGAGAAGTGGCAGCTGGAGTTTAACTTAGATAATTGCAAGGTGCTGCATTTTGGGAAAGCAAATATTTGCAGGACTTATACACTTAATGGTAAAGTCCTAGAGACTGTTGCTGAACAAAGAGATCTTGGAGTGCAGGTTCATAACTCCTTGAAAGTGGAGTCACTGGTAGATAGGATAGTGAAGGAGGTGTTTGGTATGCTTTCCATTATCGGTCACAGTATTGAGTACAGGAGTTGGGAGGTCATGTTGTGGCTGTACAGGATATTGATTAGATCACTGTTGGAATATTGTGTGCAATTTTGGTCTCATTCCTATCGGAAAGATGTTGTGAAACTGAAATGGTTAAGAAAAGATTTATAAGGATGTTGCCAGGGTTGAAGGATTTGAGCTATAGGGAGAGGTTGAATAGGCTGGGTCTGTTTTGCCTGGAGCGTCGGAGGCTGAGGGTGACCTTATAGAGTTTTTCAAAATTATGAGTGGCATGGATAAGATAAATAGACAAAGTGGTTTCCCTGGGGTGGGGGCGTCCAGAACTAGAGGGCTTAGGTTTAGGGTGAGAGGGGAAAGACATAAAATAGACCTAAAGGGCACCTTTTTCACTCAGAGGATAGTACGTGTATGGAATGAGCTGCCAGAGGAAATAGTGGAGGCTGGTACAATACAATATTTAAATGGCATCTGGATGGGTATGAGTAGGAAGCGTTTAGAAGGATACGGGCCGGGTGCTCGCAGGTGGACCCAGAATGAGTTAAGATATCTGGTTGTCATGGATGAATTGGACGGAAGAGTCTGTTACTGTACTGTATATCTCTATGACTCTATGACTCTAATTAGGAATATATTTTAACACAATACAATAACTAACCCAACATGTTTTCCTCGATTTTAAATTTGTGATGAATATCAGTTATTTGATAATGTTGCTTACACCAAGTTGGTGTCTCAATACATTGAGAATATCTTTACTGGGAATAACTGGTGAAAAGGGAGTCATTGAGAAAAACATGTACATGGATTGCCCAAGAGAAATGCTGTCAAAGATAGCTGATATGTAGAGACTTGAAAAAGTAATAAGAAATAGGATTTTGGCAGGTTAATCTGACATTGCTGCTCAGTTAGGATATAATATTGAGCGGTTAATTGTTGTGCTCCACATTCCTGCTTGCATTACAGGATGTAACAGCAGTTTTGCCTCCATGTCTTTCAAGTTGCTAAAATTACAGTGGTTTGCCTCTTCAGAAAATTTTGTTTTAAAAAGTTAACTGCACTGATAACCAAAAGCTCTTGGCTGCGCCAGACAAACAAAGGGCCAACAAATCAAATGATGCTGTCAAGGATTAAATGTGAAGTGTTATGGACCAGACCAGATCCCCTCAATAAATTTTAAGAAGACAGCCTAGACCCGAACTTTTTGTTTATTTTAAAGGTAGATGTAAAGTGCCGTGTTCCAGATGGTCAACATTCAGTAAAGCACAACTTATTTAAACATCAAAGTTAAAATACAAGCAAAAGAAAGAGGAATTTAAAATATCTTAACTATTAGAAATCTTCACCGGATAATCGATACAATACCTATTTCTAATTAATTGGTCCACTATGGTAATATCTCATAAACACAACCCTTGGAAAAAGGCAATTTCAGACACAGATTGTCACATGCAGTTCTCCAATTCACAAGGGATTAAAAAAAAGCATCAGGAGAAATTTCAGAGAAAGTAGCAGCCAGGAGACAGTCACTGAAGCTCCCGACTCTTTTGAGACATCAAAAGCTTCTGCATAACACTAAACCTAAAAATTGAAAACACAGAAAAACAGGTCTGTGAGAGCTGGCCACACCCAGTCTGCTAGCATTGTCCCAACGTTTTAACAAAAACCCAAGGCCTCATACATTGTTTACTTTCTTCGAGACAGCTTGGAACATTTGCCTTTCAACTTCTCTTCAAATAAAAAACAGGATACAGAATTGGCTCAAAGACAGAAGACAGAGGGTGGTGGTGGAGGGTGGTTTTTCAGACTAGAGGCCTGTGACCAGTGGAGTGCCACAAGGTTCGGTGCTGGGTCCACTGCTTTTCATCATTCATATAAATGATTTGCACATGAGCACAAGAGGTATAGTTAGTAAGTTTGCTGATGACACCAAAATTGGAGGTGTATTGGACAGTGAAGAAGGTTACCTCAGATTACTATGGTATCTTGATCAGATGGGCCAATAGGCTGAGAAGTAGCAGCTGGAGTTTAATTTGGATAAATGCAAGGTGCTCCATTTTGGAATAGCAAATATTTGCAGGACTTATACAGTTAATGGTAAGGTCCTAGGGAGTGTTGCTGAACAAAGAGACTTTGGAGTGCAGGTTCATAACTCCTTGAAAGTGGAGTCACAGGTAGATAGGATAGTGAAGGAGGCGTTTAGTATGCTTTCCTCTGTCGGTCAGAGTATTGAGTACAGGAGTTCAGAGGTCATGTTGCAGCTGTACAGGACATTGATTAGATCACTGTTGGAATATTGCGTGCAATTCTGGTCTCCTTCCAATCGGAAAGATGTTGTGAATTTTGAAAGGTTTCAGAAAAGATTTACATGACTTTTGCCAGGGTTGGAGGATTCGAGCTATAGGGAGAGGCTGAACAGGCTAGGGCTGTTTTTCTTGGAGTGTCGGAGGCTAAGCGGTGACCATATAGTTGTTTACAAAATTATGGGGGGGCATGGATAGGATAAATAGACAAAGTATTTTCCCTGAGGAGAAAGTGAGGTCTGCAGATGCTGGAGATCAGAGCTGGAAATGTGTTGCTGGAAAAGCGCAGCAGGTCAGGCAGCATCCAGGGAACAGGAGAATCGACGTTTCGGGCATAAGCCCTTCTTCAGGAAAGTATTTTCCCTGGTGTGGAGGAATACAGAACTAGGGGGCATTGGTTTAGGGGTGAGAGGGCAAAGATATGAAAAAGACCTAAGGGGCACATTTTCACTCAGAGGGAGGTACTTGTATGGAATGAGCTACCAGAGTAGGTGGTGGAGTCTAGTACAATTGCAACATTTAGAATGCATTGGATGGGTGTAAGAATAGGAAGGGTTTGGAGGGATATGGGCTGGGTGCTGACAGGTGGGACTAGATTGGGTTGGGATATCTGGTCAGCATGGACAGGTTGGGCCGAAGGGTCTGTTTCCGTGCTTTACATCTCTATGACTCAATGACTCTCTAAAATAACCTTTTAAAGCGACTGCATTGTCACAGAAGTATGGCAGATTATAGCACATCAATTACATATCCAAACAAAATTACTTGTGAGAGGGTCAAAGGTGTCTGCCTCTAATTTCCTTTCAGGCCACAAGTTCCAGGTGTCTACCACACTCTGGAAATGTTTCGTCATCTCCTCGTTAAGCTTTACCAATAATCTCTTTAAGTCTATGACCCTCAGCCACTAACCTCAATATGAAGGCTAATGACCTCTTCCCAATCGACTGCGTCTCAGCCCATCTCAGTTTTGAGCATCCCAATCAAATTTCCGATCAATCTCATCTTCTTTCAAAGGCAAAAGCATCGTCCCATCCAATTGTTCCTCAGCCACATTTTCAAGTTATTGACAGTTCCTTCCTGAATACCCTTCTGTACACTATCTAGTGTTGCAATGTTTGTGATGGTTTCCCATAAAAACAGCAGATGTCATTCGAAAAGGCATTTTTTTCACGCAGCAAGTAGTCACGTGCTTATTAACCCACACATATGTATATGATTAAATAAGGCACAGAGACGAACATTTAACATTCATTTGTCTATTTTGTTCTCAGTCACAAATGAAGGTCTCACATTTTCCCTGCCAATATTTCTATATGGCATTCACAATGGGGTGTCTGTTCGCTGTGCATATTGCGTGCAGGTACACATTTCTTTTGCTGTGTATTCAGTGTTTGTAATCAAAACGCAATGTTAATGTAAAGCAACATGTGACAAATAAATGTATACTTTTTATTCTTGTCTTTTTTTCAAGTTAAATATTCCCAGAACTCATTTTCCACTGAGTTAGTAGGAAGAAAATATGACATTCAATTCGGACAATAAACTGGAGAATAGGTGAAACGTAAAGTGTAATAACTTGCTGTTGCATAAATCGCCTGGAATAATGGTGTTGTTTGGTGCGGACTGTCCTTCTTATTTAATCTCAGTGTGTTTCCTTGGTTGATAGCTGCTGTGAGTATTTTGGCCAAAGTGAATCCAGATCTGAAATGAAGAACAGCGCAGAGAGGTGCAACAGTTTTCTTGCTTTGTCTTTACCCCCTCAAAATCGACTATTCAAATGTTATTGTTTACTGGCAGAGAGAAGGTAACAAAATCTTTCTGCAGGACGATAACACAAAGGTCTTCCATGCCATTAAAGGAGTAGCCTACCTTAATCTTCTGAATGTAACTGTCCAGGATACTGGAACATATTACTGTGTCGTCAAATATCAGCATCGAACAGTGGGGCAAGAAACTTCTGTGCAACTTACCATATATGGTAAATGCCACTGCAGATAAATGTGGAGGACTAGCTGCTTAAAAAGCAATCAACAACAGTAAGCCAATCACTTGGGAAGGCAATGGCCTATTGGTATAACGACCAGACAATCAATCCAGAAACTCAGCTAATATTCTGGGAAACTGGATTCAAAGCCTGCCATGGTGGATGATGAATTTCGAATTCACCAAATAATCTGGAAGTAAGCACCTAATGATAACTGTTAAGCCATGATCGATTGTCAGAAAAAAACTATCTGGCTCGCTAATAAACCGTTGAAAAGGAAATTACTATCCTTATCTGGTCTGGTCTCCATGTGACTCTAGAACCACAGCAATGTGGATGCTTGTTAACTGCCCTCTGAGCAATTAGGGATGAGCAATAAATACTGGCTTCTGGGCCAGAGATGCCTATATCCTGTGTGATTAAAGGAAACTTTATTAGATACAGAAGCATCATGCAAAATATGTGCATTTACTTAAACTGAAACATATTCAAGAATCTTGGAGAAACACTGCAAAGTTTGAGATCTGCTCTGTATTTAAAATTGGGGAAATTGGGCGTCGCTGGCTGGTCCAGCATTTCTTGCCTGTCCCTGCTTGCCCTTGACAAGGTAGTGGTGAGCTGCCTTTTTGAATTGCTGCAATCTACATGCTGTAAGTGGACCCACAATGCTATTAGGGAGGAATTTCCAGGATTTTGCCTCAGTGACAGTGAAGGAACAGTGATTTCAGGATTGTGAGTGGCTCGGGAAAATTTTGGAAGTGGTGTGTTCCCATATACTTACTGCCCTTGTCCTTCTAGATGGTAATGATTGTGGGTTTAGAAGATGTTGTATCAGGATCTTTGGTGAATTTCTGTAGTGCATCTAAATGATACACACTGCTGCCACTGAGCTTCTGTAGTGGAGTGGCTGGATGTGGTGCCAGTCAAGTGGGCGGTTTTTACTAAAGCATGTCAAACTTTTGTGTGCTTTTGGATCTGCAGGCATGCAGGCAAATGGGGACCATTCCAACACAGTCCTAAATTGCACCTTTTGAATGGTGGGTAGGTAATTGAGTTACTCGCTGCAGTGTTCCTAGCCTTTGAACTGCAGTTCTATATAAATGGCGAGCCCAGTTCTGTTTCAGCTCAATGAAAATGCCCAACATGTAGATAGTAAGGGGAATCACTGAATATAATGTCACTGAATGTTAAGACATGTTGTTTAGATTGTCTCTTGTTGAAGATGGTGTTTGCCTGGCATTTGTGTAGCGTGAATGTTACTTCCAAATTTTCAGATCAAGCCTTGATATTGTACAGTTCTTGCTGCATTTGGTCATGGGTTTCTTTAGGTTTTTGTTTTTTTGCTTTTGCAAAGAGATTGATTGCAATAAGGTTTTGTTTTTTTTTGCATTTGATCACGGAGTAATAGGATGAGTATCTTTGAATTTATCTGCAATATTGTGCATTTTCAAATATTTTCAGGACCTTACCATTTACTGTATATGTCCTATCTTGGTTACAAAGTGCAACAGCTCACACTTACCTGTATTGAATTGCATTTGCCAATTCTCAGACCACTTCCCAATCTGATTAAGATCCATCTGTAATTTTTGATAACTTTCCTCGCTATCAATGATACCTCCTGATTTTCTATCATCCACAAACTTCCCAATTATGCCACGTCCAGATCATTTATGTAAATGACAAATAACAAAGTTCCCAGCACTGATCCCTGTGGCACACCACTAGTCACAGGCCTCCAGTCTGAGAAACAACCTTCAAGCATCACCCTCTGCTTCCTACCATCAAGACAATTTTGAATCCAATTAGCTAGTTCTCCCTGGATCCCATACGACCTAATCTTCCTGACTAGCCTGCCTTGTGCAACCTTGTCAAAGGCCTTGCTTCACATCAAATATACAACAAGAAGAGTTGAAGTTTCACTTTGTTATGTTGTATCAGTGTAGATCTAAATTGTGATAGAGAAATTCAATGCTGAAAGAAGTTTCCATAGCTTGAACGTTCAAGACATAAATGCAAAGCACCACGGTGGTACAGTGGTTAGCTCTGCTGCCTTACAGTGGTGCAGACCCGCATTCAATTCCCGCCTCAGGCAGTTGTCTGTGTGGAGTTTGCATGTTCTGGCCGTGTATGCGTGGGTTTCCTCCCACCGTCCAAAAAAATGTGTGGAGGTTAGTTGAAATGGCCATGCTAAATTGCTTGTAGTGTTCGGTGAATGGGGTGAATGTAGGGGAATGGGTCTGGGTCGGTTGCTCTTCGGAGGGTTGGTGTGGACTTTTTGGGCCGAAGGGACTGTTTCCACACTATAAGTAATCTAACCTGTGTATAGCATTTAGACCAGTATTGTGAAATTATTTTTTCCTATTGCACCCTGTTTACAATTAGCAAATAGTATTCGATTTGCTTTTGATTTCTTTGATCTGCTGATGTGTCCAAGTATCACCTTTTTTTATTGTTGATTTACGTAATTTTAATTTTTCAAGAGGAAGAGAGAAAAAAAATCATTCAATTCAACTCAGCGTGAAGATTCGGTATGAGGCAAATTTCCTTTATTCTATTTTAATGTTCGAGTCTAGTTGAACAATTGAAACTGGGAACCCCATACACACACATATATATTTCTAACATTCTAACATGTGGATAAGTCTTGAAGATACCATCAGTTCTCAGTAGCACAATGGCAGCTGAATAAAAACAAAATAAAGAAAATAGAAAATGGTAGGAAGTTTCACAAGCTATTGTAAATATTTTAAATCATCAAGCATATTTATAAATATTTATGTTGTATTGGTTAACTTATGCTGTTTTTTCAACTATCAGTCGTAGTTTTGAAGCTGACTAATAGCTTTGACTTATCTTTTCATTTGTACTTAACAAGTGACAGTGTGCTGAATAATTTTGCTGCATTGATTATAGATATAATGTTACGCTGGAGTGATGATTATTCTCAATGGTAGGTTTCGAGCTGCAAATAGAAATGATTGCTCTCTCTTTTCTTACTACGCTGTTGAAAATTGACTCATCCATTAGTCTGAGTTTGGTCATAATGACTGACTTCTATTGCGTGACTCTGGCAAAGATCCCAATGTATTAGGCAGACAGCTTGCCCAACTTGGCTTCCTCAGACAACTTTTAATGCAGGCTGCCTCTCTGATGCAAACCTCCCTCAGTTTTAATTTTCAAATGTGGATATTTAGTGACATGTGAGACGAAGCTCCCAGTCTGTGACAACTGAAAAGGAGCAGGTGAGACTTATTCAAGAACAATTCGATCAGCTTGGTAAAACTTGAAGTTTTTGTTGAGTGTGTGGTGCTGGAAAAACACAGCAGGTCAGGCCTTATTCAAATTGGCCTCATTCCTGATGAAGGACTTCCACCCGAAATGTCGACCCTCCTGTTACTCGGATGCTGCCTGACCTACTGTGCTTTTACACCAGCAGACTCTTGGCTCTAATCTCCCGCATCTGCAGTCCTCACTTTCGCCTTGAAGTCTTTGTTGTGAACTGCAGAGTGCACCATACAATTATAGACATTTATTCTTGACTGCAATTGAGTGCAGTGCAGACAATCAGATTTATTCCCTATAAATGCATTTTAAAGTATGAATTCAACGGCTCCATTTCAGTTGTGGATCTGAATTTGCTTTTTAATTTTTTTTTCATTCTATAGCTTTGAGTTTAATACAGCAGAAAGAACCCTTTCATCGTATGTGGTACCTGGAACTCTCTCCCTGACAACAATGTATCTAAATTACCTGGATTGCAGTAAATCAAGAAGCTGGTTTGCTACAGGAATCTTAAACTAAGCAGTTACCATTAAAAATAGTATGTCATGCAGAATAGACCCACTTCTGTAATGAAGGTGAAGCAAAGATTTCTCGGAGGTCTTCGGAAAACTGGGCAAAGTCTTTACTCCAGTTCTGCATATCTTTCTGTGAGATTTTGACGCTGCAGTGTTATAGGTAACAGAATAAAATTCTCTCATAGCCAGATACAATGCTTACCCTGTGTTTCATTGATTCACGAGCAGGGTATCAGATCAAAAGAGAAGACAAGAATATCTATGATTGAGAAATACCTCACAGAAGCCCAAAAAGCACATTTTAGAGCACTGACATATTGTAGTTTACATTTTAGTCAAAAGCACACTGTACTTGTTAGAATTCTGCATTGTCACCAAGCTGAACATATACCTCCCGAAATAGATGGCCCATATTTTAAATTAAAACATCAATAATTTACTTTAAAACATGCTATCTGGCATCAAGAATACCTTGCAAAATCTTTGAAAATACATTGCAATTTCGTCTTCACTTAAGACTTCAATACCTTTATTTAGATGGCCGACTGAAATAGAAAAAAATACTTTCCTTTATTCATAAGGGAATAGGGTGATTCTGAAATTATCTTCCTATTAACAGTGGTAAGTACAGTTGGTCCTTTTCTCTAACTGACTTACTGATTTAACTAATTTAATATGAGGGAACTTTCAATTAAATCCTGCACCATATACCCTCCGAATGAAACTTTACTAACTCATTTCAAGTATTTGCTACTTGTAATTTTACGTTACAGCAGCGTGACCTGTGATTCTTTTTTATAGTTGTTAAGCAAACACAAACATATTTATCTTTGCCTCATTTCATGAACTGTACTGCATACTCAATCTGTAGCCGAATGTAATAAAACAGAAAGTCACTTATCAGAATTCAAAAATCTCATTAAATTGAACTGATGCATGAAACCTTTCCTTCAGAAGACTGCATAATTGCAGCATTTCCCAGGAAACTTTGAATTAAAGCTATATTAATATTAATAATATTGAAATAATAATGTTTGCTTATTGTGATGAGGTGTGATGTTCATAGCAACAAATAGTTCAGAGTGAGAAACTGTAAAGTATTATGATTGTAAATGCAATGTTAGCAAAGTCACTACAACAAACAAATTGCCTAGATTAAGAATGAATGCTTGTCACTGACTCCAAAACAAAATCTGAATGGTAGTCTTGACTTTCTAGACAAAACAAGAGATTCCTGAGGATAAGCTCAGATACTCTACTCTTAATCTAGTAAATTCTGAGAATGGCATCATGCCTAAACAACAGGAAAAAAATCACATTATATACAGAGGTACATTTCAACTCATATGTGTAAATAATGAGATAATTCATTAGAATGAGTTGATTTCAAGATGTTGTCAGTAATTGCTTTGTGTAATTTTCATCTAGAATGATTTAAATGAATGGTAAATCAGTCTGAATGCTGGCTTTCAGACAAAACAGAGCATGACATACAGCAATGGCTCTGGTGAATCATCGAAACCTAAACACCAAGAAAAAAAGCCCAGTGTGTGCAGCGATGTAAAGCAGCCACTAAGCTGGGCAAATAAAAGTACGCTTAGCAGATAGAAAAACAGATTGTATCACGGAGGTGTTTATGTTTCTTTATCAATTTTAAGCTGTTATTTTTCTCACATAACTCTGTCATAACTTTTCAAAACTGTGGATGAATTTATTCCCTCAGATACTGTCGCTTGGATCCATTCCATTTCAACTTGAAAATTAACACCACAGTTTAGATTAGATTAGATTACATACAGTGGGGAAACAGGCCCTTCGGCCCAACAAGTCCACACCGACCCGCCGAAGCGTAACCCACCCATTCCCGTACATTTACCCCTTTACCTAACACTACGGGCAATTTTAGCATGGCCAATTCACCTGACGTGCACATCTTTGAACTGTGAGAGAAAACCGGAGAACCCGGAGGAAACCCACGCAGACACGGGGAGAACGTGCAAACTCCACACAGTCAGTCGCCTGACGTGGGAATTGAACCCTGATCTCTGGCGCTGTGAGGCAGCAGTGCTAACCACTGTGCCACCGTGCCGCCCACTAAAAAGTTACCACGAAAAATTGCAATTCAATTATTTCCAACTGTCAAGGATCTCTTTATTTTCCTTATATTTGCACTAAATTCAGCATATTATTTTGACTTTTTTTCTCTGTGGTTGAATGCAGTTAGATATTTATAATTTCACTTTATACTAGGAACATGGGGGAATGCCAATATTTTCATTCCCATTCTCCAGTCACTGCATTTTGACCTAGAAATGATGGGCTTTGCTTCAACAGTGCTCACAAAGTTTCTGTTGGTTAATTGTCCCTCTCAGAGATCTATGAGTCTTTGCAACACTCTTCCTCAAAAGTTAATGGAATCAAGGTTCTTGAATATTTTAAAATCCCAAATTGAGAGATTCGGGCGGAGCAAGAGGTAAAAGATTATCAGGGATACTGTTTGAATGTGAATTTGAGGTTACAGCAGATTCATTATTATATTGTTTGTACAATGTTTTTGATTTGCTCTCCGAGAGTGGACTGATCTCGTACCAGTCATTTTATTGAATGTTCGGAATAGCAGAACAGGTTAGAGAGACTGACTGACCTAACATTGCTTCTGATTCCATTGTTCATATGAACCTGTGCTGATTTTCCCATGTGTCTTAACCAGTGAATGACAGATTGAGAATTAGTGTATCCACAAACTTCTCTCCTCATCAAACTTCACAAAGATTCAAAAGGAACGGAGGGAAACAACACAGCTTCACTGAGTTCTTTATTCCTTTCCCATTCCTAATATGAGTACTTCCTTGTCTTTTTGTATCTCGGTTTGTATGTGCTTGTGAATTCTCAAATGTGGTCAAAACTCACAGAAATCCCACCTTCTCAACCTCACCTCATGCCTGATGCAATGGATAGCTTTGGTTATTCTGATTTATTACCACTCAAGCAAAGTTCTCCCTTTTTTATCATTCAGTAAAACAAAATTGTGTTAGTACTGAATAAGGGAAAAATGATCAACAGTGAATTTCCCATGAGGGAATTTGGGTCTCAATTCTGAAAATATGCTCCAAAGCATAGTTTGGAGAAGTCCATCCTTCTCACTGAAAAGCATAATTCTTGTGTTATAACTGACAATTGGCAATATTGCAGATTTGGGATTAAATTCTGGCTATAAATTGGCCCCATAAATTTTCAGGAATGCAAGCTAAATGGATTGGGTAAGCGATGCATCAGAAATCAGCCTAAATCTGAACACTAGCCACAACTGGGGCATAAAGAAAAATCAATTTCGAATACACACCCAGACACGGGGAGCATGTACAAACTTTACACAGGTAGTCGCCCGAGGCTGGAGTCTAACCCTGTGAGGCAGTAGTGCTAACCACTGAGCCACCAACCCAAAAACAAACGTCATCTGGACTGTATTGTTCTTCTACCCTGAAAACATCCTATAAATTCAACATTGCCACCTTTCTCAATACAGTCAGGATTATTTTCATTGTCAAACTTCATAATCTTGCTAATTCTCGAGAAGTCTCGATGGAT
Organism: Chiloscyllium plagiosum; assembly: GCF_037043375.1. Lineage (NCBI taxonomy): Eukaryota > Metazoa > Chordata > Chondrichthyes > Orectolobiformes > Hemiscylliidae > Chiloscyllium > Chiloscyllium plagiosum. The sequence continues at coordinate 78,238,744 of NW_028270155.1, forward strand.
TACAATGCAATGGATTACCTGCAATGGATTACAGGTTTATCAAATTCTGCGTTTTTATTTATTTGCAGCCTTGCAGTGCAATGAAACATATTTTAGATCATTTTAGAAATTCAGCAAATATGTGGACTTCAGTTCAAGCGATGCCTTTATTGAAAATTGAAATTGTATCATATAAAATGTTCCCAAAAACATGAGATTATTTCTCCTTGATACATTTTCTCCTGTCACATAGTAGGGCGGCACGGTGGCACAGTGGTTAGCACTGCTGCCTCACAGCGCCTGAGACCCGGGTTCAATTCCCGCCTCAGGCGACTGTGTGGAGTTTGCACGTTCTCCCCGTGTCTACGTGAGGTTTCCTCCGGGTGCTCCGATTTCCTCCTACAGTCCAAAGATGTGCAGGTCAGGTGAATTGGCCATGCTAAAATTGCCCGTAGTGTTAGGTAAGGGTAAATGTAGGGGCATGGGTCGGTGTGGACTTGTTGGGCCGAAGGGCCTGTTTCCACGCTGTAACGCTCTAAATTAAATCCCTTAGCCCTTTAATCTGAAGTGTTCCTCCCGAATTATTAAATGTATTCAAACAACGCTGCTAATGTTTTAATTATATAGTACAATCTTTCTTCTTTGTAATCGAGCTCCTTGCATTGAATGACATTATTATACTGTCTCTGGATACCTTTTAACCGCAGACATTCAGGAAATTGAACCAGCTTGGATATCTGGAAAAATATCGCGATGCTGTTTGAAATGTCAGTGTAACCACTTTTGCAATAGTTGCTGCCAGTGACCTACCTGCTCATTGCGCTGATTACGCTCTTTTGGTTTTCTGCATGTTCCTACATGTGAAATAGATCAGTCAGCGAGTACCTGAATTCTATTGCAACGACATACTAAAATGCTCCAAACCAATATCACAGTGGCATTTCCTCTGAATGGCCGAAGACTAATCAAGAAGTCTACGTAAACTTCTTCATCCATTCTGGTGGATTGTAAGCATCTGTGTTCAGAATAAATCTCATGATGTAAACTGGTTATAATTTGACTCAACGAACAGGTTAAAATTTGAAATAATTTGTTGCATTCCGTGTAAAACATGAATGGCAGAGGTTAACGCTGATGCAATCCCGCATTGAGAGGTTACAGCGGGGAGGGTGGCGTTGGGCGGAATACTGAACTGTTAGTTCACGCAGCAATCCAGTCCTACTGGAGAGAAAGGAAGTAATTCGACTGTTAGTCACATCGGGGGCCGTTTTTGGTGGCTCTGTGCCCCTTTATGTTCTACTACCCAGACAATAAAGGGATACCGATCACATGCGGGCATTTGGGATTCGTTTTCAATGGCATCACCGTCACAGACTTGGTAGGTCGAATGGCCTGTTCCTGTACAATGTTGTTCTATGTTCTATGTTTTCATTTGAGTGTGTCCACCAGTTGGAGATATCAATAACTGACACAGTGTCATTAAATTGAAGACACCATGTGGGACAGGCTACGCAGGAGCTGTTTGACAGTTTCTCAGCGCGGCATTGCATCTGAAGTAGTCCTCAATACTTGGTAGTGTTTATAGAATCTGATTCTTACCGATTCGCCTGAATGCGTACATCACGCCGAGGAATAATGTCAATCCACCTCCCAAAAAACCGAAAATCTTTGGGTAAAGGTTATCATTGGAATCTGCGCGATTATCTATGAGGACAGGTGTAATTTCAGTTTGTTTGCATCATTACAGAATAATAATGAATATCAAATTATTACAGCTATCACATTTTTTACATTTAATTTGGGCAGAATAATTCCAATGACGTTTGAGCTTGATACATATGAGACACTGAAATGTTTTATCTGATGACTCTGGTTAACATACAAAGTCAACACAATAAAACAATTGGTGAGAGATCCATTGCTAACAGGAGATTTTGGCATGATCATTCGCACTTTAATTTGCAGCCTCCCCTTTTGCTTGTGCCATCCAATCCGTTTGAGGAAAGCTTTGCCTCTAGTAAGAACTGTGGGTCTGAAATTCATTGAAAAAAAAACAACTGTTCGAAATATTCAGCAAACCTGGAGCAACTGTCTTGGAAGAAACGTTTAAGTAGTAAATCCATTACATTGCGCAATATTTTGAAAAAGTTCCTTTATCTCAGTCTATTTTATATATGTTATATTTAAATGTTTGCATGAAATATCCAAACTGGACAGGCATAGAGAGCTGGGAATAATTGGTATCAGCAAGACTGCGCGCCACGATAATTTGGAAATTCATGGACAGGTACTGCATTCCGAAAAATTACTCATTCATGTTTCAAATGGATACCCTCCACTGCTTACTTGTAGGATCAAAAAAAAAGGTTATATTTGTCGAAGGTGAATCTGTTGACTTGTTGACAAAACTATTGAATGTCTTCAACCCAGTGTTCTCGAAACTTAAACTGTTGCCTTAATGAACTCACTTCCTTTTCTGTGGTGGAAGTAGTGTCGGTAGCTGGCAATTGATAAAATGCCCTATCAACAGTGACTCCTTTAATGGTTGAATGCAGAAAAACGTGGAAAACATTCCGTTTTGAGGTCATTTATCTTTCATCTCACAGAAATACCGGCATTGGGTTCGCCATTTTATTTTAAATCGCCTCCCACTCTCTTAATTTCAACAGCTTTATTCTGACAGTCACAGCACCATCCATATCTTGGCTTATTATTGAATCGAGTAACAATTGTCCCATAAACGCTGTGACAATGAAAGCAGGCAATGTATTGCGAATACCACAACAAGAAGCTCAGTTACACACTTCTCCAATCCTGTCATCTGACTGTGCTGAACAGTTAACAAATATGATTAAACACTCTTCATTTGTCAGGATGAGAATCAGCACTACGGAAGCACCTGCAATTCAGCCAGGACGATTGAACAGCAGCCCACCGATCACCTTCAACATTAACACCCATTAGATTCAGCAAATACGTGCTGAGCAGAATTGTGCTATTCAATCCTTCATAACCTGTCTGCCATTCAATTACACCACGGCTGATCAATTTTTGGTCTCAACCCAGTATTCCGATCTGTCCTCGATAGGCCTAACAGCATTGTCTATCGGAAAGCTAATGAAGTGCACGTGAGATCTATTAAATGAGACAACATCAGCGATATTCTGGGAAATTAATTCTACACATTAATTATAGGAGAACAAAGTTGTCCTCACACCCGCCTTAAATTTAAAACCTCAAGTTCTCAAACGGTATACTCTTGATTTTGTCTCTCCTGAAAGTGAAAATCGATCAAGTCTAATTTTGCATATTTCATTCTGATCAATTCTCATTGTTCTGGAAGAGATAAATCTTTACGCTTTCTCCGTGTGATAACCGCTTTAATCAGGAATTAATTGATTGCTCATTACCTGAACTGATTATAACGCAATTAAGTACTTTTTCCACTCAAGAGAGTAAAATTCGAGATATAGTTTCACAAAAGCCCCGTCTAAATATAGAAAAATTACTAGCGCTACCGACCACTCCTCCCTTTCCTATCCCCGCAAATGACGACACAGCGCGACCTATTTTCATACTCCAGTCACCTTTCAATTAATGCCTCAATTCCCTTTGTCTTCCTAAGACTTCCCTTGCCATGGAAGCACATTAGACAGTAGTGAGCACAATCTACATTTGGCATTGTCGCAACTCATCTTATCTGCTTCAACAGCACCGTTCAAATACAAGGGAAGCGTATACATTCCAGACAAATGTGAAGCGTATACATTCCAACTCACACATTATTACGACTGGGGTCTCATCGCTGCTTAATCGTCATTGTAGAGTTAGAATACTCAACCTTCTTTTCTAAACAAAACTCCGGGTAAGGGGTGAAGACAGAAGCTGAGCCAAACATCTCATTGACAAGGGAAATTAATTAAGGAGAAATTCAGATCTAGGAACCAACGTAGCCAGTCCAGCAAATAATGGAGAAGATTGAAAAGGAAAATACTGAACTGGGAATAACTTTTCTGAATGGGGAGTTGACCCTGATAATGCTGACAGCGCACTAAACAGTTCCATGACAGGGAAAGCCAGACGCCACACGTCCAACATCTGAAGCATCTGAATAAGGTATTCCTTTGTATCAAGTCATTCTTTAGTCAGAGAGCAGTAAGGGTATGGAATGCTTTGCCTGCAACGCTAGTAGATTCGTCAACTTTAAGTACATGTAAGTCGTCATTGAACAAGCATATGGACGTACATGGAATAGTGTACGTTAGATGGGCTTCAGATTGGTATGACAGGTTGGCTCAACATCGCGGGCCGAAGGGCCTATACTGCGCTGTAATGTTCTATGTTCTATGTACAAATAGTTATCATACCAAACGCTGTAGTGTCTGCGTATTCATATCTTTTTGTCCGAATTGGATTCAGGCACTTTCTAGTCACATGTTTTTTCAAGTCGACATTTAGTGTCATTGATTTGCTTGGAATGAGTCGCTCCCACTTCCACATCTAAAGGTAGATTTTAAGTAATGCAATTCAGAAGTAGAGAAAAAGCGGCAGGAAAAGACTATTATCAAACTTCTAGTATCACCAGCTCCCCATAACCACCACAAACCGCTTTAAATTTATCGCTAGAAGGGTACAAAATGTGCTCTGGGTGGGGAATTTCAATGTTCACTACCAAGAATGGTTCGGCAGCAGTACCACTGATCAAGCTGGTCCAGTCCGAAAGGACATAGCTGCTCGACTGGGTCTGCAGGAGGAGGGGAGGGAACCAGTAAGAGAGAAAAATCATATGTAACCTCATCCTTACCAATCTGCCAGCAACAGGTGCACCTGTCCATGACAGTATTGGTGAGTGACCATCGCAAAGTCCTTGTGAAGGTGAAGTCCCATCTTCAGATTGAGAATAATGTCCATCCTGTTGTGTGGCACTATCACAGTGCGAAATCAGACAGACTTCAAACAGATCTAGCAACTCAGTACTGGGCATATGTGAGGCACTGTGGGTTATCAACAGCATTAGAACTGTACTCCAGCTCTGTAACTTCATGGACTGGCCCTACTCAATCAAGCCAAAAGATCAACCCAAGTTCAATTCAGAGTGCAGGAGAGCATACCAGGAGCAGCAACAGACATATCTGAAAATGAGGTGTCAACCTGGTGAAACCACCAAACAGGACTATTTGCATGCCAAACAGCATAAAGCAGGTAGTGATAAACAGCACTAAATAATCCCACAACCAACGGATCAGACCTAAGATCTGCAATCATGCCACACCCAGTTACAAATGGTGACGGCTGATTAAACAACTGACTGGAGGAGGAGGGTCTACAAATATCCCTATCCTCACTGCTGGAATGGGCCAAGCATGATCAGTGCAAAACATTAGCTCAAGCTTTCGCAGCAATCTTAGCCAAAAGTGCGAGTGGATGATCCATGTTGGCCTCCTCCAGTGGTCCTCAGCATTACAGATACCAGTCTTCACTCAATTCGATTAATTCCATGTGACATTAAGAAATGGTTGGAGGCACTGGACATTGCAAAGGCAACAGGGTCCTGATGACATTCTGGCAATAGCACCAAAGACGTGTACTCCAGAACTTGCCACTTCCCCAGCTAAGCTGACCCAGCACAGTTCCAATACTGGTATCTATCTGACAATGTGGACAATTTCCCAAATATATCCTATAGATAAGCAGAAAAAAATCAACCAGGACAAGTACCGTTACATCAGTCTACACTTGATCATCAGTAAATTGATGGACGGTGTCATCAACAGTGCTATCAAGCAGCCTCTGCTCAGCAATAACCTGCTCAGTGATACTCAGTTTGGGTTTTTCCAGGGCCACTCAGTCCCTGATCTCATTACAGCCTTGGTCCAGACATGGAAAAAGAACAGAATTCCAGGAATGAGGTGAGGGTGATAGCCCTTAACAGCAAGGCTGCATTTGACCAATATGTGGCATCAAGGAGCCCGAATAAAACTGGAATCAATCATTATCGGGGACAACTCTCCAGTTGTTAGAGTCATATAGGAAGACGGTTGTAGTTGTTGGCGATCAGTAATCTCATCTGCAGGACATCGCTGCAGGAGTTCTACAGGGTAGCGTCCTCCACCCAACCATCTTCAGCTGCTTCATCAATGAACTTCGCTCCAACATGAGGTCAGAAATGGGAATGTTCACTGATGATTGCCCAATGTTCAACACCATTTGGGAATCCTCAGACATTGAAGCTGTCCATGCCCAAATGCAACAAGATCTGGACGATATCCAGGCTAGGACTGCCAAGTAACATATGTGCCACATAAATGTCAAGCTATGACCATCACCAACAAGAGACAAGCTAACCACCGCCCCGAGACATTCAATTGTGTTACTATCACTTAATCCACTACTATGAATATCCTGGGAGTTATCATTGTTCAGAAACTCAAGTGGACTCACCATATTAAACACTGGCTGCAAGAGCAGGTCAGTGGCTAGGAATATTGAGGCCAGTAACTCATCTCCTGACTCCTGAAACTTCCAAGGCACACGTCAGGAGTGTAATGGAATACTCCACACTTGCCTGGATGAATGCAGCTCCAACAACATTCAAGAAGCTTGACACTATCCAGGACAAAGCAGACCGTATTTTTGCCACTACATCCACGTGCATCCACTCTCTCCACCACTAATGCTCAGTAGCTGCAGTGATTTCTACCCTCGAAATACACTGCAGAAATTCACCAAAGATCCTTAGACAGCACCTTCCAAACCTATGACCACTCCCACCTAGAAGGACATGGCAGCAAATTATATGGGGACACAACACCTTCAAACTCCCTTCCAAGCCACTCACCGCCCTTCCTTCACTGTCTCTGAGTCATAATGCTGAAATTTAGCCTCGCATGGCATTGTGAGTCAACCCACAGCAGGTGGACTGCAGCGGTTCAAGATGGCAGATCACCATCACCTTGTCCAAGGACAACTATGGATGGACAATCATGGACCAGCCAGTAGTACCCACATCCCACAAAAATAAATTTTAAAATTAGAACTTGTTTATTATAACCGAGCTCTGGGCATACTGTGGGCCACTCGCCGATTGTATCATTACCAAAGAGTAGACACGTTTCATCACAGAGAGGATGTTGTGGGACTTTCAAACGAATATACAAGTTCATCAACCGCATCGGTGAGGACGAGAAACTTTTCTGATGTAAGATTTAGAAGGCGAAAATTTCTCAATTTGTCCAGAAATGGAAAATGTTCATCGGTCGACAATACAGATGTTGATTAGTCTCATAGAGCCATAGAGATGTACAGCATGGAAACAGAACCTTCGGTCCAACCCGTCCATGCCGACCAGATATCCCAACCCAATCTAGTCCCACCTGCCAGCACCCGGCTCATATCCCTCCAAATCCTTCCTATTCATATACCCATCCAAATGCCTCTTAAATGTTACAATTGTACCAGCCTCCACCACATCCTCTGGCAGCTCATTCCATATGCGCACCACCCTCTGCATGAAAAGGTTGCCCCTTAGGACTCTTTTATGTCTTTCCCCTATCACCCTAAACCTATGTCCTCTACTTCTGGCCTCCCCGACGCCAGGGAAAAGACTTTTGTCTATTTATCCTATCCATACCCCTCATAATTTTGTAAACCTCAACCTGCATCGCTCCAAGGAAAACAGCCCCAGCCTGTTCAGCCTCTCCCTGTAGCTTAGATCCTTCAACCCTGGCAACAACCATGTAAATCTTTTCTGAACTCTTTCTGCACGCAATATTCCAACAGTGGCCTAACCAATGCCCTGTGCAGCCGCAACATGACCTCCCAACTCCTGTACTCAATACTCTGACCAATATAGAAAAGCATACCAAATGCCTTCTTCTCTGTCCTATCGACATGCAACTCAAATTTCAAGGAGCTATGAACCTGCAATCCAAGATCTCTTTGTTCAGCAACACTCCCTATGACCTTACCATTAAGTTTATAAGTCCTGCTAAGATTTGCTTTCCCAAAATTCAGCACCTCGCATTTATCTGAATTAAACTCCATCTGGTCAAGATCCTGTTGTAATCTGAGGTAACCCGCTTCGCTGTCCACTACACCTCCAAATTTGATGTCATCTGCAAACTGACTAAATGTGCCTCTTATGCTGACACCCAAATCATTAATGTAAATGACAAAAAGTAGGGGGTCCAACAGCGATCCTTTTGGCACTCCACTGGTCACAGGCCTCCAGTCTGAAAAACAACCCTCCACCACCGCACTCTGTCTTCTACCTTCGAGCCAGTCTGTATCCAAATAGCTAGTTCTCCCTGTATTCCATGAGATCCAACCTTGCTAATCAGTCTCCCATGGGGAACCTTGTAGAACGCCTTACTGAAGTCCATATAGATCACATGACTGCTCTGCCCTCACCAATCTTCTTTGTTACTTCTTCAAAAAACTCAATCACGTTTGTGAGACACGATTTCCCACGCACAAAGCAATGTTGATATGTACTTCCTGTCCCTCACGAATCCCTCCAACAACTTGTGCACCACCGAGTTCAGGCCCACCGGTTGATAGTTCCCGGTCTTGTCGTTACCACCCTTCTTAAACAGTGGCACCACGTTTGCCAACCTCCAGTCTTCTGGCACCTCACCTGTGACTATCGATGATACAAGTATCTCAGGAAGAGGCACAGCAATCACTTCTCTAGCTTCCCACAGAGTTCTCGGGTACACCTGATCAGGTCCTGAGGAGTTATCCGCTCTTAATCATTTCAAGACATCCAGCACTTCCTCCTCTGTAATCGGTATATTTTGCAAGAGCTGGAAATGTGTTGCTGGAAAAGCGCAGCAGGTCAGGCAGCATCCAGGGAACAGGAGAATCGACGTTTCGGGCATAAGCCCTTCTTCAGGAGGGCTGATATTTTGCAAGATGTCACCATCTGTTTCTCTACAGTCTATATCTTCCATATCCTTTTCCCCAGTAAATACTGATGCAAAATATTCATTTAGTATCTCCCCCATTTTCTGTGGCTCCACACAAAGGCCACTTTGCTGATCTTTGAGGGGCCCTATTCTCTTCCTAGTTACCCTTTTGTCCTTAATATATTTGGAAATACCCTTTGTGTTTTCCTAATTCTATTTGCCAAAGCTACCTCATGACCCCGTTTTGTCCTCCAGATTTCCCCCTTAAGTATACTCCTACGTTTTTAAAACCCTTCTAGGGATTCACTCGATCTATCCTGTCTATACATGACATATGCTTCCTTCTTTTTCTTAACCAAACCCTCAATTTCTTTACTCATTCAGCATTCCAGGGTCCCGGGTTCAATTCCTGCCTCAGGCGACTGACTGTGTGGAGTTTACATGTTCTCCCCGTGTCTGCGTGGGTTTCCTCCGGGTGCTCTGGTTTCCTCCCACAGTCCAAAGATGTGCATGTCAGGTGAATTGGCCATGCTAAATTGTCCGTAGTGTTAGGTAAGGAGTAAATGTACGGGTGTGGGTGGCTTGCGATTCGGCGTGGACTTGTTGGGCCGAAGGGCCTGTTTCCACACTGTAAAGTAATCTAATCTAATCTAATCTAATCTAATCTAATCTAATCTAATTCCCTATACCTACTAGCCGTTAAATTGTTAGGCCCCTTAAATTGAAATAAATGCAGTTTAATTTATTAGTCCTGCTCTGACTGTTTGACTCACATCTGTTCTCAGCTGTGCCCATCTCAGATCGATCTCTTTCCTCACTATCTCTCTTGGTACCACCCTCCCACCTTACTAGTTTAAATCCACCCAAGCAGTTCTAGCAAATTTTCCTGCCAGCATATTGTCCCCTTCCAATTTAGGTGCAGTTGGTCCTTCTTGTACAGGTCACTTCTACCCCAAAAGAGATTCCAATGATCCAAAAAAGTGAATTCTTATCCGATACACCAGCTCCTCAGCCATGCATTAATCTGCTCTATCCCCCTATTAGCTCATTAGCTCGTAGCACTGGGAGTAATCCAGATATTACCACCCTTGAGGACCTCCTTTATAAATTTCTGCCTAACTTTCTGCAATCTCCCTTCAGAGACTCAACCTTTTCCCTTCCAATGTCGTTGGTTCCAATGTGGACAATGACCTCCTGCTGGCCCCTTTCCCCCGTGATAACATTCTGCACCCTCCCTGAGACATCCTTGATCCTTTTACCATGGAAACAACTCACCATCCTGCTTTTTTTCAGCTGGCCACAGAAACGTCTGTCTGTACCTCTGACTACAGAATCTCCAACACAATTGATCTCTTGGAAGCCGACATACCCCTCGTTGCATGAGAGCCAGTCTCAACGCCAGAAACTTGGATGTTGGGGCTACGTTCCCCTGAGAATTGATTACCCCCTACATTTTCCAAAACAACAGACCTGTTTGAAATGTGTATATCCACAAAATATTCCTGCCCTAGGTGTCGACCTCTCTTAACCTTCCTGGAGTTAACCCATCTATGTGACTGTATCTGAGACTTCCCCCTTCCTATAACTGCCATCCTCACATACTGTTGCTGTTGCAAATTCCCCATCGCTTCTATCTGTCTCTCCAACCGATCCACTCGATCTGATAAGTTTCGCATCCAACAGCATTTATGGCAGATACAATCCGCAGTAACCCTTAAACACTCTTTAAACTCCCACATCTGACAAGAAACACGTATCACTGCAAAGGCCATTTTGTTCCTTCACAATCTACAGACCCAGAAAATAATACCGTCTTATTCCCCTACAAACACTGCCCCAGGTTAAATTAATACCTATGGCTTATGTTTTAAGTTTAATCAAGAGACATATCTCCAAAAACATATAATCAAGAAAGAATCCACTATACTCACTACTGCAGCCTTTCTCTTCGACAGACTTAAAACAACAATTAACTTATCTGATTCTGTGCTGTGAACTTCACCCAACAGTTCCTCCAAGATTAGTTGTGAATTTCACTGTTTGTTAATTTTCCCAGATGCACTCCGATGTCCAGCCATGCACGGTAACTGTGCAGGTTCTCTCTCTCTTTGTCTCCGTCTCTGTCTCTCTCTCTCCTGCACTGTCCTCACCATGCGCTTCCTTTCTCTGCTCTTCTCCCTTTTAAAACTGTTGTTGTTTTGACTTTTATTTCCAAAGTTCCAAAACAATGCAACAGCATACAAAACAGTAATTGCTGCTCTTGGAATTCGAGTAAATCACCTCCAACATCTGAAATACCTCAAAAAGGAGCTCGTAGAGCCAGATTCTTTTTTTCCCGTGTATTTTGACGAGCAACGAACTTTAACTGAAACTTTTAGTTTCAGAGATGGCCCTTTAGAATATGGCACAATGAGACTACCAGCTTAAAGCTCAAAATGTCGGCTTAGTACCAGACTAATCTGTGAGCAAATATTTATCAGTGGACGGAGCAATGTGGACTTCCTGAGCGCCATTTATAGCTTAGGTTATAGAGTGGGACAAGTCTGCAGTACAGAAAAAAGGACTTTGGGTCCTCATCGCGCCCACATTGGTCAAAATAAAACACTTCGCTGTCATCATATTTTCTAGCACTTGTCTGCCTAAGCGGCTTAAGTGCACATCTAAATACTTCGTAAATATCATGAGGGTTTCTACCTCTAGCACCGTTACAGACAGGGAGTTCCAGATTCCCACCACCCTCTGGGTGAAATAAGACATTTTTATTCTCTGAGCCTTCTGTCCCTTACTTTAGTTCTACGTTCCCAGGGTCTATGATCGAGGAGAAAAGTGTCTTGCTGTCTAACCTGCCTGTGTCTCACATCATTTTATACTGAACCAACGATTTGCACAGTTCTACTCTACCCTCCCTTCTCTTAAACTTCACGCTTCGGCCAGTAACGGAAAGTGTCAGAAATGATTTCTTAACCAGGTTTTCCACCTGTACTGATAACTTGAAGAAGCATTGAACGCGCACAGCATCTCCCTGATCCCAGGTTTCTACTGCTCATCATATATTCCTTTGCATTGTGTGACATGCTCCAGTGTAACACCTCACTTGATCCATACAGATTTCCATTTCCCATTGATTACGTATCTGACCAGTCCTTCTGTATCCTGTTTTCGGTTTCTCTTATTCTTAAATATTCAAATCGGCTCTGGATTGTGGCAACACATGAAAGTTTTTCACTTTTTAAAATATTTCACTGTCAAATACATACAATACATCTTTCATTCATTCATCCTTGTAACCTGTGGTTATCCTCCTCACTATTTCCCAACCCACCAATTTTTGTGTCATCTACGAAGATACTGGTCAGCCCTCCTACAATCAAGTCTAAATCTTTTCCATAAACCACAAAGAGGAAGGGCCAACTCTAACCTCTGTGGGACCCTTATGAACACAGATGTCCATTCGGAAAAACACCACTCAGCCATCACCGTTCCTTGTTGCACAGCTTGAAATGTGGCGAGTCCGAAACTACAATTATTACAACTCTCATTGCAACGAAGTTAATATCATGAACCTACCCGATTTATTGAAAGTGTAGCTGACATTTGCTGGCGTCCGAAGTGAGATGTGAGACACTTGACAAGTGTAAACGGTACCGCTCTGAACGGGTTCTGTCTCAGTCAGGTTGCTGGAAACTTCATAGAGCCCGATGGAATTCTGCAGTCTGACATGTTCCATCCCGGTTGCAATTTCTGAAACATTTTTGTACCAAGTGATGTTCAGGTTGTCTGGGTAAAACGCAGCAGTTGTGCAAAGAAGAGTTAGAGGGAAAGCTGAGCCGTCCTCCAGCAGTTTGACCAGTTTGAGTGGAGTCGGAGGGACTAAACAAAAAGAAAAGGAAACGTTTGTTTTGAAGCCCATTTAATTTGAAAAATGTGAAGGAAATTCTGTCACAAGGTCAAACAGAAACAGAAAACCGCAAAAGGCGTTCGTTACTCGGCATTTCGGGTGTTAAAAGGTGATACCATTCAGATCAAACATTCTGCTGGCACAAGATTCAGATCGAAGAGAAAGCAGAAAGGTTCTTCAAAGCCTAATTACAGACGTAATTTGAAATTTGAAAAGAGAATCGTTATAGCTAATGTTGCAGTTTTAGCGTCATAGAGTTGGAATTAAAGGAAACGTTGATTTAAATTTTCCACCGGCAAATGCCTTTGCTTCTGCCTCTGAAATCAATTAATTGCTTATTTCGCAATCTTAGTATTTTCCATTCCCCCAAATATTTAAATACGCAAAACATCACGTTTCAAATGTTCATACCAATTATGAGATGTGTAGTCCTTCTCCGTGCTTTTCTTTCTGAGATGGGATCATTATGTTCCAACCTCTGAGGAGATCGCTTTTGACAGTTCAACAAAAATTCCCCACCCAAAACACACGTTACACACTGAGTAAAACTCGCATTCATTAAATAAACCGAAGTTAATGTAAACTCGGCTGAAGGGCATGTGAAGTTTGAGTAAACACGTCTCATTTTCATTTAGAACCCTAACCTTTCTTCAGCAAGGCATCTGTAGTAGCCCAATCTAACAACAAGGATCAGATTGAGTGTGTACGCGTTGGATTACAGAGGACAGAGAGGCGACTTTATTGAACTTTAGAAGATTCTTAGAGGATTTGACATTATTCATGCAGAAAGGTTATGTCCCCTTGTGAGAGAAACTATGACCAGAGGGCATAATCTCAGAATAAGAGGGTGCTTATTTAAAACAGAGATAAGGTAGAAATTGTTCTGTTAGAGGTTGATAATCTGCAGAATACTTTTCCACAGAGGGTTCTTGAGACTTGGTTTGTAAGTGTATTCCACACTGGGATAGATACATATTTGTTTGCTTACTAATTCAAGGTTTATCAGGGAAAGGCAGGAAAGTGGAATTAAGGGCTAGCTGATGAGCCAGGATATCATTGATTGGCGGAGCAGACCCTAAACGTCTATCTCCACTCCGACATCTTATGTTGTTAAGATCGGAACAGAAGATTACAAATTCTTTTCTTGGAGATTAAATCCACATTTTGATTGTTATTCAAATTAATGCCTTAAAACAAACGCAGTATTTTCCCCTCTCCGTAATCCTTACCAAACACGACCAGGTTGGTGCCGGTTCCGTTTGCAGCCACATTGTGTGTCACTCTGCAGTAATAAACCACAGCGTCCTCCAATCTTACATCTGCCAGTTGTAAGACAGATCCTCCCTGAGTGAGGAAATAAAGCTGGATTCTGCGGTCCAAACTTTCCTCCAAGAACCCATCTCTCCCATTTCTCCACCACTGCACTTTCACTGGCTTCTTGTCTCGAAAGATGGGGAAAATGCAATAAAGTTTAACCGAGGAGCCTCTCGTGACTGCGCACTCTCGATCTTGTCTCACCGTTAGTTGAGAATTGTGAGAGGCTGTTGCAAAACAAAAAGAAGAGCTAACTATCGAATTAAATGATGAATAACAAACCTAGAAGATGTTATGAAAACAAGCACGTATTGACAAAACAAAACAGCAATAGAAAAAGCTGTATAAAAAGCTTTTATATATCTACACATCAGAAACAGAGTGAAATAACAGTCACTCATTGGAAAGAGGTATAACTGATAGATAACATGGCCGTGCAGCGAAGTAAAACACTGAACATCTTGAACAGCTAAACTGAAGTGATCATTTGCATTGCTATGTGTAATATATACAAATTCACCACAACATAAGGGAGGATGTTCGGTTTCAAATGTGTCTGTCGGTACATGAGTTGTGCTGATGTTTGAGGTTCTTACCAGCCTAATGAGGGGAAACTAACGCTTGATTATTCTATATAATGCACTCATGATTGTCGCTGACATTATTAACGCCCATATATGTGAATTTACTATTTGTACTTCCACTGCTGCTGCTCAGAATGGATTCCGTGTATGAGACATTTTGCAGCAAAAGGGTTGGATGTTCTGATATCTTGCTTCAACGTCTTTGCTTTTTTTGGAAGGTCGCGATCATATAATAATGACAACCGATTGCTACACTCAGTCATTGTAGACAAATACAATTCAAAGTGCGTGCTGTCTGGAACACCTTCAGATGTTCGATTCATTAGATGCCACCAATTATTATCAATAGCCTTTTCGCTATAAAGTCAGAGTCATACAGCACCGAAACAGACTGTTCCGTCCAACCGTCCATGCCAGCCAGATATTCCAAACTGAATTAATCCCACTTGGTCCATACCCGCTTTAAACTTCTCCCTCCATGTCCCTGTCTTTTAAAATGTTATTTTTGTCCCCACCGCCACCACTTCCTCTGGTACCTCAGTCTGTACACCTACCACTCCTCAGATCCCTTTTAATTGCTTCCACTTTTGCATTAACCCTAAACCCTCTAGTTTTGGACTCCCCTACCAAGGAAAAGAACTTAGATTCACTTTATCTAAGCCCCACATGATTTTATAAACCTCTACACTGTCACCCCTCAGCCGCCGGCGCTCCATCACAAGGATAGTGGGTTAAGGACGGTGTGTGTAACATTGTAACAGCAAGCGATTTCCTTGCCCATATTTGAACTGATGACATGTGGTCAAGAGTCAATGTTGAGTCCCGGTTCAACTCTCTTGCAACTGTCTACCATTGCTACCACCGCCTTTGTGTCTGCCCTGACAGTAGGACAGAACACGCATGGAGATGGCGAGTGTGTGAAGATTATGATTCCACGAGCAAGGTTCTGTCAGGTTTTTGCTTGACTAATCACAGATATTAAGAAGACGGACTTTGCATACTGACAGGACTGAGTTTTCGGCTGCCATTTCCAGTGCATTTTTTGATACCACGTGGTCTGCACCATTGTTTTCTGCAATGTTCCAGCTGTTGAAAGACACAGATGTTTTGCCATTTCAGACAGAAGTAAAGAATCAATGACATTTCTGGGAATCTGCATTCAGAGGCTGGCAGTTTTCGCCTCGAAAGGACGTCAGAAAAGCAATTGACAATGATTTCATGGTCATCGGTAAAGTTTCAACTCCAGACTTTAGTTGAATTCGATGCCAAACATTTGCCATAGTGGAATTTGAACCAGTCCTCGGCCTTTCTTGGTCAATTGATTACCAGTCAAGCAACGATAAATTTCAACACCTGAATTTGAATAATTGAAAATATTTACCTGAATTCATTTAACTCTGAAATTGAATCATTCTGAATGTAACTCTGCAATAATCCAAGTTTCGATTTGGAACAATGTGTTTGGAAGTGAAACTAAATTAATGGAAATTGGAGACGGAAACATTATGAATCAGAGTCTAGATATAAATTTGAGCAAACGAATCTTCCAGCTCTTCGAGCAAACTTACATCCAGAATCTCAACCTGAGCTACAACTCCGAATCTGAGTAATCTAAAGCTGAGAATGAATAATTCTCAACCTTACCTGAACCATACTGAATTTGTCTCTGAACGTGAATCTGAATTAATGTAACTGAACTCTGAATTAGTTCTACTGTGAAATAGAATCAATAAGAATCTAAACCTAAATGGGAATCAGGGTAAATATGAACCTGAATCTGTGGAATCTCCATTCGCATCTGAATCAAGGTGATTAATAATCCCAGTAATTCATTATTTGATGTGGACTCAATGTGAATCTAAATTGCAAGCATTATCATAATGAATCTGATTGAATTTGATTTTGAATCTGATTCAAACCATAACCAAGTCTGCATATTTCTAAGTATGAACTAAATCAATCTTCTCCACTGCTTAATAAGGCTAAAAAAAAGCAAATCACATTCTTCACAATGAAAAACCGACAAAGAAATCTGAAACAAAAACAGAAATCGCTGGAGAAATTCGACAGGTCAGTCAGCATTTCTGGAGAGAATGCAGAGTTAATGTTTTGAGTCCAATAACACTACATGATAATGCGAATCTGATTATTTGAGAAACTTCGGCATTACCATTTAAAACTAAATCATTCGAATCGGAATCTGAGTTTTATTCTGAATGGGAATCTGGCAGAATGTAAATTGGATGCTAACCGACTCTGAATGTGCATCTGAATGTATAGAATGTGAAAACTGATTTATTCTAAATGTTACACAAAAGCCAAGCTGAATCCATATGTGCGTTATTCTGAACATGAATTGGAATAATTATGAATCTGAAGCTGACTCGGTTGCAAGCATTCAGTTTGCATTTTCACCCACGTGAATTGTCTCCTAACCTCCTTAAATGTTTGGGTCAAACGTGGACAATAAACTGAATTCGCAGGGTGAGGTGAAAATGGCTAATTTAGACCTTTCTCCACGTTCCCTTTTGATAACTAGCACAATTTGCGACACCTCAGACACGGAGAAAGACAGTCTGTCATAGATACATTGGTCATCTCCATTTTCAGCACATGATGAGGAGAGTAGACATAACGTATACACGATGGGAAAGAAAGATCTGACTGCATTCATCTCATTTTCCAACTTTGGCCAATCAGCATGGAGGCGAAATACTGTTTACGTGTTGCAGGAATTCTGATTAAACCACCCTTTCAAACAATGTGTTCCAGAGTTGCAGCACTCTCCGAGTAATAAAACAGCAGAATCTCCTCTTACCTCCTACCTTTTAATTAAAACCAGTAGTGTAGTCCAATAGTATCCCTTCCACAATGTGGTGACCAGAACTGCATGCGGGACTTCAGTTGTGAGTTAAACATCATTTTATGTCGCCCCAGCGTTATTTGATTGTTCTTCTATTGAATGATTTGGTTAGTAAAAGCAAATTCTCTCTGGACACAAGGAAATCTTTCTGAAGAAGAAGCGATTGAATAGCTCTGTCTCGCTTAATTTAGTGAAGTGTTTAGCTGCTTAATTTGAAGCAAACGGGATCATCTTCCATTTTGGCAAAATAAAAACGCGATATCTTCAAACTGGCTAAATCAGACAGCAGCAGTCACGACCTGCAAAGACAAGAACACCTCGACAAAATCTTTGCCAAGAACGGATAATTCCGCAAATCCTTCAACAGATACCTGGCGGACAAACAACCCAACGAGAACATGCCGTGATCCAACCCACTTAGCACGCCACTTTATATTAAAAAGTCTCCGAACTGACAGCCAGACTCCTCCAACCATTGAGATTTATGACAGCCCATAAATCGACTGTCATGTTTAGACAAAACACTCTCCAAAACAAAAGACCCAATACCCATTATGTGCAGGATGAACAAAATGCCATGCAGAGACTGCACGAAACACTTTATCGGGCAAACAGGGAGACAACGAGCCATTAGCATTCATGAACATCACCTACCCACAAAACGCCATGACCAGCAGAAAAGGACCACAAGTTCGATTGGGACAACACAACAATAATAGTTCAAAACAAACAGACGACAGCTAGAGAATTTCTAGAAGCATGGCTCTCATTCATGGACTCTTATCAATAAACACATTGACCTTGACCCAATATACCGACCATTTCAATGATTAACCAGAACCGGCAACCGGAAGCAGCTGGAACGAAACCAAATCAATTCCAACTGATACAGCAGAGTAACGCTTTACAGGAGGTTCCACAGCACTGAGGGCGTCACCGAGAAAGGGACCGAACATCAGCAATCCAACTTCCCAGCTCAGCAAGCAACAGCAACCACTACCGGAGGTGCAAATCTTTGCACAAATGTTGATACTTGATACATTTCATCTACCTCATTAAACTCACTTGTACTCATAATAGTGCTTGCCTGTAGTTCTTTGGCTGCTGTTAAAACTACAGCCTGAGCTGGAGTCCAGTTTGAGCCCTTCCCTTTGAACCAATGAGTTCTGAAGTGTCTGTTGATTGCAATATTCTCAGAAATTAGAGGAAATGCAACATTGCCTAAAACTCACAATGCGCTCCGTTAATATGCGTTCTAAAACCTGGAGCTATCTCATTGTATTGTTGCCATACAAATTTTGTTCGGTCCACAGTTTAAAAATAAGAAAATCAGAAGATGTGGAGCTTCCAATTTAATAAAAAAAAGATTGCATTACAGATAGTGGGGTTGCAGTCCATGATTTTCTAGATATTCCTTCATTCTGAAAATGGTCAAGCCTGTTGAACTTCATTAATTACAAGAATTGATATAGGTATTGCAGAGTAAAGGAGAGGGAAGCAATGAACATCATTGATCAATACAGTAATGCACTACAGTGTTCTATCACGGTGCATTTATTAATCTAGTTGGAAGATTATTGTATCATCACAGCCAACATTGTTTTACAAACAAAAATGTTTTTTTTAAAAACGGTAGATGTTTGTAACGTAGTTGTAGCATTTATTGGGGGATACCCAGAGAGCAGTGCACTTGAATTAAAAGTACTAGTATGAATGGAAGATTGTTTTAATGCACAGGAATCAGCGGGATGTGATGGGCAGAGTATTTGCAGATAGAAAATTGGACCCAATGAATCATTGCAAAGAGCGATGCGGCATATTCAGATACTTGTGAGCTACACAAATCATAATACAGATGAAATAGTGACCACCACACAGACCATGTAGAGATGAAGTCTCACTTTGAAATTGAGAATCCACCCCTCCTTGTGTGGCACTATCAGCACAATAAATGAGACAGACTATGAACAGATCTAAAAACTTAGGACTGGGCACTTGTGAGGCACTGTAAGCCACCAACAACAAGTAGCATCATACTCCAACACAATCTGCAGCCTCATAACAAGCAAAAAGAGACCATTCTACCATTGTTCTGTTACTGTGCCAGTACCCCACGAATTTGAATCCATTTTTCCACAGAAATCTTTGAAACATATTTATCGCTTTAATCTTGTTGACCCTCTGTTGTTTTGCTTGTGGCTCAGGTAGTAATCTGGAAATTATTACCTTTTTGGGACTGCTTTATAACCTAGCCTCTAGTTGTTCACATTTCTGACAGAATCTCTTTCCTCTTTGTATCTGTAACTTTGGCACCTACGTAGATCACAACACAATCTTTTTCCTCCCAATCCAGGTTCCTTTTCTATCCAAGCATGATATTCTGAAGCAGGGCTCTAGGCAAATAGTATTGCCTTCAGGCCTCTGGATCCTGGCAACAAATAGCACTGTCGCTTGCTCTGAAGATATTATCCCGAATTGCATTTCTCTTTTCTCCCCGCCCCCACTCATGTGTTATGGGTAGTTTGCTCATCTTCTCTGCAATGCCAAATCTCACTCAAACTCTTCTCCCTCCTGCCATCTGGCAGAAGATTCGGTCTCTCACAGCTAGACCGTACAACAGTTTCTTCTCTCAAACCAGCAGGCTTCTTAACACTGTACGATCGGACTCTTTTCCATCTGAAATTCTTTGCATGACTTTGAATTGCTGCTAGAATAATATCTATTAATTATCGTTCTTTTATTACACTATAAATTGCAATTTGTGCTTTCATTGTAGCACATTGGTCCTGGAGGAACGCTGTTTCTTTTATTAATTGTATCAATTGTATCTGGAGAAATGACAAATAAAGGCTACTCTCTCTCTTATCTACACAGGGAACAAGAATCTCAAACCTGTTAGACCAGCTCAAGGGCTAAGGATCCTTCAGCATCATCTAGATCCATCCACCTGCCTCAGCAGTTGTCACATAAACAGAAGTTGCTAGAAAAACTCAGTAGGTCAAAACTGATTTTCTGAAGAAAGATTATTGTACTCAAAACATTCATTCTGCTTTCTATCCACTGACGCTACCCAGCCCTGCTGAGATTTTCCAGCAAAATCTTAACAAGTCTTTGTAGCGCGAGTCACGAGTTAATGTTTGGATCCAGTAATCCTTCTTCAGAATTTCAGTTTCAATTTACTGAGTTTTCCCAGCAATTTCTATTTTTGTTTCTGATTTCCTGCATCGGCAATTTTTTGGGGTTTTTGCTCGTTGTCACACCTTCCCGACCCTGATCACTGGCTGAATTGGAGATAGTTAAACTAAAAGAATGACTGCCTCATGAAACACAGCATCCAGTAACTGTTCCCCTTCCATATGTTTTGCAGTGTTAGAAGCCAACTCCGGCTGATCAATTCTGAGCTGACATTCCTCAACCAACCAATCCTTGCTTCAGAGATTGAACAACAAAGAGGTCCACTTGTTCCTCATGCCGGCACATCACAGCGCCTCGCACTGTATCTCTATTTTATTTAGTTAAACCTTTATTTTTAATTTGCGACTAGTCTTTTCGTTTGTAATCTGTAAATATTCATCCTATTTACCTTCAATCTAAAATTGACAGGTGATAGACAGTCAAATTAGAAGCTATTAGCAGCCAATGAATTGAGGGTACTTTATCAGTGGCAAACTCTTGCTGTGGCAAGCAGAGATCCAGCCTTTTGGGGATAAATAGAAAATATGATGTTGTATCACTTGAAATTAGATTTGAACATTCCCCATTGACACTACGTCTGTATCTTCATTAATATTTGAATGAGCTCTATGGGAATGCTTCTCGTGAGGTAATCTTGTCGTAATTCTCAAATCTTACCGATGGATTCCCCTTTCAACCATTCAGCCAGACTCCAAACTATTCACGTTGCGATAAATGTGCATAGTTCACGAAAGCTGGAACAAAATATAATTCATATATCCATACTAGTTTTAGTATGGGAAGGCAAATTGTACCGGCACAGGCTTGGAGGGGCGAATGGCCTGTTCTTGCGCTGTATTGTTCTTTGTTCTTGTTCATTTTTCAATATTGAACGTGATATCGTAGGCATCTTGCTTGGCTGTGCGACATATTGCTGCAAAAATCCAATCACCCAGGGAGCAAGGTGATGAAACACTTCAAAGGCTCGAGAAAGAATGGAGGCGCAGTTCACACAGAAACATGATGCTGTCTTCAGTAATTCAAATACCAGAGAGCTAGCTGAACGTCTGACCTCAAAATAGAGACTTGATCAGTGCATGAAGTACCACTTAATAGATGGAGCAAACAGACTGAAACGAATAAACAAACGTTGAGCAGATGCATAAGGGATTAGTTGTAGTCGGTTTGGAATCAAGTATTAGAAGAAAGATCATGAACTGGTGAAATAGCTGACAGAGCACAGAGCTAATGCACTAATGGACAAACAAACATGCAACGTGAAGAATTTATGTGGTAATAATTCATCAGAACAAGGTAAACTCAGTAAAATATAAACGTGTAACCGAAAAGTAACACCAAAACACACGAGCAGTCATACTCTGGCACACAAATAACACAAGGTACGCACACAAGATAAACACACATAGAATATAGTGAGTCAAAACACAAGTAGTAGACTTTCAAAAGGGATACGTTATGATGAGAAAACTTACTCATTTATGAAACACTCATAAATGAGTAAGATTCCTGAAGAAGGGCATGTGCCCGAAACGTCGAATCTTCTGTTCCCTAGATGCTGCCTGACCTGCTGTGCTGTTCCAGCAATAAAGTTTCAGCTTTGATCTCCAGCGTCTGCAGACCTCACTTTCTCCTCGAAGATTTCAACCTACTGCGAATCCTCTTACAAGGATGCCTTCCTTGAAGAAGCTCTCTTCCTCATTCCTGAAGAAGGGCATGTGCCCGAAACGTCGAATCTTCTGTTCCCTAGATGCTGCCTGACCTGCTGTGCTGTTCCAGCAATAAAGTTTCAGCTTTGATCTCCAGCGTCTGCAGACCTCACTTTCTCCTCATTTATGAAACACACTTATAGACATGCCAAAAGTGAATAACTCACGGGAGCCTCTCCTCACGAAAATTGTTAGAGATCACCAGCGAAAGTTTTTAAAAATGTGAATTTTCCACAAGCAGTTCCACTCACAGGAAAGTAGCACTGCTGCTCAGTCAATAACAGTCGTATCACCCAATCGCAAATACATTAATTACACAATAATGAACAGTGAGATTCATCAAAAGCATGATGATCACTCATCCTGAGCTGGCCTCGGCAATATTGTACAGCATCATCATCTGCACCACTGGCGTAATCCCAGCAGAAACTCTGAGCCATGACAAGCAACTGAGAGAAAGTGAGGACTGCAGATGCTGGAGATCAGAGCTGAAAATGTGTTGCTGGAAAAGCGCAGCAGGTCAGGCAGCATCCAAGGAGCAGGGAATCGACGTTTCGGGCATGAGCCCTTCCTGAAGAAGGGGTCATGCCCGAAACGTCGTTTCTCCTGCTCCTTGGATGCTGCCTGACCTGCTGCGCTTTTCCAGCAACACATTTTCAGCCATGACAAGCAACATTCAGTTTCCACTTTAAAAAAAACACTCACATGGTAGCCAACAGCACTAAATATTCACTGGGATCACAAAGTTGGACGTTGTGAAGTGATACCAACAGAAGTGCTGAGTCAACAGAGAAAAAAGAAATCTCCTTGCAATAATTATCATATTTCGTGGAAACAAGAAAAGATCAAATGCAAATTTTCAATTGTGAGCAGTTCTCTCAGACAGACAGAAGCAAATACATCAGGTACATGTCAACACCTGCACCTGTTATCAGCAGTATACTGAACCAGTAAACAACAGGAAATAGGTCGGCAGTAGAAAAAGAATTAAAAGCAACACTAACAGCTAACATTGTACAATCACCAGCTGCATTATACTGTGAACATATGCTGGGCAGTTAGCAAAATTGTTTCCCCCAATGGGGTATTGGGTATAGAAATAGATTTTGTTAACGTTTTGTTTAATTCTGGATTATATTCCATTTCAAAATTTCTATGAATGTAGTTAGAATCAAACGTGCCTAACAGTTACCGAGGGTAAATGTCAGTCACTGCGTCTCCGACTCACCACCAAATCACCACTGCTTTTCTTTTTAAAGAGTCACAATGCTACCAAGACTTGTGGTTGAGTTTCCACAGTACATACTCATCCTCAAGCCCGGAGTAGCAGTGTAAACGGTGGATTGAAGCTGATTGTTCATTAGACTACCATGAATATGCCAGCATGAAATGTCAGTTGGTCAATTCGCTGAGCTGCAACAAATCAGAAACAATTTCAGTGCATGCAAAAATGCATATTGTGTTCAGCGTCAATGAGAGGGGAATGGTTTTAAGTTGCACAATGCACTGTCAATTCAAACGTCAAACAGAACAGAACACTGATGCTGGGGATTCAGTTATATTTGCTAAGATTTATTGCAACGCCCTCAGTGCCATAATATTTTCAGGTGCTTCTATCCATGTCGTTCCTGTTTTAAGTGACTTACATAGAGAGTTTATGTTCATCGAGTTTGGTCAAAATGTCTGTGCTTGTAAAATCGTGGTGTCTTTTAGTCTTGGGTATTATTTACACAGGTATACAAAATACGACTTTATAAATCGCAAAGTGAGTAAAAACGGTGTGGAGATTTCTGCGTTGAATCTATGCTTGTGTGTGTATGTGTGTGTGTGTATGTGTCTGTGTGTGTGTGTGTGTGTTCCATTTTTTTCTGACAGCTGGTGAGGAAACCCCTTTCTCTGTGACTCAGGTGTCCCCATTCCTGACTGAAGTGGAAGGTATAAATGTGTCCATGTATTGTTCCATTCCGCTATTCTCTCACAACCCAGCAGTAGACGTTTCCTGGCCGAAAGACGACCAGGGCAAAACTTTGGATCTGACAGCAGACCAAAGGAAAGTAATGTTACCATTCAAGCAAGGATCCACTGAGCTCCAACTGCTCAATCTACATTTCCAGGACCCCGAAATCTATTATGCCGCATTATGCTCTCGGGCAGGAAGATTTTCATTGGAAATGGGACAGGGCTGATCGTACATGGTGAGTGTCACTAAACTCTGATTGGGCCAGTATGAACATACACAGCACTAAAGGGATATTTCACGGAATAAAATAACAGACAACTGTGTTCGTTGTTAGATCTCCTGCGCTTTTCTAGCCCTTGCTATATGCAGTGAATCATAGAGTCACGGAAACAGACCCTTTGGTCCAATTCGCCCATGCCAACCAGGTATCCTAAACTAATCTAGTCCCATTTGCCAGCACTTGGCCCATATCCCTCTATACCCTTCCTATTCACATACTCATCCAGATGCCTTTTAAATCCTGTAATTGCACCAGCCTCCACCACATCCTCGGGCAGCTCATTCCATAAAGGAACCACCCTCTGCGTGAAAAAGTTGCCCTTACATCCCTTTTAATTTTTTCCCCTCTCACCTTAAAGCTATGCACTCTGGTTCTGAACTCCCCCACCCAGGGAACAGATCTTGTCTATTTACCCTATCCATGTCCCTCATGATTTTATAAACCTTTATTCGGTCACCACTATTCAGCGTCTAACGCTCCAGGGAAAACAGCACCACTCTATTCAGTCTCTCTCCATAGCTCAAATCTTCAACCCTGGCAACATCCTTGAAAACCTTTTCTGCACCCTTTCGCTTTTCACAACATCCTTCCGATAGGAGGGAGACCAGAATTACAATATTCCAAAAGTGGCCTAAACAATGTCCTGTTGAGCCACAATATGACTTCCCAACTCCCATGCTCAATGCTCTGACCAATAAAGGAAAGCATACCAAATTCCTTCTTCACTATCCTAACTACCCGAGATTCCACTTTCAAGGAAATATGAACCTGCACTCCAAGATGTCTTTGTTCAGCAACACTCCCTAGGACCTTATCATTAAGTGTATAGGTCCAGTCCTGATTTGCATTTCCAATGTACAGCAGCTCACATTTATCTAAGCTAAACCCCTATTGGCCCATCTGATCAAGATCCCAATGTACTCTGAGGTAATATTCTTCTCTGTCCACTACATGTTCACACCCAAATCATTTATATAAATGACAAAAACCAATGGACCCAGTACTGATCCTTGTGGCACTCCACTGGTCAAAGGCCTCCAGTCTGAAAGGCAAATCCACACCACCACCCTCTGTCTTCTAACTTCAAGTCAGTTCTGTATCCAAATGGCTATTTTTCCCTGTACTCTACGAGATCTAATCTTGCTAACCAGTCTACCATGAGGACCTTTGTCGAACACCTTACTGAATTCCCGATTTATAATGTCTACCATACTGCCTTCTTAATCCTCTTCATTATTTTTTTCAAATAATTCAATCAACTTCATGAAACACAAATTCTCACGCACAAAACCGTGCTGACT
This sequence comes from Chiloscyllium plagiosum, assembly GCF_037043375.1. NCBI lineage: Eukaryota > Metazoa > Chordata > Chondrichthyes > Orectolobiformes > Hemiscylliidae > Chiloscyllium > Chiloscyllium plagiosum. Next base: position 78,264,730 of record NW_028270155.1, read on the forward strand.
ATCCTTAATCAGTCCTTGCTTTTCCAAATGCATGTAAATCATGTCCCTCAGGATTCCCTCCAACAACGTTTACACCACCAATGTGAATCTCACCAGTCTATAGTTACTTGGCTTTTCCTTGCCACCTCTCTTAAATAGTGGCAGCACATTAACCAATCTCCAGTCTTCCGGCACATCACCCATGACTATTTATGATACAAATATCTCAGTAAAGGGCCCAGCAATGATTTCCCAGCTTCTCACAGAGGTTTAGGGTACATCTGAGCAGGTCCTGGGGATTTGTCCACTTTTATGCATTTTAAGACATCCAGCACTTCCTCCTCTGTAATATGGACATTTTTCAAGATGTCACCATCTATTTCACCATATTCTATACCTTCTATGTCCTTCTCCACAGTAACATTCTTGTAAAATACTCATTTAGTATATCTCCCATCTCCTGCAGTTCCATACATAGGCTACCTTGCTGAAACTTGAGGGAGTCTAGATTAGAGCGGTGCTGGAAAAGCACAGCAGGTCAGGCAGCATCTGAGGAGCAGGAAAATCGACGTTTTGGGTAAAAGCCCTTCATCAGGACTTTCACCTGAACCTTGAGGGACCTTATTCTTTCCCTAGTTACTCTTTGGCCTTATAAAACTTATATATATATATATATATATATATATATATACTTATGCTTACAAAATTCCTTTGGATTCTCCTTAGGCCTGTTTGCCAAAGCTATCTCATGTACCATTTTTGCCCTCCTAATTTCTCTCATAAGTATACTCCTACTGCCTTAATACACTTTTAAGGATTCACTCGATCCCTGCTGTCTATAACTGGCATATGCTTCCTTCTTCTTAACCAAAACCTCAATTTCTCTCTCATCTAGTATTCCTTACACCTACCAGCCTTGTCTCACCCAAATAGGAATATTTTACCTGTGGACTCTCGTTATCTCATTTTTGAAGGCTTCCCATTTTCCGTCTGTCCCTTTACCTGCAAACATCTGCACCCCAATCAACTTTTTAAAGCTCTTACCTAATATGATCAAAATTCGACTTCCGCCAATTTAGTATAATTCAGAAAGCTGACTTCTGTTCGTCAATGCTCTCGAGTCAAGCATAGCTATTGAAGTATCTCTCACTTGTTTTAATTAATTAAAATAATATGGACATCCTGGGGGTACACCAAATGCCAATTCCTCTTGCATATATATCGCAATTTCCTTGATTATGCAATTTGGTGAAGTTATCGTCAATTGCTACGTTTGAGTTATAAAAATATTTATGTTGTGCTCTCGCTCACCAGTTTGTAGCATTCTGGTCCCACCATGGTGAAGGAAGGGTGATGTGTGTCAGTCAGGTCTTCTTTTGACTGTGCTCAGAAATCAGCTGCGCCCGTTCTCCCTTGCGGCCTTCTCTCCTGTCTTTGTCGTATTTAGCCCAGGGATTTGAGAGTTTGTGTTTAAGAAGGCGTGTCAAGGGATACAGTGAATTTTGTAGATGACGCTTGCCGCAGGCAGAGTGACCCTAATACTGTGATTATACACTGCCCTGTGGGTACTGTCATCGATGGGTTTTATTCAGACTACTGTAGTATATTGTTGCAGTAATGTGCATACAGAATTGCATCGTACTATTCTCTTGTTGCTGGCAAAGGGTAGTCCCCTGAGTCATATGTCACAATATCCATGCAGTTCCTGGCCGCACAATTCTGGTTAACTGTCTAACTGTTTCAAACATGGAAAAACAGAAATTGCTGGAAGAAAAAACTCAGCAGGTCTGGCAGCTTCTAAAGAGAGAAATCAGAGGTAACCCTTCAGGTCCAGTGACCCTTCCTCAGAACTCTGAATTCTGTTTGCTGTTTCTGATCTCCAGTATCCCCGCAGTTCTTTTGTTTCTTTGCAAACATGGAAAATATTGGTTGAAGTGATGTTCATTTATTGTAAAAGATCCATCGCATCATCGCAAAAATAAAATTGGATTCATGTCACAGTAAAATCCTAATTTGGATTTATTTCATTCAGTACTGTCATTGCGCTGTAAAACTCCACTGCATTGATCTTGAACAGCGAGTTTTTTTCCTGAATGGCAACGGAATTAATCAGGGTGCAGCAATGGAATCAAGCAGGATACAGCGTGCGCCAGGAACGGAATGGTGCCAGCCTTGTTGAGTTTCTCCAGCAATTTTTATTTCTGCTACACTTTATCAGTAAGTAGATTACAAAATTGGAAATAGGGGATGGATAGGTTGGACTGAATGAAAATAAAACAAATTTACGCCAAGACAGCAACGTAACAAATTGCCCAATGGACAGCTAGAATTGCTGCTGGCAAATTAGGTCTATGCTGATAGAGTTTAGAATATAGAACATTACTGAGCAGTAATGTTCGGCCCTCGATGTTGCACTGACCTGTGGATCCATTCCGAAGGCCATCTAACCTATACGATTCTATTTTCATCCATTTGTTTATCCAATGACCATTTAATGCCCTTAAAGTTGGCAAGTCTTCACACTGTTGCAGGCAGTACGTTCCACACCTTTAAATCTCTGAGTAAAGAACCCACCTCTGACATCTGTCACCCCTCAATTTAAGGCTATTAGCCTTTGTGCTAGCCATCACCATCCAAGGTAAAAGGGTCTCACAGTCCACCCTATTTAATCCTCTCACCATCTTGTAAGTCTCTATTAAGTCACGTCTCAACCTTTTCCTCTCTAAAGAAAACAGCCTAAAGTCCCTCAGCCTTTCCTCATAAGAGCTTCCCTCCATAATAGTCAACATTCTAGTAAATCTCCTCTGCACCCTTTCCAATTCTTCACATCGTTCGCATGATGTGGCAACCAGAACTGTACGCAATACTCCAAATGCGGCTGCACCAGAGTTTTGTACAGCTGAAACATGACCTCATGGCTCCAAAACTCAATCCCTCTACCAATAAAAGTTAACACATTGTATGCCTTCTTAACAACCCTGCCAACGTGGGTGGCAACTTTCAGGTATCTATGCACATGAACACTGAGATCTCTCTGGTCATCCACACTACCAACAACATGACCATTAGCCCAGTACTGTGTATTCCTGTTACTCCTTCCAAAGTAAATCACCTCACACCTTCCACATTAAACTTCATTTGCCACCTCTCAGCCAAGCTCTGCAGATTATCTATGCCCCTCTGTAATCTCCAGCATCCCTTTGCACTATCCACAATTCCACTGACCTTAGTGTCATCCACAAAATTTACTAACCTATCCTTCTACGTTCTCATACAGGTCATTTATAAAACCGAGAAACAGCAGTAACCCCAAAACAGATCCTTGTGGTACACCACTAGTAACTGAACTCCAGGATGATCATTTCCTATCAACCACCACACTCTGTCTTCTTACAGCAATCCAAATTCTGATCCAAACTACTAAATCACCCTCAATCCCTTGCCTCTTTATTTTGTGTAATAGCCAACCATGGGAACATTTACTGAAATCGATATACACCACAACAACCACTTCACCCTCATCCACCTTTTTGGTCACCTTCTCAAAGAACTCAAAAAGCTTTGTGAGGCATGGCCTACCCTTTACAAAATCGTGTTGACTATTTCTAACTAAATTATTCCATTCTTGTTTATTCTAAATCTGTTATAATCTTTTCCAACACCGAATCCACAACTGAAGCAAGGAACACTGGTCTATAATGAACAGGGTTATCTCTAATCCCCTTCTTGAACAAGGGGACAACATTTGCTATCCTGAAGTCTTCTGGCAGACAATAACAACATAAACATCAAAGCCAAATGATTGCAATCTCCTCCCTCGTTTCCCATAGAATTATGATCACTGCCTCCAAAAGATTCCTTCGCCTTATGCTCCCTTATCAAGTTTGCCTCATTGCACAGCACTAAATCCAGTATTGCCAGTTCCCTAGTAGGCTCCACCACAAGCTGCTCCAAAAAAGCAATCTCGTAGACATTCCAAAAATTCATTTTTTTGCAAACCAACGGCAAAATAATTTTCCAAGTTCACCTGCATGTTGAACTCCCCCGTGATTACTGTAACTTTGTCCTTTTTGCACAGCTTTTTCTACCTCCTGGGTATCTTGCACCCCAGCTCCTGACTATTATTTGGATATCTTGCTCTAACTTATAGAATCATGGGATCTCCTCAGTCAAAATAAAGTGTTTACTGTAATCCAATGCCATTCTGCAAGAAATGATTTGAAACAGAGATGAATTGAATTAAAGACAGTTTGATGACATAAGGTCATCCATAGGAACCACGCACAAAAGATATATAATTATTTTCCGTTGCACCTACAGAAGATCGATTTTGTCCACTGGATGTTGACTGGGATGTTATTTAGGTAATTATAGAACTAGAATGTCATTATAGCCTGATGCTTCGCAAAATTAATGCATAAGGCATTTTGGGAAAACCGAGATGAACAAATACCAGAATAAAGAAATGCTTTGACCGAATAGTTTTCAGTCAGCATGCGTTATGTGGTGCCAGGGTGGTAAAGCGAATACATCAGAGATTAGGTTTAACTCCTCGAAGTAAAATACCAGATTTTAAAGGGGGCTTTTGGAAGTGGAATATAGTTTGATGTATTGCTTATGAGAACACATTCATAATTAATGCCCAATGGCAAGGGCCTCCTGGTATTATCTGGAGTCACATGCTCACATCCCGCCGTGGCAACTGTTGTCCATTGCTGGAAAAGATACCTGTTCCATGAATCTCCTTTAGGGAAGAAAATTGTCCTCCTTACCTGCTCTGGCCTACATGTGATTACCGACTAACTGCAAAGTGGCTGCCTCTTAACTGCACGCCAAGGCATTTGGAGATGTTTAATTATTTCTCTCAAGTGTATCCAGACAAGTGAAAGGTGTTGTGTTACGTGCATTACAGATGGATAGCACGATACAAGTGCATCAGGGTAACAGAACAGAATGCAGGATACAATGTTTCAGCTGCCTAGAAGGGTCAGTGAGAGAGATCAGCATTAACATTAAAGAGGTCCATTCAAATGCCTGATAACAGCGGGTAAGAAGCTGTTCTTGAACCTGTTCATATATGTAAACAAAAGTTTATAACTTCAATCCCAGCAAAGATAGTGGAAGAGAGTGGACCAGGTGTGGGAGGGGGCGTCTTTGATTATGTTGGTTCCTTTTCCGATGCAGCCGGGGGAATAACTTTGAGCATAGTCAGCGACACCCACATCCGTGAATGAATTTTTAAAAATTCCAGCTGCCAATTTGTCAATCTAATGTAGTTTCGATTAAAGGACACGAAGTTGAGGTTGCTAGAAGCTGTATGAGGTCTTTCAAAGACCTGCTAGAAAAATAGGCTTTGTGTTGGAATACATAGATTAGTCAAGCACTACAAAAGAAGGGGATGCACTATGTCCAGACTAATTTAGAAGAAACCTTGATACAAACGAAAAAGTAACGCAGAAAATGATGTGAGATAGGAGCAAAATCCCTTGGAATGCAGCTGAAAATGTGCTTTCCAGTCTTAACAGTCTCAAATGCAACTGGAAAGGAAACAAAGAAACACATCAAGCACCCAGAGATTACATTTCAGCGATGTCAGAGGATGAGAAAAGGTTCAAAACTAATTTCACACTTTTTTTTCAACAAAGCCTAATGTTGGGACAGAGTCTCTGAAATTCACGACATACACCAAGAATGTTGCCAAGGATCTTCGAAAATTCAGATTACAGTCTATCACGGTTCCCTTAGAATCACTGTGTCAAAATCCAGCAATTCCCTCCTTAATGGGATTAGGCAAATGGATTACAGCAGTTCAAGAATTTACCTCCCCCCCCCCCCCCCCCCCAACCCCAACCCCACCACCTTCTCAAGGACGACAGAAAGAGTCATAAATATCCTTGCGCCAATGAGAAAGCATTAATTATAGAAAAATATTATAAAGAGTTGAGAAATTAGATAATTTTAACAACAGACACACCTCATTCTCAGTTCAGCAATCCTCAAGCACTTACTATCAAGGAGTAATATTTTTAAAACACATCAGTTCAGTGTAGCAATGATCTTCTTTATCACTTGTCTTCATACAAACACTAATTGATGGAAGCCACCGTTTACGTTTTGGAACCAATTTAAGGCTCAGTTAATCAGAATGCACCTGTTCGATGTTTTAAACCTCCACAAGTCTTTCCTTCTGATGGAAATATTCAGTTGCGTTTGTTCAGTCATTGGATGCAGATTAGATTAGATTAGATTACTTATAGTGTGGAAACAGGCCCTTCGGCCCAACAAGTCCACACCGACCCGCGTGGGGGGGCAACCCCTACATTTACCCCTTACCTAACACTATGGGCAATTTAGCATGGCCAATTTACCTGACCTGCACATCTTTGGACTGTGGGAGGAAACCGGAGCACCCGGAGGAAACCCACGCAGACACGGGGAGAACGTGCAAACTCCACACAGTCAGTCGCCGGGTCTCTAGAGCTGTGAGGCAGCAGTGCTAACCACTGTGCCACCGTGCCGCCCGCACTTATTGCCTCTCAATTTCTACATTCCCATAAACATCAAACTTGTCCAGGGAATGGCATTGCAATGAAAAACAAACATTTGCAGCCCTGGAACAGGCCCTTCGGCCCTCCAAGTCTGAGCCGATCCAAATCCACTGAGTCATTAATAATTATGTATAATTATTAATGCAGAAGTGGATAGCTGTGGTTCATTGTCTTCTGACTGTTTGGAAACGTCACCGTGCATTCCTCGTCTGCATTGGCGGCTTCACCACATAATTTTACACCATGAAAAGCATAATGGTCCTTAAATCCAGCAAACTAGCCACTAATGGCACTAAAAGCATGCACATTTGTAGGGATTTCAGCTCCTTTATTTAGCTCTTTGTAAATTGATAAGACTTTATCTTTTATGATGAGAAAGCTGGTCCCAGATCATTTTTTTTGTTTGAGTTTCGATTGTGTTAAATATTGGAGCAGGCTTGTTAATTTTGTTTATCCCTTGTCGAAAGTCTTGTGTCTTTCAAATATGGGCAGCCCCAATACATATCACATAAATTTGTTGCATAAAACAAATGAAGATAAATAGAATAAAGAAGTGATTTATAGGTCATACAGTTTGAAATATTTTGAAACATGACAGAAGAAAATTGCACCCCCGCCGAAGACCACGACTATACATTACACAAATACTGCGGTGAGAGTTCCTTGTTTCTACACATCAATTGATTAACTTAACTGTTAATTTTAATCTCTAGTCTTGAGAGTTTTACACCATACTCTTTGATGATTCATGCAACTGAGCATCAACATTCTTAGCTTCACTTAATCCCTTCAGGTTTCTAACCAAAAGTATCCGATCTGGAGAGACTTCAAAGTTAACCCCTGACATTGGAGAACCTATATCCTAACTGTGCGAAACGAGCTTCCTCCTCCAGGAGAAAATGTTCTACTAGATTTTCCGCAAACTATTTTGAAAACCTTTCAAGTTTCTGTTTACCAAAGATAAAATGAATCTTTGACTTTTATAAACTAAAAGCAAGCTAATAGAGCCGTAGAGTCATAGAATCTGACAGCACCGAGATAGGCCATTTGGCCCAAACTGGTCCATGCTGAACCAAATGTCCATCCATGTGAACCCCCTTTTCCCTGCACTTGGCCCATATCCTTTGAAACCTTTCCTATCTATGTATGTGTCCAAATGCCTTTAAATTGTTGTTAACGAACCCACCTCAACCACTTCCACTGGCAGTTCATTCCACTGCATTCAAAGTCTGCCTCTCAGGTTCCCTTTTATTCTTTCCCATATGTTCTTAAACTGATGCCCTTTACACCTTAATTCCCTAACCCTAGGAAAAAGACTGAATGCATTCATCTTATCCTTGCCTCTCATGTTTTTATACAGCTTGATAAGGTCTCCATATAGTCTCCTATACTTTAAAGACAAAAGTCTGAGCTTCTCCAACCTCTCCTTATAACTCAAACTGTTGAGTCCTAGCAACATTCTTGTAAATTTCTTCTGCAATCTTTCCAGTTTAATACAAGCCTTCACCGAACAAATGAGCACAACACTCCAAGTGTGGCCTCACCAACATCTTGTACAAGTGCAACATAACTTCCCAACTTCTATACTCAATGCCAGTGTGCCAAACTCCTTCTTCATTGCGCTGTCTACCTGTGACTCCACTTTCAGTGAACCGTGCACCTGATCTCCAGGATCCCTCTGTTCCACTACACTCCTTAAGATCCTACCATTCACCATGAAAGTCCTACCTTGATTAGACTTTCCACAATGAAAGACCTCACACTTATCTATATTAAACTCCATTTGTCATGTCTCAGCCTCCTTCCCCAGCTGAGCAAGGTCATGCTGCAATTTTTGATAACCTTCATCACTGTCCACGTTGCCACCTATTTTAGTGTCATCTGCAAACTTACTAATCATGCCTTGTACATTCTCATCCAAATCAGTGATATAGATAACAAACAGCAATGGACCCAGCACTGACACCTGACGCACTCCACTAGTCACAAGTCTCCAGTCCGACAGCATCCTTTTGCTATTACACTCTGCTTCCTACCATCAAGCCAATCGTGCACCCAATTTGCCTGCTCCCCTTAGATTCCATGCACTCGAATCTTGCAGAGCAACATACCATATGTAATCTTATCAAAGGCCTTACTGAAATCCATATGGACTGCATCTACTGCCCTTCCCTCATCAACCATCCTGGTCACTTTATCAAAGAACTCTAACAAATTTGTGAGACATGATCTCACAAGCACAAAGCCATACTAACTATTTCTAACCAAAACCTGTCTGTCCAAATACATACATATCTTATCTCTTAGAATCTTCTCAAGGACCTGAACCACCGTACTTGTTAGGTTTACTGGTCTGTAGTCCCCAGAGTTTACGTTGCAACCTTTCTTGAATAATGGAACAACATTTGCTACCCACCAGTCTTCTGGGACCTAACCAGTGGCAAACAATGATGCAAAAATTCCAGTTAGGACCCCTGCAATTTCTTTTCTAGCCTCTTGCAGTGTTCTTGAATATATCTGGTCAGGACAAGAAGATTTATTCATCTCCACACATTCTAAAACATCGAACACTTCCTCTACTGCGATACGGCCTGTCCCCAAGATATAGCAGCATCCAAAGAGCAGGAGATACAATGTTTCAGGCAAAATCCCTTCATCAGAAATTCCTGATAAGGTCTTTTGCCCGGAACATCGACTCTCCTGCTCCTCAGATGTTGTCTGATCTGCTGTGTTTTTCCAACACAACACTCTTGACTCCATTGTCCAACATCTGCAGTCCTCACTTTTGCCTGTCCCCAAGATTTGATCACTAACTTCTCCAAGTTCTGAAGTCTTCATGTCTTTCTCCACGTTAAACTCAGAGGAGAAATATTCATTGAGGACCTTGCCAATCTCCTGCAGTTGTACACATACAGGACCACTTTGGTACTTGAGGGGCCCTATTCTCTCTCTCGTAATTCTTTTTCCTTAAAAAAACTTAAAGAATCTCCTTGTATTCACCCTAATGTTCCCAGCCAAGGTTATCTCGCGTCCCCTTTTCACCCTCCTGATTTCCTTCTTCAGTAAACTCTTGTCTTTGACTGTCTACTCCCTGTGATGGTTTAACGTTCGTCGATTCATGGAGTCCGAAGGTGGTTGAGCCTGGAATGGGAAGGAGTCGGCTCCCGGTGGGCAAGGGTGTTCAGATCTGGGTGATAACAATGCTGGAGTTCATGATTGACCGGAGATCTTGTCTTGGGAGTTGAACGAGTTAGGCCAAGGTGTGGTGAAGTGTGATCAGTTCTACAGTGGATGTGTTAGACCAAATCTCTAAGGGTGAGGTCTGCATCTTGGCAAGGTGCAGTTAGTGGTCTACGAGGTGGGTACAGGGTCACTGTAATGGTTACTCAGGAGTTATGCATTTCAGAGTCTAACTTTTCCTGGCTAACTCTTAATTTCATTGGAGTCCTATGACTTCTCCGATTTCAATATTCCCTGCGTAATGTAATCTACAATTTCCTGTGCATTTCCTTCGAAGTGTGCTAGGATGGGGGTCTGTGAGATCCTCGTGCACAACAATCACCTGTGTTGGAATAATGACAGCCTGACCAGTCAAAGCTCTGGGCCGCACTTTCTTCTGCCTTATATTCCTGGAAATTCTATTCTTCCTTCACTCACATTGTAGTCACCGACTGACATTTACTTCTGGATTTTTTAATGTAAAATTCTCATAATATTCCTCAGTGGCTTTGCTAAACCACAGCGTAAACTCTCACACAGCCTGATAATCCTCTGAGCTACCTGTGCTTCACTATTTCCGGTCATTTATGGAATTCCAATTGCAATTGATTCAACATTCGAAGTCGAGTTTCCTCAGCTTCAAGCTCTTGAATTCCCCTTTGACGCCTCTCCCTACTGGCTACCTCGTTTTTCTTCCTTAGGACATAACCTTAAACGCAAGTCTTTGCAAAAAGCTTTTGGACATCTAACTTAATTACCTCCTTATCTGTCACTTTGACATACCTCTTTTTGTAATACTTCTGTAAGTTGGTGTTGTTGTACTGCCTTTTGGATTTGTTTTTAAACATTGTATCCAACTGAAATATAAGTTTTTGAAAGGCCGAGTTAAGGCGCAGTCTCAAGTTTGTTATTTATTAAAAAAGTAAAATGAAATTCTGATCCCACAGTATTCTCAAAGTTTTAGCTAAGTTGGAAATGCAAACAACGATTTAGTGTGAAAGGACCAGGTGAATTTTTAAAAGCAGTCATCAGTAAATAGTAAAATCTGGCCCAACAATAGCAAAGCTGATGGAGCAACAAATGGCATAAATCGCAAACCTCTAAGGTAGCAAAAGAGCTTGTACAAATTAGAGAAATAAACAATTGCAGCTGAAGTGCAGATTCTTACACTAAAGGAGAATTTAGAAGAGTCTGAAAAAAATTGTAAATTATCTTTGGAAGTTGGATTGTAAAGTGGAGTTAGGTGGAGTTTTTAGCTGGTTTTGTCAATTCGGTCAGAAATTCATTCAGACAGTGAGTAAATTGCATCACTTTCAAAGTAAGAGCTGACTGCGCCCTGGTGATGTTGATGGCGAAGGTGTTTATACAGCTGGGTTTTCGACATGTGTAGCAAATTCAGTTCAAAAGATTCAACAAGTTCATTTCAGAACAGAACAGTTACTTCTGGCAGGAGAAACACATTTTTCCTCCAGACCAATTTAGAAGCACAGGTAACCTGAGAGAAGTATTTCGTGGTAAATGAGCAAAGACGTAAATTTCCATGATGTAATAATTAAGAACATGTCGGCCCTCTGAATCCTGGAAGTATCGTATACACACTCTCCGAATGGAATCCTAAAACACTATATCTAATCATTGAAAAGAAACTCTAGGAGGTTAATTAAGTCAGAATTAAAAGAGTGGAGATGTGAATATAACTTCTCTAGAATTGAGTCTCTGGAACCTATAATGATAGAAAAGAGTTTGAAGTACTGTTTTGCCATTTCTGTTACAATATTTCTAAACTGCTGTCTATATCTCGATCACTTGCTTTGGCTTTTTTCTGTTTTGTGGGATAACTTTCTGTAATGTTGGTAAATGAAGATAAGCATATAACATGGTTTCGTGACTAACCAGTATCTAAGTCAAAATAAATAGACATATGATCTCCCATGCCTGGTTCCATGGTGGAATCTGATTTGCTTGGAAGCAACATCAGGTCGGGTCATGACAGGAAGATAAACTATATTTGGTATTAGGATTGCACTAGCGGTGGTAAGAATAAAGATTGTCGTTGGGCTGGACGGCTGCACAAAGATCAGGAACAAGAGAAAGGAAATGGTGCAGGATGATCACAGACTATGTGTATCACAGTGGGCGAAGGGGACAGAGGTAATGATAGGGACCACGATGTAATCTCACAAACACTGGCGATGGAAGTTCACAGCCATTGCAACAGAGATGTAGACATTGGAAGGTTGGGGGAGCGGTCCTTTCCGGAAATAAGGATTGTAGGGCGCTCCGCTCAGTTCTGAAGAAGTCATACTGAACTCGGAAGTTAACTCTGTTTCTCTCTCTCCAGATGCTGCAAGTGCTGCTGAATTTCTCCAACACTTTCTGTGCTTGTTCCAGATATCCTGCATCTGAAGGATTTTGCCTTTAGCGGAGATGGAAAAGTTAAAATTGGTGGAGGGCGGAGGGTATGGAGGGAAAGGTTGGTCAAATGGGGTGCAGGCGAACGAAAGAAGGAAATTAGAAGCAATTCGATGGTATTCTTAAATTGAAACTCGGGCAAAACTTAGCACTGTTACTAAAAGCATAAAAGAGCCGAAGAGGGAGTATCCAAATATGTTTTAACCACAATCAATACTTTTCTCACTAATCTCATGAAGAGGCATTACGGGTTTGTATAGTAACATATTGCAATTGATGGAAATGAATGAATTAAATTGAGTAATTCTCCTGCTATTGTGACTCTCTGAGATCCAGCGCTGTTGCATAGGAGCTGTATGTCAGCAGATGAAACGCGAGAGGAAACACAAATGGAACATGGTCAGAGAGAAATGGAGGGAGAAATTCAAGTCTTGGTTGGAAGAATTCTGACGCAGAGCTGATGAAAGTATCTGATAATATTCACTATACGTATTAACGTGATAAGTTTAATTAACATTGCTGTGTAAGTTTTGAGAATATACCCGATTACAACAAAGTATGCTATATGCGTTTTCGGACCACACAGCGTATCCCTTTGCGTGTGACAAACAACACTACTCGAGCTGAATTGGTTCCGTAGATAATCTAGAAAATGACAGAGGGATCATGTAACAAAATCATTGTGCAACGGAAATGTACATGATAATCATCGTGACCTTAAAAAAGGTCGAGAAAATGGCAATTTCCCTTTTTACCCGTCCGACCAAAGTACCCTTTTTGTATTCTCCAAGGTTAGATGTCAAACAGGGCCACTATTTCAAACACCAGTATCATATTCTTCCTGTGCCTGCGTGAGTTTCCTCCGGGTACACTGATAGCACTTTCTTCATTTGGAGTCATGGCGAGGAATCACTGAACAACTACATAGCGATATCAACAGATTTCATCCCACCATCAGACTTATCATAGACTACACTTCAGAATCAGTCTCGTCCTTGGACACATGCATCTCCAGCAAGGACAGATACCTCAGAACTTCAGTCAACTGCAAGCCCACAGAAAACCTCACGATGACAATTTTGTCTAGCTTCCACCCAAAACATATTAAAGAAGTCATCCTCTATGAACAAGCCTTGCGTATAAGCAGGATCTGCTCAGATGAGGAGGAATGGACTGATACCTAAATGTTTTGAATGATGCCCTCATAAGAATGGGACACGGTGCTCAACTCATGATCGCCAAGTTCCGATTTGTCACAGCAAAAACATCACAATGACCTCCTCAGAAGACAGGCATAGGACATGACCAATAGAGTAACCCTTCCTCGTCCAGTTCTTCTCCAGAGCAGAGAAACTACCCCATGTTCTTTGCAGCTTTCAAACTGCCTTCCATGACAATGAGCATCTCGCCAAGATGTTTCCTATGCCTTCAAACAACTGCCAAACATTAAACAGACCATTGTTCACAGCAAACTACCAGGCTTTCAGGACAACTTCATAAAAAGATGCTTTTTTACCTGCTGTTTGTTTCTGCCTGCTAATCAATTTTATGTCCAATTCAATACACTATCCCTTAACCCAGGTAATTTAATTTTACATATTAATCATTTATGTGGGACTTTATCTAAAGGGTTCTGAATGTCCAAATAAACCAGATCCATCACCTGCCCCGATCGACTCCATTAGGCACATTTGAGAAGAATCTCAGTAGACTTATCAAGCATAATTTCCCTTTTCAAATCCATGCTGACTGTCTGAAATTCTACATCGTTTTCAAAGTGTTTTTCTATAATATCCTTCATATTGGACTCAAACATTTTCCTCCTTCCAATTCACCACTCAAATGTTCTGTTTTCTCTCAACCTCCATTTTTAAATAGTGGAGTTACATTAGCTGCCCTCCAATCTGTAGGAATGGTTGCAGAATCTAATGAATCTCAGAAAATGTCAATGAAAGCATCTTTTATGGGCGGCATTGTGGCTCAGTGGTTAGCACTGCTACCTCACAGAACCAGGGACCCAGATTCAATTCCAACCTCGGGTGACTGTCTGAGTGGAGTTTGCGCATTCTCCCTGTGCCTGCGTGGGTTTGCTCCCACAGTGCAAAGATGTGCATGTCAGGTGAATTGGCCATGCTAAATTGTCCATAGTGTTGGATGCATTAATCAGAGGGAAATGGGTCTGGGTGGGTTGCTCTTCGGAGGGTCAGTGTGGACTTGTCAGGCGGAAGGGCCTGTTTCCACACTGCAGGAAATCTAATCTAATCTTATTTCTAGGGTCACTTTTTTTAGTACCTGCGATGTAGATTATCAGATCCTGATCCTTTATCAGTCTTCATTCGCATCAATTTTTCTAATGCAAGCTCTCTATGAATGCACATTTGATTAATTTCCTCCCACGCAGCAAACTGTGTTACCTATTATTTCTGGCATTATCTATTCATGCTACACAGTTTGAAGACAGAAATGAAGCATGAATTTAATTTCTAAGTCATTTCTTTGTTCCACTGTATAATTTTCTAATTGTGAAAAACATTAGTTCTCATCAGTCTGTCTCTACATACTCACAAAAGGTTTTACAGTCATTTTTTATGATTCCCCACAAGCTTGCTCTCATGTTCCACTTTCCATTTCTTAAGCAAGTCCTTGAACCCCCTTTGCTGACTTCTAAACTATTCCCAATCCTCAGGATAATTGCTTTTTTAAAGCTAATTATTATGCCTCTGTTTGCATCTCAGACTCTCTAATTTCCCTCATAAGCTATATTTTGACCACTATTTTCTCTCAACAGAGAGGATTAAACAACTTTTGTCGTTCACCCATTCACTCTTCGAAAGAGTACCATTGCCTATTAACTAACATTTTCCAATCCATCATAACTAGCTCATGCCTCATTCTATTGCACTTTCTCTTATTAAGATTCAGGACCCTAGAGAAAGTGAGGACTGCAGATGCTGGAGATCAGAGCTGAAAATGTGTCACTGGAAAAGCGCAGCATGTCAGGCAACATCCAAGGAGCAGGAGAATCGATGTTTCGGGCATGAGCCCTTCTTCAGGAATGAAGAAAGTGTGTCCAGCAGGCTAAGAAAAAAGGTAGGGAGGAGGGACTTGGGGAAGGGGCGTTGGAAATGCGATAGGTGGAAGGAGGTCAAGGTGAGGGTGATAGGCCGGAATGGGGGTGGGGGCAGAGAAGTCAGGAAGAAGATTGCAGGTTAGGAAGGCAGTGCTGAGTTTGAGGGTTGGGACTGAGACAAGGTGGGGGGAGGGTAAATGAGGAAACTGGAGAAATCGGAGTTCATCCCTTTGGTTGGAGAGTTCCTAGGCGGAAGATGAGGTGCTCTTCCTCCAGCTGTCGTGTTGGAGGTTCTGGATGTACAGAAGACAACCGGGCTATTTTCCACATTGTTAGGTAGATGCCAGTGTTGTAACTGAACTGGAATTTCCTGGATGAGGTTAAGTTGTGAAGTACAGGACTTCAGGACTACTGCTGAGATGTTGTCTTGACCCATACCCTTTTCAGTATACAGTGCCTCCAACTGTTTCTTGATATCATGCGGAGTGATTGAAATTGGTTAAAGACTGGCATCTGTGATGCTGGGACCAAAGAATCAGGCCATGGTCATCCACTTGGCATTCCTATCTAAAGATTGTTGTGAATGCTTCGGATGTATCTATTGTACTGATAAGCTGTGCTCTTTCACCATAGAAAGGAATATATTTTGTAGCCTCCTACTCATCCAGTGAGCTTTTAAATTGTCCACTAGCATGCATTACAGGATACGCTAGACGGTTGATCCCCGACTTGATGGTAATGATATGCTGGGCTGTGAGGTTGAAGATTATGTTAGAGTATAGTTCTGCTGAAGATGATGAGCCACAATGTCTCATGGATGCCCAGCCTTGAGTTGCAGGACTGTTTGAAGTCTGTTCCATTAAACACCATTTTAGTGCCACACAAATGGTGCTAAATGGAACAGACTTCAAACAGTCCTGCACAAATGAGTGACTTCCTTGCCAGAAAGACTGTGCAGTGGTCACTCACAAAGATGTCATCATGGACCAAATATTCACAACCAGCAGACTGGTAAGGATGGGTTTAAGAATGTTGTTTCCCTTTTCTCGGTTCCTTCATTACCCACCATAGACATGGACCAGTAGCAATTACCTTTTGGACCGCAACAGTTTGAAACTGTCGGTGACGAACAGCTTAAGTACATTCAGTACTTCCTCTCTGTGTTATTCATCAGCTGAGTGAGGATAGTGCATGGTAAACAGAATGAGGCTTTTTTGCCCAAGTTAAATCTGATATTATGAGGTCCAGAGTCAATGTTGAGGACATCAAGGAAAACTCCCTCTGGATAGAATACCAATGTTGCCATCTCTGTTTGGTTTGTCTTACCAGTAGGACAGGAATGGTGTTGGTGATATCTCTGACACTATCTGCAGTGGAATAGTTGAGTATGTATGCATGTTTTTGAAGATTGACATTGCTTCAACTTCTTACAATACAGCAAAAAATACATTTTAAACACATTACCTGAAAGAAAAAGAACTGTAGAATCTGATGTAATTATCAATTATTTACTGCAGCGGTTCAATAGAAGATCTGGTCACACTAATGTATTAAAGTTATTCACCTCATTTGATTTATTTATTGCAGTTAATTTGTTGGCGATTGTGATCCTTTCTTGGAGGAACTGTGGTCTCTCAAGATGTATCACACGGTACCTGATAGCAATGGCGGTGGCTGATTTCCTGGTTGTCATCTCTGACGTGCTGCTGAGGTGGCCTATTATGTAATTCCCAGTGTCTTTTCTGGATATTACTCATGTCTGTCGTTTCATTACCGTGCTCATTCTTGCAACCACAATGAATTCTGTTTGGTTGACTGTTGCTTTCAGCTTTGATCGATTTGTGGCTATTTGCTGCCACAAGCTTAAAATGAAATACTGCACTGAAAAACTGCAGCCGTGATTATTGGAACAGTCACCGTATTAAACTATTTGGAAAGCATTCCCTGTTTTTTGAAAATCCAATCCAAGTACATCTTCAATAATCTGCCATGGTTTTGCATCACAAAACCAGATTATTACACTTCAATCCTCTGGATATTATATGGTGAAGTCCATTGATTTCTATCCCCTTTACTGCCATGCATTAATTTGCTTCTTTTGAACACTCTGACCGTCAGATATATCTTAGTAGCGAGCAAAGCCCGCAAGAGACTCCAGAATGACACTGACAGGGAGATGCCCAATGACCCAGAGATGGGCAAACACAGAAAATCCATTGTTTTACTATTTGCTATCTCAGGCAGCTTCATTATTTTATGGACCTCTTATATGGGATGTTTCCTTTATCAACGAATTGCATTCACACATCATTATTCTCCACTTCCCCCACCTGCAGGTATCATTGGATACCTGTTGCAGCTCCTCAGTACTTGTACAAACACTTGTATATACACCGTGACACAGAGACAATTCTGAGAGCACCTGAAAACAGTTGTGATGCTCCCTTTTGCTCTGATTCTCAAATCTATCAAACGGTAAATGTATTAGGTTGCATGCAATGAAATTTGATTTTATCACATAAATCATTTTATATCTCAGCTGAGTATCTCTGAGCCCACAATACAGTGGAGCAGTGTTCTGCCCATAGCTCAAATATCATGGAAATCCTTACTTATCATTCCTTCCAAGAACTTATCCATTTCCCCTCTGGATAATAGTGAACTATCCATTGTAGATGAATACTAATTCATCAGCTGAGTGAGAACAGTACATGATAAACACCATGAAACGACCTTATCCATGTTCAATCTGATATCATGAGGTCCAGAGACAATGTTGTGGCAGGCAAGGGAACCTCCCTCTGGACTACTTAAAAATTTGTTGCCACCTCTACTGAGTCCTGCCAGTGGGACAGGGAAGATGGCGGTGGTGTCGCTGACAGTGTGTGCAGTCGAACATTTGAGTATTGGTACGCAGATTTGAAGATTGACATTATTTCGATTTCTTACAATAGAGTAAAAATACTTATTCAAAACAATGCCTGAAAATAAAAGTTACATGGATAGCAAATTTACACTGCAGCTCAAGGGTCCAGCGGAAAAAAAAGTGAGTAGGTCACCACCAGAAAGAACAGGTAGGTAGTGTCGGAGTCTCTTACTGACTAACCGGTATTCCAGTTTGGATGCTGATGTGATGCTGGTATCTCAGAGGAAAGCAGTCAGAGACAGGCTTTTCGCATTACAAGCAGTTTGACTGTACACAGAGGGAGAAAGAAGAAAGGAAAATCAACAAGGATTCTAGAGTCAGACATGCAAATGGGCGATCATGTGGCAGAAGATGTGACTCCAGGATGGTGTATTGCCCCATTTGTGCCAGAGTCAGGGATGTCACTGATTGGCTGGAGAACATCCTGAAAGAGGGGGGGGTGGGGATGATGGATTAGAAGATGTTGCACACATTTGTATCAATGATATGGGCAAAGTGATGATTGAGGTTTTGCATTCAGAATGTAAGTAGCAAGGCTGTTGATTAAAAAGCTCTACCTGAACCACAATGGCACCAACATTCTGGTTTGCAATTGCAGTTGTGAGGAGGTTAATCTCATCTGGCGGGGAAGGGGACACAGAATATCGATGCAACAAAGACACTTCATGCAACAGCAAAGGAAGAAAGCAGGGTAAGTTCAGCTATGTAGAGTGTTAAGGTTGAATCGTCTTTATTTCAATGCTAGGAGATTAATAAGTAAGACTGCTGAGTTAACGGCATAGATTGATACATGGCAGCATGATATCTTTGCTGTCACAGAAACATGGTTGAGGAAATGGCTGGATGGCAACTCAAGATTTTGGGTATTGAATCATGAAGCAAGATGGGGGGCGCAAAATGGGGGGTAATGTAGCAGTATTTTTGAATGAGTCACTTATTTCAATAAAGAAAGATAATATCTATGAAGGGTCCTCAAAAGAGGATTTGTGCATACAACTTAGAAATGTTAAGGGGACAGCTGCTTTACTGCGAGTGTATTACCGACCGCCAAGGAGTCAGCAGGAAATAGATTAGCAAATATGTAGACTGTTTACAGAGGTGAACAACAGTAATAATTGGATAATTATACTGGGGGACTTCAACATTTGGACCTTGTTCAAAAGGTCGACAACACACCGCAGCACTCCCGGCCTACAAAGGAAAGAAGAACATCTCTATGGAGTATTTGCTAAGAACGGATATCCCTGCAACTTCACTCACAGATGCCTAACAGGCAACCAATTCGACGAGGACATGTCACGACGTAACACACTAGTCACGCATGCTTACATTAAAACCTTCACGGAACTGACAGCCAGACTTCTCCAACCACTGGGATTCATGAAAGCCCATGAACTGACAGCCATGCTCAGACAACAACTCATCACGCTAAAAGACCCAATACCCATCAGATGCAAGACAAACATAATTTACAAGATTCCATGTAAATACTGCACCAAACACTATATCGGAAAAAACAGGCAGACAAGTAGCAATCTGCAGCCATGAGCACCAACTGGCCACTAAGCGCCACAACCAGTTGTCCCTAGTAGCCACACACACAGAATACAAGGACCACAAATTCAACTGGGGCAACACAATCATCATAGGACAAGCTAAACAGAGGACAGCCAGACATTTTCTAGAAGCCTGGCGCTCATCCACGGACTCCATACACCGAGACCCACTATCCCAGCCACCACAACGAACGACCAGAAACCAGCAACCAGAAGCAGCCGGAACGGAAACAAATAAATCCCAAAAGGTACAATACAGCAACACCTCACAGGAGGCTCCAAAGTACTGAGGATGTCACCTAGATAGGGGACGAAATGCCTGCAAATGAACTTCACAGCTCGGCAAAAATACCCACAACTACAAAGTCACAGGGTATTGAAAGTGTTTTGAATGAATGCTTTCACTTCATCTTCACATTGGTAAAGAGAAGGTTTGGCGTGGAATTTAAGGAAAGGGACAATGAAGAAGTTGCACAGTCTGACACAGGAAATAGGGAGCTATTGGAGGCACTGTTGGTCTTAAAATCAGACAAATCACTTGGCCTGGATGAATTGCATTTCAAGCTGCAATGGGAGGCAAGGTAGGAAATTGCAGGGGCTCTGACACAAGTTTTTAATTCCTCTCTAGCCATGAGAGAGGAGCCAGAGGACTGGAGGACGGATAATCTTGTTCACCTTTTTAAGAATTGAACCAGGAAATTATAGACTGTCAAGTGCCACATCAGAGCTAGGGAAACAAATTGAGAAAATCCTGAATAAGCACATTAACATCCACTAGGGAGGGCGTAGGTTAATTAAGGAGAATTGGCTTGGCTTTGTCAGAGGGAGGTCTTGCGTCACAAATTTGTGACAACGTTTTGAAAACATGATCAAGTGTATAGAAGAATGAAGTTCAGATAATTCAGCAAAGCTTTTGATAAATTCCCATAATGTAGACGTATTGAGAAGTTTAAAGCACATGGAATTGAGGGAAACTTAGCAAGATGGATCAGAAACTAGCTTTGTAATAGGACAGAAAGGGTAGTGGAAGAAGGCTGCTTGAGTGACCGAAGGTCAGTCTACAGCAGTATACTGCAAGGATCTGTACAGGGGCCCTGATCATTTGTTATGTACATTATGATATACATGAAAATGTGGGGGGAATATTGTGCAAATTTGCAGATGAAACCAAGATTGGTAGAGAGGTTATGAGTGAAGATGGTTGTTGGTTGCAGAAAGGTATAGGTGGGTTGGTTAGATGGGCAAGCCAGTGGCGGATGGTTTGCAAGTGCAAGGTGACACACTTTGGAAGAAGAAACAAGATAAAAGAGCATTTAATGAATGGCAGGACACAGGATAGTTCAGAGGAACAGAGGAATCTTGGGGCAATTATTCACAGAACCGTGAAATTGGCTGTACACGTGAATAGGAGAGTTAAGAATGCATGGTAGGACACTTACAATCATCAGTCATAGCATACAGTACAACCGCAAGGTGACAATGTTAGAGTTGTACAGGGCATTGGTTAGGCTATGGCTGGAGTATTGTGTGCAACTCTGGTCACCTCACAGGAAGGATCTGACAGCACTAGAGAGGGTACAGGGGGGTACACCAGGATTTTGCCTGGGATGGAGAAATTGAACGAAATGGAGAGACTGGAATGACTTGGATGTTTTCTTTAGAACAGAGATGACTGAGTCGAGACATGATTGAGATGTATTAGGTTATGAGGGGTGAAGTCAGGGTAAATACAGAGCAGCTGTTCGCCTTGTTTGAGCGGTCAATCACAAGAGTGCGAAATTTTCAGGTAAGGGGCTGGAGATCAGATTGGATCACGAAAATAAACTTTTCACTCAGCAAGTGGTGGTAATGTGGAATATACTAACTTATAACCTTTAAAAATATTTTAATGAGTACTTCAAATACATTCAAGGATATGAGACAAATGGAGGAAAATGGGATTAGCATACGCTTAGTGGTAGTTATTTTGATGCATACTCAATAGGCTGAACAGCCTGTTCTGTTCTGTATGAATCTATGAATAAACATTCACCCTGTCACCGCTGATACTCAGTACCAGCAGTGTCTGCTAGCTTCAAGAAGCAATGCAGAAATTCACCGAAGATTCTTAGGCAACAACTTCCAGACCCACAACCACTTCCATCTGAAGGGATAATGGAAACAGATACGTGGGAACATCGCTACCTGCAAGTTGCACTTCAAGTCACTTGTCACCTTCACTTGGCAATATATGGCTGTTCTTTCATTGCCATCGTCATCGTCCGTTTGACATTGTGGATCAACCTGCAGAACTTGGACTGAAGAAGGCAACTCAGCACCAAATTCTCAAGGGACAGGCAATAATTACTAGGCCAACAAACAATACTCACATCTCACAAGTTAATTTATTAAAATAAGAAAGCATTTTATCATTCAATAAATTCATTCTTGGTTTTCCCCCCTAAACTCTAATGAATCAATGCCCAATCAGCTGAAGAGTCCCACACTCTTGCAGAGAAACACAGTTTAGATTAGATTACCTACAGTATGGAAACAGGCCATTCAGCCCACACTGACGCTCCGAAGAGCAACCCACCCAGACTCATTTCCCTCTATTTACCCCTGACTAATCCACCTAATACTATGAGCAATTTAGCAGAGCCAATTCACCTAATGTGCACATATTTGGACTGTGGGAGGAAACCAGAGCATCCAGAGAAACCCACGCAGACAAGGGGAAAATGTGCAAACAGTTGCCCAAGGCGGGAATTGAACCCCCGTCCCTGGCATTGTGAGGCAGCAGTGCTAACCACTGAGCCACTGTGGCACCCGTGCCATGCTGCTTGGTAATGGTATTCACTGCTGCTATTCCTAGTGGCTTCTTCAACAGCAACTAAAATCAATGTGACCTCTATGAGGGATAAGGACAACAGATCCATGGAAACACAACCCTGATACGTCACTGTTTGTTCAAAGCTACTCTGTCCAATCCTAGAACAGAATAACTGCCACTTGTGGCCTATACAGTGACTGATTAAACCAGATCACCAATGCCCTCTCCACAGCAATTAGGGATGACAATAACTACTGGCCAAGAGAATGATGCTCCACCTCGTGTCATTTTCTGTTCCATAGTAAGGCAGCACATAAACTGCAAGAACGAGCTGACTGAGTATTTTCTGAACTGCTGACCAGACAAGCATATCCCACTTGAAATAAGAATGCCAAAACGCTACAAAAAATATTAGTTGCTCTCACCAATGCTCTGTACATTTGTAGCAATACCTCCTAATTTTAGTACATTTTTTCCTCACAAAAACATGAGGGGCCACATGACACCAGGTTTATTTGAATTCGCTAGCTTTTGGAGCACTGCTCCTTCATCAGGTGAAGTGAAGAAGGAACAATGATGAAGGAGCAGCCCTTCAAAAGCTTGTGATTTCAAATATACCTGTTGGATAGTTATGGATCAGGCCAAACTGCTCTGAATATTTTAAGGTAACTTTGACCCTAACTTTTGCTAACTTTAAGGGTAGATGTGAAGTGGGTGCTCCAGGTGTGATGCAAATGGTCAAACCACTCAACTTTGAGCAATGCTCAATTTATTTAAACACTACAGTTAAAACACAAATAAAAGAAAGAGGAATTTAGAATGACTTAGCCATTAGGTGGCATAGTGACTCGGTGGTTAGCACTGCCACCTCACAGCACCAGAGACCTTTGTTCGATTCCAACCTCAGGCAGCTGTCTGTGAGGAGTTTGCATATTCGCACGGTGTCTGCGTGGATTTCCTCCCACATTCCAAAGATGTGCAGGTCAGGTGAATTGGTCATGCAAAATTGCCCATGGTGTTAGGCACATTAGTCAGGGGTAAATGTAGAGGAATGTGTCTGGGTGAGTCACTCTTCGGAGGGTCAGTGTGGACTTGTTGGGTTGAAAGGCCTGTTTCCACTCTGTAGGGAATCTAATCTATTGGAAAATTTAACCAAATAGTAAATGCAGTTACTGTCACTAATTAACTGTTCCAACACAGGAACATCCCATAATCACATCCCTTGGCAACCCTATCAAACTGAATAGCAACTATCAGGGATCCATGCACATGGACTCCGAAATCTCTCTGCTCACCCACACTGCCAAGAATCTTACCGTTACATTACTCTGCATTCCTATTACCCATTTCAGAGTGAATCACCTCCCACTTTTGCGCAATAAACTCTATTTGTCAAGTCTCAGCCCAGCTCTGCAGCTTATCTATAATCCCTCTGTGATCTGCAACATTCTTCTGCACTGTCCACTACTCCACCGAATTTAGCATCATCCGCAAATTTATTAACCCATCCTTCTGTGCCCTCATTCAGGTTATTTATAAAAATGACAAACAGCAGTGCCCCCGAGACAGATCCGTGCTGTACACCACTAGTAACTCAATTTTAGAATGAATGTTTCCTACTAACCACAATCCTCTGTACAGAGATGTACAGAATCTGGCACAATCCTCTGTCTTCTTTCAGCTAGCCAATTTCTAATCCAAACCATTAAATCTCTCTCAATCCCATTTCTCCATATTTTAACCATTTCTAATGCTTTACGAAATCCCTATAATGCACGTCAACCACTTTACCCTCATCCATCTGTCTTGTCACCATCTCAAAGAACTCAGTAAGCTTTATGAGGCATGACCTACCCTTCGCAAAAACATGCTGGCGACCTAATTAAATGATTCCTTTCTAGATGATTATAAATCCGGTCTCTTATAAATCTTTGCAACACTTTATCCACAACTGACGTAAAGCTCACTGGGCTATAATTAGCAGGGTTGTCTCTACTGCCCATCTTGAACAACGGGACAACATTTGCTATCCTCCAGTCTTCTAGCACCATTCCTATAGACAATGGCTACATAAAGACAAAAGCCAAAAGCTCTGCAAATTCCTCTCTAGCTTCCCAGAGGATCCGAGGATAAATCGTATCCGGCCCAGGGGACTTATCCATTTTCACACTTTCCAGAATTGCTAGCATCTCCTCCTTATAAACCTCAATCCCATCTCGTCTAAAAGGCTGTATCTCAGTATTCTCCCCAACAGCATTGTCATTTTCCTGTGTGAAAACTGATGAAATATTGTCCATTTAGTGTGTCTTCTAATTCTTCTGACTCCACGGACAACTTCCCAATACTGTCCTTGATAGGCACTAATTTTACTCGAGGAGAAAGTGAGGGCTGCAGATGCTGGAGATCAGAGCTGAAAATATGTTGCTGGAAAAGCGCAGCAGGTCAGGCAGCATCCAAGGAACAGGAGAATCGACGGTTCTGGCACAATCCCTTCTTCAGGAATGAGGAAAGTGTGTCCAGCAGGCTAAGATAAAAGGTAGGTAGGAGGGACTTGGGGGAGGGGCGTTGGAAATGCGATAGGTGGAGGGAGGTCAAGGTGAGGGTGATAGGCCGGTGTGGGGTGGGGGCGGAGAGGTCAGGAAGATGATTGCAGGTTAGGAAGGCATTGCTGAGATCGAGGGATTAGACTGAGACAAGGTGGGGGGAGGGGAAATGAGGAAACTGGAGAAATCTGAGTTCATCCCTTGTGGTTGGAGGGTTCCCAGGCAGAAGATGAGGCGCTCTTCCTCCAACCGTCGTGTTGCCATGGTCTGGCGATGGAGGAGTCCAAGGACCTGCATGTCCTTGGTGGAGTGGGAGGGGGAATTAAAGTGTTGGGCTACGGGGTGATTGGGTTGGTTGGTCTGGGTGTCCCAGAGGTGTTCTCTGAATTTTACTCGAGTCATTCTTTAATTCCTGATATACCGATAGAAAGCTTTAGTGTTTTCCTTGATCCTACCAGCCAAAGACTTCTCAAATGCAATCCAGGCTCTTCTTAACTCTATCTTTAAGTCCTTCCTGGCTAATTTGTAACACTCAAACAGCCTAACTGAACTTTCGTGTCTCATCTTTACATAAGCTTCATTCTTTCTCTTGACAAGAGATTCAACTTCGAGTCATACAGTCATAGAGATGTACAGCATGGAAACAAACCCTTTGGTCCAACCCGTCCATGCCGAGGAGATATCCCAACCCAACCTCGTCCCACTTGTCAGCACCTGGCCCATATCCTTCCAAATGCTTCCTATTCATATACCCATTCAAATGCATTTTAAATGTTGTAATTGTACTAGGCTCCATCACTTCCTCTGGCAGCTCATTCCATACATGTACACCCTCTGCATGAGAAAGTTGCCCCTTAGGTCTCTTTTATATCTTTCCTCTCTCACCCTAAGCCTATGCCCTCTATTTCTGGACTCCCCCACACCAGGGAAAAGACTTTGTCTGTTTATCCTGTCATAGTCATAGAGTCATAGAGATGTACAGCATGGAAACAGTCGCTTCAGTTCAACGCGTCCATGCCAATCAGGTATCCCAACCAAACCTAGTTCCTCCTGACAGAATCCGGCCCATATCCCGCCAAACACTTCCTATTCATATACCCATCCAAATGCCTCTTAAATGTTCCAATTGTACCAGCCTCCACCACCTCCTCTGGCAGCTCATTCCATACTCGTTCCAGCCTCTGTGTGAAAACGTTACCCCTTCGGTCCCTTTTATATATTTCCCCTCTCACCCTAAACCTATGCCCTCTAGTTCTAGACTGCACCACCACAGGGAAAAGCCTTTGTCTATTTACTCTATCCATGCCCCTCATAATTTTGTAAACCTCTATAAGATCACCCCTCAGCCTCCGATGCTCCAGGGAAAACAGCCCCAGCTTGTTCAGCCTGTCTCTATAACTCAAATCCTGCAACCCTGACAACATCCTTGTAAATCTTTTCTGAACCCTTTCAAGTTTCACAACATCTTTCTGATAGGAAGGAGACCAAAATTGCATGCAATATTCCAACTGTAGCCAAATCAATGCCCTGTACAACCGCAAATTTACCTCCCAACTCCAGTACTCAACATTTTGACCAATAAGGGTAAGCATACCAAACACCTTCTTCACTATCCTATTTTCGTTTGAGTCCACTTTCAAAGAGCTATGAACCTGCACTCCAAGGTCTCTTTGTTCAGCATCACTCCCTAGAACCTTACCATTAAGTGCATGAGTTCTCCCAAAATGCAGCACCTTGTATTTATCTGAATTAAACTCCATCTACCACTTCTCAGCCCATTGGCCCATCTGGTCTAGATCCTGTTTATTTTTATCTGCGGTAACCCTTTTCACTGTCCCCTGCACCTCTAATTTTGGTGTAATTTGCAAACTTAATAACTATACCTCTTATTCTCACATCCAAATCATTTATATAAATGACAAAAAGTAGGGGACCCAGCTCCAATCCTCGTGGCGCTCCACTGGTCACAGGCCTCCAGTCCGAAAAACAACCCTCCACCACCACTCTCTGTCTTCTACCTTTGAGCCAGTTCTTTATCCAAATGGATAGTTTTCCCTGTATTCCGTGAGATCGAACCTGGTTCACCAGTCTCCCATGGGGAATCTTGTTGAACGCCTTACTGAAATCCATATAGATCACACTTATTGCTCTGCCCTCATCAATCCTCTTTGTTACTTCGTGCAAACAAATCAATCAAGTTTGTGAGACACGATTTCCCACGCACAAAGACATGTTGACTCTCCCTAATCTGTCCTTGCCTTTCCATATACATGTACTTCCTGTCTCTGAGGATTCCCTCCAACAACTTTCCCACCACCGACGTCAGGCTGACTGGTCTATAGTTCCTTAGCTTGTCCTCACCAACCTTCTTAAACTGTGGCACCACGTTAGCCAACCTCCAGTCATTTGGCACCTCAACTGTGACGATCGATGATACAAATATCTCAGCAAGGGGCCCAGCAATCACTTCTCTATTTCACACAAAGTTCTAGGGTACACCTGGTAATGTTGTGGGGAATTATCCACCTTTGTGCGTTTCAAGACATCCAGCACTTCCTCCTCTGTACTATGGATGTTTTTCAAAATGTCACCATCTATTTCTCTGGTTTCAATATCTTCCATGTCCTTTTCCAAAGTAAATTCTGATGAAAAATACTCGTTCAATATCTCCCCCAGTTTCCGCAGATCCACGCAAAGGCTGCCTTGCTGATCTTTGAGGTTCCCTATTCAACACGGACATTTACTATAAACCGACTGACTCCTACAGCTACCTAGATTACACTTCCTCCCATCCTGCCCCCTGTAAAAATGCCAATATTCCCAATTCCTTCGCCTCCGCCGCATCTGCTCCCAGGAGGACCAATTCCAATACTGAACAACCCAGATGGCCTCCTTCTTCAAAGACCACAATTTCCCCTCAGACGTGGTTGACGATGCTCTCCACCACATCTCCTCCACTTCCCGCTCCTCCGCTCTTGAACCCCGCCCCTCCAATCACCACCAGGACAGAACCCCACTGGTCCTCACCTACCACTCCACCAATCTCCAGTTACATCGTCTCATCCTCCGTCATTTCCGCCACATCCAAACAGACCCCACCACCAAGGATATATTTCCCTCCCCTCCCCTATCAGCATTCCAGAAAGACCTCCGCAACTCCTTCATCAGGTCCACACGCCCCACTATCCCAACCTCCACTCCTGGCACGTTCACCTGCAACCGCAAGAAATGCAAAACTTGCGCCCAGATTTCTCCAGATTTCTCATTTCCCCTCCCCCCACCTTATCTCGGTCCCAACCCTCAGACTCAGCACCGCCTTCCTAACCTGCAATCTTCTTCCCGATCTCTCCACCCCACCCATTCTCTAGCCTATCACCCTCACCTTAACCTCCTTCCACCTATCGCATTCCCAACGCCTATCCCCCAAGTTCCTCCTCCCTACCTTTTATGTTAGCCTGCTTGGCACTCCCTCCTCATTCCTGAAGAAGGGCTTATGCCTGAAATGTTGATTCTCCTGCTCCTTTGATGCTGCCTGACCTGCTGCACTTTTCCAGCAACACATTTTTCAGCTCTGATCTCCAGCATCTGCAGTCCTCACTTTCTCCTAGTTCCTATTCTTTCCCTAGTTATCAATTTGTCCTTCATGTATTTGTAAAAAAAAAACCCTTAGAATTCTCCTTAATGCCAAAGCTATCTCATGTTCCCTTTTCCCCCTCCTGATTTCCCTCTTCAATATACTCCTCCTGGCTTTATACTCGTCGAAGGATTCACTCAATCTGTGCTGTCTATACCTGACATATGCTTCCTTCTTTTTCTTAACCAAATTCTCAATTTCTGTAATCATCCAGCACTCCCTATTCCTACCAGCCTTTCCTAACAGGAGTATACTTTCTCTGGATTCTCGTTATCTCATTTCTGAAGGCTTCCCATTTTCTTGCATTCCCATTACCTGCGAACATCTGCCAACAATCAGCTTTTGAATGTCCTTGCCCAATACCGTCAAAATTGGCCTTTCTGCAATTTAGAACTTCAACTTTTAGATGTGGTCTAGCCTTTTCCATCACTATTTCAAATCTAACAGAATTATGGTCGTTGGCCCCAAAGTGCTCTAACTTCTTTTGTAAAACATGGGTCCGTCGCTCAATCATTTTATCCCTGCCAGACAGGTACATACTTATCAAGGACACAGGAACTGTTTCTTAAGCAAGCTTCACATTTCAGTTGTGCCCATCCATTACAATCACTCTCCTCATCCATGCACTCTAAATCTTGCCTAATCGCATCATAATTGCCTTTCCTCCATTATAATGCTTGCCCACTTGTACATTCCTGTCGCTTTCCATCACTAAAGTAGAGTGTAGGCTTTAGTAATGATCTTTCAGTTACCACTGGAACCTTGGAGATTCCCAGAGGACTGGAAAGTCGCTAATGTAACCCTCTTATTTAAGAAAGGAGTAAAGCAAAAGATGGGAAATTTTAGGCTGATTTGGCTGACATCAGTTGTTGGTAAAATTCTGAGTCTATTATGAAGGATGAGATTTCTGACTGCTTGAAAGTGCATGGTAAAATAGGGCAAAGTCAGCCCAATTTCATCAAGGGGAGGTCATGCCTGACAAATCTGTTTGAATTATTTAAGGAAGTAACGAACAAGTTGGTCCAAGGAGAGCAAATTGGTGTTATCAATGTGGACTTCCAAAAGGCCTTTAATAAAGTGCCGCGCTGAAGGCTGCTAAATAAAATATGGTCAATGGTGTTAGAGCTGAAAATGTGTTGCTGGAAAAGCACAGCAGGCCAGGCAGCATCCAAGGAGCAGGAGAATCGACGTTTCGGACAGGAGCCCTTCTTCAGGAATGAGGAAAGTGTGTCCAGCAGGCTAAGATAAAAGGCAGGGAGGAGGGACTTGGGGGAGGGGCGTTGGAAATGCGATAGCTGGAAGGAGGTCAAGGTGAGGGTGATAGGCCGGAGTGGGGGCGGAGAGGTCAGGAAGAAGATTGCAGGTTAGGATGGCGATGATGAGTTCGAGGGATTTGACTGAGACAAGGTGGAGGGAGGGGAAATGAGGAAACTGAAGAAATCCATCCACGTGGACACCCCGTGCTGGTCTCGTACCTGCCCTCGATCTCTTCATAGCTAACTGCCGCAGTGACATTAACTGCCTCAACTTCTCCACCCCTCCCATCCACTCCAACTTCTCACCCTCGGAACGTGCAGCCCTCCACTCCCTCTGTTCCAACCCCAACCTCATTATCAAACCGGCAGACAAGGGAGGCGTGGTAGTAGTTTGGCACACTGACCTTTACACCGCTGAGGCTAAATGCCAGCTCACGGATACCTCCTCCTACTGCCCCCTTGACCATAACACCACCTCCCACCACCAAACATCATCTCCCAGACCATCCATAACCTCATCACTTCAGGGGATCTCCCATCCAACGCCTTCAACCTCATAGTCCTACAACCCCGCACCGCCCGTTTCTAACCCCTGCTCAAAATCCACAAACCTGACTGCCCCAGCTGACCCATTGTCTCAGCCTGCTCCTGCCCCACCGAACTCATTTCTGCATACCTCGACAATGCCCTGTGCCCCTTAGTCCAAGAACTACCCACCTACGTTCGGGAAGCCACACCTGCCCTCCACCTCCTCCATGATTTTTGCTTCCCCGGTCCCCAACGCCTTATCTTCACCATGGACATCCAGTCCCTGTACACCTCCATCCTCCATCACGAAGGACTTAAAGCCCTCCGCTTCTTCCTTTCCCGCCGTACCAACCAGTACCCTTCCTCTGACACCCTCCTTCGACTGACTGAACTGGTCCTCACCCTGAACAACTTCTCTTTCCAATCCTCCCACTTCCTCCAAACCAAAGGAGTAGCCATAGGCACCCGCATGGGCCCCAGCTATGCCTGCCTCTTCGTAGGATATGTGGAACAGTCCAGCTTCCGCAGCTACACTGGCACCACCCCGACCTTTTCCTCCGCCAAATCGATGACTGTATCGGCACTGCCTCGTGCTCCCACGAGGAGGTTGAACAGTTCAACCACTTTACCAACACCTTCCACCCAGACCTCAAATTCACCTGGACCGTCTCAGACTCCTCCCTCCCCTTCCTAGACCTTTCCATTTCTATCTCGAGCGAGGGAATCAACACGGACATTTAATATAAACCGATCGACTCCCACAGCTACATAGACTACACCTCCTCCCACCCTGCCCTCTGTAAAAACGCCATCCCATATTCCCAATTCTTTCATTTCCGCCGCATCTGTTCCCAGTAGGACCAGTTCCAATATCATACAACCCAGATGGCCTCCTTCTTCAAAGACCGCAATTTCCCCCCAGGCATGATCGACGATACCCTCCACCGCATCTCCGCCACTTCCCGCTCCTCCGCCCTTGAGCCCCGCCCCTCCAATCGCCACCACGACACAACCCCATTGGTCCTCACCTACCACCCCACCAACCTCCATATACATCATATCATCTGTCGTCATTTCCGCCACCTCCAAACGGACCCCACCACCAGGGATATATTTCCCTCCCCTCCCGAATCAGCATTCCGAAATGACCACTCCCTCCGTGACTCCCTCGTCAGGTCCAAACCCACCATCAACCCAACCTCCACTCCTGGCACCATCCCCTGCAACCGCAAGAAATGCAAAACTAGTGCCCACACCTCCCCCCTTACTTCCCTCCAAGGCCCCAAGGGATCGTTCCATATCCGCCACAAATTCACCTGCATCTCCACACACATCATTCATTGCATCCGCTGCACCCGATGTGGCCTCCCCTATATTGGGGAGACAGGCCGCCTACTTGTGGAACGTTTCAGGGAACACCTCTGGGACACCCGGACCCAACCAACCCAACGAACCCGTGGCTCAACTCCCCCTCCCAATCCATCAAGGACATGCAGGTCCTTGGACTCCTCCATCGCCAGACCATAACAACACGATGGTTGGAGGAAGAGCGCCTCATCTTCCGCCGAGGAACCCTACAACCACAAGGGATGATCTCAGATTTCTCCAGTTTCCTCATTTCCCCACGCCCCACATTGTTTCAGTCAAATCCCTCGAACTCAGCACCGCCTTCCTAACCTGCAGTCTTCTTCCTGACCTCTCCGCCCCCACCCCCACGCCGGCCTATCACCCTCACCTTGACCTCTTTCCACCTATCGCATTTCCAACGCCCCTCCCCCAAGTCCCTCCTCCCTGCCTTTTATCTTCGCCTGCTGGACACACTTTTCTCATTCCTGAAGAAGGGCTCATGCCCGAAACATCGATTCTCCTGCTCCTTGGATGCTGCCTGACCTGCTGCGCATTTCCAGCAACACATTTTCAGCTCTGATCTCCAGCATCTGCAGTCCCGTGTATTAGCATGATGTCTGGCAGAAAGCAGAAAGTGGGGATAAAAGGGTCATTTTCGTAATGGAGGCCGATGATTAGTAGTACTCCACAAGGATCGCTGTTGGGAGCACAACCATTTCACAATACACATAAATGATCTGGATGAAGGAACTGAGGGTATTCTGGCTAAGTTTGCAGATGATATAAAGATCGGTGGAGGGGCAAGTATTGAAGAGGCGGAGATGCTGCAGAAAGACTTGAGCCAATTAGGGGAGTCGGCAAAGAAGTGACATAGAAATACAATGGGGGAGTGCACTTTGGTAGGAAAAAATAGAGGCATGGGTTATTTTCTAAATGGGGAGAAAATACTGAAATCTGATGTACAAAGGATGTCCTAGTCCAGGTTTTTCTTCAGGGAAACTTGCAGGTTGAGTATGTAGTTAGGAAGGCAATACAATGTTCATCTTGAGAGGACTAGAATATAGAAGCAGGAATGTACTTCTGAGGCTTCATAAAGCTTTAGTCAGATCACAACTAGAGTGTTGTGAGCAATTTCAGGCTCCATAAATCAGGAAAGATATATTGGCCCTGGAGTGCAGAGGAGTTTCACGAGAATGATCCTAGGAACGAAAGACTTCACATATGAGGAATGTTTGAGGACGCTGGGACTATACCTGATGGAGTTTAGAAGGGTGAGGGAGGAACTTTATGGATATTTACAGAATACTGAATGACCTGGACAGAGTGGATACTGGGAAGATATTTCCATTGGCAGGAGAGATGAGGACGCAAGGGCATGGCCTTAGAGTAAACGGAAGACAATGGTGAATCTGTGGAATTCATTACCAAAGTAGGCTGAAGAGGCTAGATCATTGAGTATATTTAAAACAGTGATAGGGACTTTTTTGGTTGTCAAGGGCATCAAAGGTTACCGGGAGAAAGCAGGAAAATAGGTTTGAAAACCCTATCAGCCACGATTGAATGGTGGAGCAGACCTGATGGGTTGAATGGCCTAATTTCTGCTCATATTTCGTATGATCTTATGGTGCTATGGACACAACCTGAGAAATACCTTCAGAGCTGTCTAAGAGCTGAGATAGTTGATTTCTAAGAACCAAAGCCATTTTCTTATATGCCTGGTTTGGATTTAACCAATTTCGCCAAGAATCTTGACACCACACTCAGTTAAATGCAGCCGTGATGTCAAAGGCTGTCACGCTCACCTCACCACTGGAATTCAGATCTTACCTCCATGTTTGAAATAAGGCTGTAAAGAGGTCTGTTTAGAACCCAAACTCGCATCGGTGAGCAGGTTGTTGCTGAGAAGGTGCGGCTTGATCGCACTGTGGATGACATATTCTTTCACTTTACTGATGATCAGGAGTAGACTGATGTGGCAAAGATTGGCTGTGTTGGATTTATCCTGCTTTTGTGTGGTGGACTCACCTGGGTAAATTTTCACATTTTTAGGTGTTGTAACTGAACTGCAGAAGCTTGGCTGGCATTAGATTTGGAACACAAGTCTTTAGTATTACTGCTCAAATATTGACATGACACATACCTTTCAGAGTATCCTGTGCCTCCAACTGTTTCTTGACATCATGTGGAGTGAATCAAATTAGTTCAAGATTGACATTTGTAATGGTGGGGTCCACTGGATCAAGTGAAAGTGGATGGTCTACTTGGCATTTCTTCAGACTTATCTTTCACACTGATGATCTTCCATCATTAAGGACGGGGATATTTGAGTAGTCTTCTATTGCGGTGAGTTTTTAAATGTCTATCACAATGCAGTACGAAGAAGTGCAGAGCCTAGATCTGAGCTATTGGTTGTGGGATTGCTTGGCTCTTTCCAACACTTCCTGTTTATGTTGTTTGGCACACAGGTAATCCTGTTTGATAGCTTTGCCAGATTGACATCTCATTTTTAAGTATTCCTGGTTGCTGCTTCTGGCTTGCCTTCCTGTGTCTGTCCTACATGGTAGGCACAGCATCTCCAGTAATGTTGATGCCTAAGACATTGCCTGCAATGGAATATCTAGGGAGTATTCATGCATGTTTTAAAGACTGATGTCACTTCAAATTTCTTACAACTGGTAAAAAAGATGTTTTATGTTTTCTTTCAACAATTGTCTGTGAAAAACACCTGCAGAATTAGACGTAATTGTCAAATTTTTGATGCACCAAATTCAATGTAAGATCTCGTCAAACTCACGTATTAAAACTATTTACCTGATTTTTTTGTAATCTTTTGCAGTTAACTTCGTGGCGATTGTTATTCTTTCCCAAAGGAACTGTGGCCTCTCCAACTGTATCACTCAGTACTTGATAGCAATGGCGGCAGCTGATTTTCTCGTTGTCATCTGTGATGTGATGCTGAGGTGGCTTATTATTTATTTCCTAGTTTCTTTCCTGGATATTACTCAGGTCTGTAGTTTGGTTATGGTGCTCATTCCTGCTACCACAATGAATTCTGTGTGGTTGACCATTGCTTTCACCTTTGATCGATTCATAGCTATTTGCTGCCAGAAGCTTAACACCAGATACTGCACCGAGAAAACTGCAGCTGTGATTATTGGAACAGTTAATGTGCTGAGCTATTTGGAAAGCATTCCTTGTTTTTTTTAAATTCAAATCTAAGTACACCTTAAATAACTTGCAATGGTTTTGTATCACAAACCCAGAGTATTATACATCAATCATCTGGACAACATATGAAATATTCTATTGCCTTCAATCACCTTTGCTGCCATTTGTTATCATTCTTCTGTTGAACACTCTGACCATCAGACATATTGTCGGAGCAAGCAAAGACCGCAGGAGACTCCAGAAGGGCAGTGCTTGGGAGATGCCCAGTGACCCAGAGATGGACAAACGCAGAAAATCCATCATTTTACTCTTTGCTATTTCAGGCAGCTTCATTATTTTATGGACCCCTTATGTGGTGTGTTTTCTTTATCAACGAATTGCATTACTGCATGGTTATTCTCCATTTTCCTGAAATGCAGGGACCATTGGATACCTGCCCCAGCTCCTCAGTACTTGTACAAACACTTGTATCTACACCGTGACCCAGAACCAGTTCCGAGAGCAGCTGAAAACAATTGTGAAGCTCCCTTTCACTCTGATTCTCAGATCTATCAAATAGTGAATGTAATAGTTTGAACTTATTAGAACTCAATTCCATCAAAAAGCATTTTATGTCTGAGCCAAGAATCTCTTAACTCACAACAGAGATCAAGAAAATATTCATTTAATTTTCTTATCTGTTCCCTTTCTGAAAGTTACTCTTTTACCAGCCTCCACCATCCTTTCAGACAGCCTATTCCATATTAGTACAACTCAGCGAGTAAATATTTTGATTTCCAGCTCCCCTCTACTTTATCTTCCACTCACTTTCCATTTGGGTTTTCTATCTTCTACAATAATATGTGGATGAATGTTTTCTTCTCATTGATGATGTCATAGTCTTGACTACTTGTATTCAATTGGTCTTGACTGACTCTGTGAAAAGCAAGCACTATTTCTGCAGTCTCACCACTTCATAGAAATACGTCATCGATGGTCTAAGAAGAAAATAACCTCAGCAGCCTCACAAACTCCTTAAACTTATGCTGAGCATAGAAGTGAATACTGCAACCTGGAACACGAATGCAGAGATAATGGATGTATTCTGGTAATCTTTCATGAATCCTTAAATTCCCGATTAGTCCCAGAGAATTGGACAATTACCAATATAACACCTTTATTTAGAAGGGGATTGAGACAAAAAAAAACATACAAATTACTGGCTTTGATTTATTCATAGAGTCATAAAGATGCACAGCATGGAAACAGACCCTTCAGTCCAACCCATCCATATCGACCAATCTAGTCCCACCTGCCAGCACCCGGCCCATATCCCTCCAAATCCTTCCTATTCTTATACCCATCCAAATGCCTCTTAAATGTTGCAATTGTACCAGCCTTCACTACATCCTCTGGCAGCTCATTCCATACACGTACCACCCTCTGCGTGAAAAGGTTGCCCCTTAGGTCTCTTTTATATCTTTCCCCTCTCACCCTAAACATATGCCCTCTAGTTCTGCACTCCCTCACCCCAGGGAAAAGACTTTGTCAATTTATCCTATCCATGCCCCTAATAATTTTGTAAACCTCTATAAGATCACCCATCAGCCTCCGACACTCCAGGGAAAACAGTCCCAGCCTGTTAATCCTCTCCCCGTAGCTCAGATCCTCCTGTATCAACATGCTTCAAGTGTCCTGGACCTACAAAGCATCATTTATATG
The DNA here is from genome assembly GCF_037043375.1 of Chiloscyllium plagiosum. Lineage (NCBI taxonomy): Eukaryota > Metazoa > Chordata > Chondrichthyes > Orectolobiformes > Hemiscylliidae > Chiloscyllium > Chiloscyllium plagiosum. Next base: position 78,301,429 of record NW_028270155.1, read on the forward strand.
ATTCCACAATGCTGTTGTCCATTTGTCTCTGCCTCTACAGTTCGCATGTCCTTAAATGTGGTACTATTTTAGTGATATATTCATGTTTTTCTTATGATATCAAGGTATACATGGGTAGAACAGGTTTTGGGCAGTAATATCAATGCCAGGCTATGATCTGATGTGATTTGATTTGATTTATTACTTTTATTATTACATGTATCAAGATAGTGAAGAATATTGTATTATGTGCCATCCAGACAAATCTTACCTTTCATAATTACATCAGATTAATTGAAAAGAATGCAGCACACAGTTTACACCAACAGAGAAAGTACAGAGAAAGATCAACTCTAAGAAATGCGAGGTCCACTCATATATCTGATAACAGCAAAGAAGAAGCTGCTCTTAAATCTGTTGGTCTGTGTTTTCAAACTTCCATATCTTCTGTCTGATATAAAAGGGTGGAAGAGAGTATGACAGGCATAGGAGAGGTCTTTGATTATGTTAGCTGTTTTCCTAAGGCAGCTTGACACCAACTAGGACAAAGCAAACAACTTGATTGGCACTACATCCATAAACATTCATTCCCTCCACCACTGATACTCAATAGCAGCAGTGTTGAGGAGCTACAAGAAGTACTGCAGGAATTCACAAAAAATCCTTGTACAGCATCATTCAGCCCAAAAATACTTCCATCTGAAAGGATGATGGAAGCAGCTGTATGGAATCACCATGAGCTGCAAGTTCCCCTCATAGCCACTCGTCATCCTGAGTTTGCAAATATATAGCTGTTCCTTCACTGGTGTTCATGATGTGGAGGAGCCGATGTTGGACTAGGGTGGACAAAGATAAAAATCAAGCAACACCAGGTCACAGTCCAACAGGTTAATTTGTGAAAACTAGCTATTGGAGCGCTGCTCCTTCATCAGGTGGTTATGGAGTACGTGATCATGAAGCACAAACTATATAGCAAAAAATTATAGCGTCATACAGTAATATATTGAACAAATCTGGATTGTTAAGTCTTTCACCTTTTAAAATGCAGACTTCGGTTCATTTTGGAAATAGAATCAGTCTAACTCAAGATTGGGATACAGATATAGTCTGACCTCACACCCTTAATGCATTATCTGAGCTCAGATGTTACCTTTTGCTATAAAACCTTAAGTTATCTAGAGAAAGTGAATTAACATAAATTCTGTGACTTACATTTTAATGATCTGAAGGCTGCTATAAATTCATCAGGAAGGACTTATGTCCGAAACATCGATTCTCCTGCTCCTCAGATGCTGCCTGGCCGGCTGTGCTTTTCTAGCACCACACTTTTGATATTAATTAGCAACTGCCAACGTGAGACAATCTAGCTGTTTATTGCACACTCTCTGACACAATTGGTATAATTATTCCATTGATATGACAGTGTTACACTGTTACAGTCTATTGACATGTTTACACTACATTCAGGTTGTGTTCCAAGGCCACAGAATACAGGGTTGTTTCTACCATTGATCCAAATGTGAGGCCTGCTACCTAACTCTTTAAATCACAGGCTTCATTGCAGTTACACTGAGAATAGCTCCTGAACCTGTTTACCCCACACAGATGAGGTCCACCGCAAAAGTCTAGCCCACCGTTTAGGCCATTTATTTCATGGTGGTAAATAGGCTTTATTTACCGCTCTCTTGAAAGCAAAGTAATAAGTTAAAATTCGTCAATATCCAGATTTCACCTAAAAAGCGACAAGTAAAATGTGTACTGCACAAATGCTAGGCAAAGACCCCCTCCAATAACAGAAAGTCTACTCACAGGCACTTGACATTCAATGGCATTACCATCACCACTCCCTCCACAACCAATCAGAAACTGAACTGGACTAATCATAGAAGTCCAGATCAGGGGCTCGGAACAAGTCAGCGAATAACATTTTCCTATAATGTATTCGATCTCCTAAATTTTGGCCAAACGCTATGTGGACTCTCTGTATCTTCACAACTTTTGTTTTTACCAATCCGTATCTTCAGCAAATCTGATGCCAAGATACTTGGTCACTTCATCCAAGTCATTAATATAGATCATAAGTTGTTGAATTCAATGGATAAGAAAGGTTTGGAGAGAAATGGGCCAGGACCAGGCAGATGAGACTAGTTTAGTTTGGGATTATGTTTGGTTGGACCAAAGCGTCTGTTTTTTGCGCTATATGACTCTATGATTGATAATCATCACAGAACGGTACGGCACAGTACATGCGCTTCAGCCGGCCTTTCATCCAACAAAATGAAATATATAAGATCAGGCTAAACTACATACCCTTCATTGTACTTTCTTCCATATGCCTATCCAAGAGTTATTTAAATGTCCTTAATGTATCTGACTTTATCACCATTGTTTGCAGTAGATTCCACGCACCCACCACTCTCTGCATAAAGAACCTACCTCTGACCTCCCCCCTGAACCTTCTTCCAATTACCTTAAAATTATGCCCCCTTATGATAAACATTTCCACCATGGGAAAAAGTTTAGTTATCCCCTCTATCTATGCATCTCAATATCTTATACACCTCTGTCAAGTCACCTCTCATCCATTTTCGCTGCAATGAGAAAAGCCCTAGCTCCTTCAACATTTTTTCATGAGGCATGCCCTCTACTCCAGGCATCATCCTGGTTAATCTCATCTGCACCCTCTCTAATTCTTCTACATCTTTCCTATAATGAGGTGACCAGAACTGAACACAATATTCCAAGTGTGGTCTAACCAGGGCTCTATAGAGGTGCAGCATAACCTCGTGGCTCTTAAATTCAATCCCACTGTTCATGAAAGCCAACATACCATACCCCTTCTTACCAACCCTGCCAATTTGGTTGGCAACTTTGAAGGATCTGTGGACGTGGACCTCAAGATCCCTCTGTTACTCCACACTGCAAAGAATCCTGACTTTAACCCTGTATTCTGCGTTCAAATTTGAACTTCCAAAGTGAATCACTTCACATTTTTCCCGCTTGAACTCCCTCTGCCATTTATCAGCCCAGCTCATCATCCTATCAGTGTCCTGTTGCGACCTACAACAACCCTCCACACGAAAGACAGCTCCTCCGACTTTTGTGTCATTTGCAAGCTTACTAGCTCACCCTTCCACTTCCTCATCCAATTCATTAATAAAAATCACAAAAAGCAAACGTCCCAGCACCAATCCCTGTGCACACCACGTCAATGAGCCGCTGTCTTCTATGGGCCTGCCAATTCTGTATACATATAGCCGGATTTCCCTGTATCCATACCTGCTTACTTTCTGAATGAGACTACCATGGAGAACCTTATCAAATGCTTTGCTAAAATCCATTTACACCACATCCACTGCTCTATCTTCACAACATGTTTTGTCACATTTTCAAAGACTTCAATAAACGTTTTTACGGCATTAACTGCCCCTCACAAAGCCAAGCTGACTATCTCTAATCAAACTATGCTTTTCCAAGTAATCATAAATCTTGTCTCTCAGAATCCTCTCCAATACTTTGCCCACCACAGACATAAGACTGTCTGGTCTGTAATCTCAAGGATTATCCCTATTCCCTTTCTTGGACAAGGGAATGACATTTTTCACACTCCAATCACCTAGCACTACTCCAGCGGACAGTGAGGATGCAAAGATCATCGTTAAAGGCACAGCAATTTGTCTCTCCCTTCCTGTCTAGGGTATATCCTGTCTGGCCCAGGGTTCTATCCTTATGTTTTACAAAGAATTCAGCACATCCTCCTTCCTAACATCAACCTGTTCTAGTATATCAGTGTGTTTCACACTGTCCTCAGAAATGTCAACGTCCCTCTCAGTAGTGAATACTGAAGCAAAGTACGAAGGACATTCCCTGCCTCCTCCGATTCAGGTGCAAGTTCCCTCCACTTTCCCTAATGGCCCTAACCTCACTAACAATCCTCCCGTTTTCCTCACATAAGCGTAGAATGCCTTAGAGTTTTCCTTAATCCTACCTGCTGAAGCTTTTTCATGCCACCTTCTAGCTCTCCTAAGTCCATTCTTCAGTTCCTTCCTAGATATCTTGTAAATATCTAAAGCCCTGGCTGATCCTCGTCTCCTCAACCTTTGTAATCTTCCTTCTTCCTCTTGACGAGATGTTCCACATCAGGCCTGTTGCAGCCTTCCCAACCTGACTATGATCCATTTGTCTTCAGTCTGTCGTGGATGCACTTGGAATCCTCACTCCATGTCAGCTGTGTTCCCTTTTGTAGTAATCTTACAAAAAAGAGAGAATAAGTAAATCTTCAGAAATAGATGCACATCATATAATGTTTCGGACATCAAACAGATTAATTTAACAATATCCATTTGTTCCAAATTAATTCCATTATCCTGAAATACTATATTTTATCCAAGATATTCTGCTGGGCAGATAACTGTTTCCGAAGTGTAGATCGGAGTTGTAGATTGTGACCTTGTAGAGTTCCCAGGATAGCAGGCTTAAAAGTGAAGATTCCACCAGGAATTCCAATATGCCTGGAATGCTCTAAAAGTATTAGTTTACTTTGGAGAATTTAGGGGGCCCTGCTGCAGTTAAGCAAATAGTAACTCCGGAAACACAAGACTATTCAATACATAATCTGACTCCTGAGCAATCTAGTCATCTGAGTTCACAAATTACAACAGACTACCACCACTTCTCCATCCAACACACACACACACACACACATACGAAGAGAAACCCGAGAGTCTACAACTAACCTTTTACCTCTCGGATCCAGCATACGTAACACCTCAAGACGGTTTTCATTGCCCCTGAGATCTGACTCCCATCTTCCCCTGCTTCGTTATCCAATATCTCCCATACTTTCCCGGAACCTGACCTGCATTGTCATCCCTCGTCCCAGTATCACCTACATGTACTTGACACTTTACAAACTCCTCCCACCAGGCCCAATAAGCCTTGCTACAGAACAAAACACCATCTCACCACTCCATCAGCACCTGGCACCTTCTTCCTGACATCTTGAAAAATGCATCCCAGCTATCAGATGATGGTCTCCACTTTAGCTGTAAGCACGTGATGTACCTGTCACACGACCTATCTTGTACCCTCCCTGACAGCTTAGCCGCTCCATACCTGGAAATTTACACTACCTGCCAATCTGCTCTGTACACACCTTGCACTCTACTTACTCCCATACATACCTAGCACTTACCTGCCTTGAAACTCATGGAATAAAGTGAGCATAAATGAATTAATTTCCAAAATAAAACTGACTGTTCTTTCTGCAGGGACGATGATCCATATATCAATTAGATCTTCCTTCAATGAGAGGATTATCAGTTTAATCCCATTATCCCAGGTTTTATACAACCATCAAACTCCAAACTGTTTTTCAACACATGCTTGGCATTATTATTTGCAACGATTGCAGGACCTAAACTGAGGTGCACAGTCAGTGATTTAAATAGCTTCCTAATGCTACATCCCAATATTTAAATTTTCAGATAAAGAATACATGATTTGTTTCACAATATCTCGTGTTTACAGAGTCAGATTACCACAGTGGTTTCTTGGATTGCCATGTCAAATATTCTCAGCGGTGTCATCGGTATCATTCCCTTCATCATATGTACGGAAATGCAGTTAGTGCTAACATGCAGAAGATCTGGATGACATTCAGCTTGGACTGAATATTTGCAAGTAAAATATGTGCTACTCAAGAACAATAAAGTGTACAGCAGATTAACAGTCTCTTTGTCCCACCAAGCCTGCGCTAGCACCATGATGCCTTTCTAAATTAAAGAACTTGTGCCTCTGTGCTGTCCGTATCCTTCTGTTTCCATCTTATTCATATATGCATCTAGATGCCTTTTAAATGTTGCAGTTGTATCTGCTTCCACTACTTCCTCTGGCAGTCCCTTCCAGCCACTTAATAATCTCTGTGTAAGACCTTGCCTCTCACATCTCCTTCAAACTATCTCCCTTTTATCTGAAATCTAAGACACCTAGTAGTGGATATTTTGATATTGGGTAAAATACCCCAACTATCAATTCTATCAATATCTTTCATAAGTTTGTAAACTTCTGTCAGGTCATATTTCAGCCTTTGATGTCCATGTGAAAATGCATCAAATTAGTTGAAACTCTCGACATAGCTAATACCCTCCAAGCCAGGCAACATCTTGGTAAAACCTTTCTGAACTCTGTCCAAAGACAGGCTATGAATTTTTTCACTGAAGTGTAGGAGCTTAAGAGGCTTTTTTAAAAATCATGAGGGGCATAGATGAGGTGAAAACCCTAAGGGAAAGGAATTCAAAACTAAAGGGCATAGTTGCAGGTGGAAGTAAAAAGATTTAAAAGGTGCCTGAAAGACAACTGTTTCACAAAGAATATGGTTTGCATAGGAATGAATTGTCAGAGGAAGTGGTAGATGCAGGTACAGTTTTTATGTTTAAAAGACGGTTGTGCAGGTATATAAATAGGAAAGCTTTCGACGGAAATGGGCCAAATGCAGGCAAGTGGGACAAGTTTAGTTTAGAAAACTTGGTCGGTATGGGCCGAGTTGGACTAAAGGGTCTGCTTCCATTTTGTATGACTCTATGTCGAATCGTTTTGGTCGTGTGGTGACCAGAACTGTATGTAATACTTGAAATGCAGTCTAAATAAATACGGCTGCAACATCTCTTACTAATTTTAAACTCTATGCCCTGACTGATGAAGGCAAGCATGCAACATTCCATCTTGACCACTTCATCCACTTCTGTTGTCACTTTCAGGGAAGTGTGGACCTGTATATCTTAATCTCTCTGTATGTTAATGCTTCTAAGTGTTCTGTGATTTACTGTAGCCTCCATTCTACATTAAAAATTCCAAAATGCATTATCCCACATTCGTCCAGATTAAATTCCATCTGCCATTTCTATACTTCAGTTTCTACCCCATCTACATCCTGCTTTATCCTCTGCAATCCTCTTCACTGTTTGCAATTCCCTAAATTTCTTTGTGATGGTCAGTCTGCACTATGGTCTCTAACATCTGACTGACTGTTCATCTCTCCCTTCCCAAGGAATTCTTTTTTGCTTTTCCTTTCACAGAAAAGTTCATGGAGACTGATTTAACTCAACAGCAAAACACTGTAGATGCTGGAAAATCTGCCAAAAACAGTAAGTGTTCGAGTAACTCTCAGCAGGTTTGTAGCAAAACAAATTTTGAATTTCTTCACACCTGAAGATAGAAATGGAAGAGTGATAGGGTTTACACAAGGAAAATGTTGGATAGAAAGAAGGCCAAGGAAGGTTGCAGAATGAGGGAAAGTAGAGATCATAGTTGTCACAGAACCAAGAGCAAAGGTGCAAGCGATGGTTGTAAGAGAATAGAAATAAATCCTGGGTAGGTATCAATGCAGGAAAATAAAGAATACAAAATATTGTGGGAGGATTGTGTGGGAGGTAAACAAAATATAAAACAGGGTCTATGTTTTGAAATTTTTGAACTCAATGTTGAGTCCAGAAGGTTATAAAGGGAAATAAACAATATTCTTCCAGCCTGATTTGGGCTTCACCGGGACATTACAGCAGATCTCGGACAGAAATGTGACAGAAGCTGTGGACTCTCCCAAATTGTCAATCATTACCTGGTGGCCATGGCAGTAGCAGATCTGATGTAATGTTGAGATTGTTTATCATTTACTTTGCGCCATTGAGAGCATTCTGTCTGGAAGTATCATGATCGTAGACGGTTACAGACAGTGGTGAACTCGGCCCGGAGAATCACAAAGGCGAACCTCACATCTTTCCAATGCATCCAACAGGCCCGCTGTCAAGGAAAGGCCACCAGCATTATCAAAGATCCATCCCACCCTGGCAATGCTTTTCTACAACGTCTACCACTGGGGAGAAGGTACAGAAGCCTGAATACATGCACCAGCCGGTTTAGAAACAATTTCTGCCCTGCTGTTGTTAGAATAATGAATGGACTCCCCAACTCTTAGCATTTGCCTGTATCTGTGTTTTGGTTTTTGCCGCTGTTTACTTATGTATGCTACTTAACTATGTGATCTGCTTGTATGGCTCACAAGACAAAGCTTTTCACTGTGCCTCGTACATGTGACAATAAATTCAATTCAATTCTTGTCAGGATATTATTTCACATGTCATTTGGTTGCAGTGCTTATTATTGACACCACAGTCTTCTGCATGGTTCACGTTAGCTTTCACCATTCATCAATAGGTGGCTATTTGTTGTAAGAAGCTAAGAACAAAATATCGCACTGAGAAAATGGCACTACTGGTTATTGGAGCAGGGAGTGTGCTTGGCTGTTTAGAAAGCATTTCCTGGTTCTTTCGATACAGAGCTAAGTAGATCTTCAATGACCTGGAGTCATTTTTCATCACAAAACCAGAATACTACACTTCAATTTTCTGGACAGCATATGTGCCTCTCCATCACTTTCCACAACTTTCAGTCTGATTCATTTTGACAGTTCTCTTTCACATTCTGACAGTCAGACACATCTTCATGGCGAGTAAAGCCAATAGGAGTGTCTGGGTGGAAACTGAGAGGGTCTGAATAACTCAGAGATGGGAAGGTGCAGAAAGTCTGTCAATTTACTCTTCGCTATCTCAGGCAGTTTCATCCATCAATCAATTGCATTTTTGTGTGATTAATATTCATCTTCACCCACTATGGATATCATTGGCTACCTGCTCCATCTCCTCAGTATCCGCACAAACACTTGCATCTACACAGTGACCCAGTGTCTGTTCTGAGAGCAGATATAAACAGGTGTGAAATATTCTTTCAGTTTCATTTTCAGAAATATCAAACTATGAACATGCTTTTCAGAAAAAAAATCTGTCATTACCAGAATCCATTTTGATTTTATGGGAAAATATTTATTGCAAGTTATTATAAGCAGGGAAAAGGCAATGGAGTATGGCCACGAATGAAAACAAGGTACAGAGGCAGTCAGCAACAGTTTGAGGAGCAAGTGAGATTGGAATCAAAGAACATAAGTATCAGTTAGCAAAGTGTGCAAAATGAAAATCTGGGCACATGCTGCATTTGTTAGAGCACTGAGTGGATGGAGGACCCAGGAGAAAACACCATCAGTTATAAGAGTGAACAAAGAGAGGACCTATAAAGTCAAAGAGATCTACAGCACAGAGAAAGGCCCTTCATTCTATTGTGTTTAGCCATTACTGAAGAAGGGCTTATGCCCGAAACGTCGATTCTCCTGCTCCTTTCATCCTGCCTGGCCTGCTGCGCTTTTCCAGCAACACATTTTTCAGCTTTAGCCAGTCAAATACAACCACCTATTCTAAATCCATTTTCCAGCGCATGGTCCATAGCCTTGTATGATTTAGCATTGCGAGTGCACATCTAAATTCTTTATAAATGTTAAGAACGTAAAGAACATCTACTGTTCTTCATTCTTAGAAGGATCCACACTCTCAACAAACACTTTTCCTCTGCTTTATTGGACATCAAAGATCGTAAGTCTGCCAAACTCTCTCGTACTCACCTCCAGACACAGTCCTCCTCCACCACTCTGGATCCTAAACCCATTGCCGACCTCCTCTTGAATCTGTGCGGTGCCACTAATCCATGTGGTTGCTGCAGCTGCTTCCATGGATGCCAACGTTGACATCATTTTCCCTGATACTGCTGATCCCATGGATGCCATTGACCACACCAATCCTGTGGATGCCACTGATCATGCCGCTTCCACTGACGCTGCTGACCATGCCAATCCTGCTGACCACCCCGATCCTACTGACCACCCTGTTCCTGCTGACCATGCCAATCCTGCTGACCACACAGATCCTGCAGACCACATCGATCCTGCTGTCCATCCCGACCCTGCTGACCATGCAAATCCTGCTGACCACCCCGATCCTGCTGACCACCCCATTCGTGCTGACCATCCCGATCCTGCTGACCATCCCGATCCTACTGACCACATCAATCCTGCTGACCATCCCGATCCTGCTGACCACGCTTATCCTGCTGACCATCCCGATCCTGCTGACCATGCCAATCCTGTTGACCACGCTGATCCTGCTGACCATCCCGATCCTGCTGACCACGCTGATCCTGCTGACCATCCCGATCCTGCTGATCATGCCAATCCTGCTGATCAGCCTGATCCTGCTGACCACCCCATTCGTGCTTACCAGCCCAATCCTGCTGACCGCCCTGTTCCTGCTGACCATGCCAATCCTGCTGACCATCCCGATCCTGCTGACCACCCCGTTCATTCTGACCACCTATTCCTGCTGACAACTTTAATCCTGCTGACCATCCCAATCCTGCTGACCATGCCAATCCTGCTGACCATTCCGATCCTGCTGACCATGCCAATACAACTGACCTTCCTGATCCTGCTGACCACCCCGTTCCTGCCGACCATGCAAATCCTGCAGACCACCACGTTCCTGCTGACCACCCCATTCCTGCTGACCACTCTGTTCCTGCTGACCACATCATTCCTGCTGACCACCCTGATCCTGCTGACGATGCCAATCCTGCAGACCATCCGGATCCTGCAGGTCACCCCATTGCTACTGACCATGACAATCCCGCTGTCCATCCCAATCCTGCTGACCACGCTGATCCTACTGATCACCCCATCCCTACTGACCACCCCGTTCCTGCTCATCACCCTGATCCTACTGACCACCATGTTCCTGCTGATCACCATGATCCTACTGCCTACCACCTTCCTGCTGACCACCCTGATCCTACTAACCAATAGGTTCCTGCTGACCACCATGATCCAACCGACCACCCCGTTCCTGCTGACGACCCTGATCCTACTGACCAACAAGATCCTGCCGACCACCATGATCCTACTGACCATCCCGTTCCTGCTGATCACCCTGATCCAACTGACCAACAATTTCCTGCTGACCACCATGATCCTACAGACCACCCCGTTCCTGCTGACCACCCCTATACTGGCGACCACTCCGTTCCTGCTGACAATCCCGATCCTGCTGACTGTCCCCATCCTACTGCCCATACCGATCCTAATGACCACCCCGTTCCTGCTGACCACCCTGATCCTGCTGACCATCCTGATCCTGCTGACCACCCCGTTGCTGCTGACCACTCTGATCCTGCTGACCACCATAATCCTGCTAACCATCCCGATCCTGCAGACTACCCTGATCCTGCTGACCACCTCATTCCTGCAGACCACTTGATCCTGCTGACCACCCCATTCTGCTGAATACGTTGATCCTGCTGACCACCATGATCCTACTGACCACCCCGATCCTGCTGACCACCTGCTGACCACCCCGTTCCTGCTGACCACCCTGATCCTGCTGACAAACCCTTCCTGCTGACCATCCCAATCCTGCTGACCACCCTGATCCTGCTGACCATCCCGATCCTGCAGACCACCCAATCCTACTGACCACCCTGTTCCTGTTGACCACCCCAATCCTGCTGACCAGTTTGATTCTGCTGACCATCCTGATCCTGCTGACCACCCCGATCCTGCAGACCAACCTGATCCTGCTGACCACCCCGTTCCTGCTGACCACCCCGTTCCTGCTGATCACCCTGATCCTGCTGACCACCTCGATTCTGCTGACCACGTTGATCTTACTGAGCATCCAGATCCTGCTGACCACCCCGATCCTGCAGACCACCCTGATCCTGCTGACCACCCCATTCTTACAATACCACCCCATTCCTACTGACCACCACATTCCTGCTGACTATGTCAATCCTGCTGACCATATTGATCCTGCTAAAGATGAACATGAAGATGGCCATCAGGATGAGGGCGGCATTTGGTAACTCCTTGCATGCCTCCTTAAGCAGAGATTTGTATGTACATGGTGTCCCTGCGGACATGGTCCACCTTAGACCTCCAGAAGAAGTGGAAGATGTCTCAAGTGACTTCAACGGCTCAGGGTTTGGGAATAATCCAAATTGGTACTATGTACATGCAGGGGTTTCCATTACTATCCTTAACACATCCAGATATAATCATTTATCTTGGTCAAAGAAATGGACAATTACTTTAAATGGTTTTACTGGACATTTACAAGAAGAATTTGAAATGGCACTGATTGCGTTGAAGTTGGCTGATGTGGTTTGTTATCACCTGGCCATATTAGTATAACTTCCCTGAACAGGTGAACATATTTTCGGTTCCAATTTTATGAGTAAATGCAAACTCTCTTTCGACTTGCTGAATTGTTGCATATGGCAGATGGCTGATGTAAATGAGGTTTCAGTCGAGATATGCTCTGGAATCTGTGTAATTTATGCAGTCGGGGAATTCTGGCTGAAACTGACAAACATGTTCAATGATTTAATCGTACAAGAATGCATTTTGAAACATACAGATGCATTTGCAAATAAAAGCATGTTAAGATCAAATGTTAAGGGAAGTAATTATAAAATCATAGAGTGCAGAAAAGGCAGTTCAGCCCATCAAGTCTGCACTGACAATAACTACCACTAATCCCAATTTTCCTGCAGTTGGCCCACATTGTTGAATACTATAATATTTCAAGTACTTATACAAACATTTGTAAGATTTCCAGCCTCCACTTCCTTCCCAGGCAGAACACTCACTGAGTGAATTTTTGTTCTCAAAGCTGTCCTGAATTTCCTGCTGCTTATCCTAAAACGTAACCTAGGGAAACAGATGCTGCCCATTCACCCTATCCATACTCCCCATAATCTTATACATGGCAATCATGTCTCCCCTCAGCTATCTAGTGTCTCCTTATATAACAATTGCTCCATCCAGGCAACGACTTGGTGAACCTCCTCTGTATCTCCTTTAGTGACCAGAACTGCACACAGTACTCCAATTACTTAATTCTCCACATATCTCTATGTTTCTCTGAGCTACCCAGTGTCCCACCATTCACGAAATACTACCTCACTTTGTTTATTCTTCCACAGTGCATCAACTTGGCCTTAACATGATGAATTACCATCTGCCACATGCAGCTTTTCACACTTTCAAGAGCAAGAACATCCTTTCTCAGATAATGAGAGCAAAACTGCAGACAATATTCCTGGTGTGGCCTCACTAATGCCTTACATAATTGCAGCAACACATCTTTATGTTTGTACTCAAAAGCTCTCATTCTGTAGGCCAACTTACACTTTTCCTCCTTTGCTGTCTGCTGCGCCTGTGGGCTTAATTTCAGTGATTGGTGCACAAGGGCACCAGGCCACATTGAAAATTCCTCTCTCTCAATTTGCAGCTACCCAAATAGTAACCAGCTGACTTTTTTTGCATCAAACTTGGTAACCTCAATATTTTGACATGATACTGTATCTGCTGTGCATTGACACACTCACCCAGCCTGTTAAAATCATACTGCAACTTCTCTGTATCCTCCACACAGCTTACCCTTCCACCCAGGATTGTTTCATTTCTTCAAACGTTGAGATATTACATTTGGTTCCCTTGTCTTCCTCATTGACATGTATTGTCAATAGCTGGGATGTTCGAACTGACCCCGTGGTACCTCACTTATTTCTGCATGCTGTTCATAAAGACCCATTTATTCCGACTGTTTGTTTCCGGTCTGCTGATCAATTTTCCATCCATTGAATACATTACCCCCAATCCAAAGTACTTTAAACTTTACATATTAATCTTTTATGTGATATTTTATCTAAAGCCTTTTGGAAGTCCTAAGAAACCAGATCCATTAGCTGCCCTGAGATACTCTGTTAGTTATATTCTAGAAGAATTTTTGTAGGGTTATCAAGCACAATTTCCCTTTTCCAAATCAACGCTGACTGTCTCAGACTCTACATTGTTTTCTAAGTACTCTGCTATGATATCCTTTATATTGGATCCAAGCATTTCCCCACTACCTGACGTCAGATTCACTTGCTTCATTTTCCCTGTTTTCTCTCTAACACCCTTTTAAAACAATGGGGTTGCATTGGTCACTCTCCAATCTGTAGGAACTTTTCCAGACTCTAAAGAATCTATCATATCTAGCATCTATTTCTTATGTATCTGGGATGTAGATTACCAGATCCTGCTCCTTTTCCAGTCTTCAATCCCATCAATTTCTCCAACACTATTTCTTTATGACTGTATATGGGGTTCAGTTGCTCTCTCTCACTAAACCCTGTGTTCTCTATCATTTCTGGAGAGTTTTTCATGTTCTCCTTTGAAGCAAAGTCATTTCTTTCTTCCACAGTATAAATTTCTAACAACAGGCTAATTGTCTGGGACCTCCATTAGCTTTCATCAGTCTTTGTCTCTTTACATACTCATAGAAAATTTTACGGTCAGTTCTTGTGTTCCCTACAAGCTTACTCTCATATTTTGTTTTCCCTTTCTTAACGAGTCCTTGAACCTCATTTGCTGACTTCGAAACTGTTCCCACTCTTCAGGTCTATTGCTTTTTCTACCTAATTTGTATGCTTCACTTTGCATCTAAGACTCATAAACCATGGTTTGGCCGCTGTTCTGTTTGTACTGTTCCAGCAGACAGGAATAAACAACTTTTGCAGTACATCCATTTGCACTTTGAATCTTGCCATTGCCTATTGACTGTCATTCCTTTCAGCAACCTTTCCCAAATCATCATATCCTCATTCCATCACAGTTTTCCTGATTAGTCTCAGAATCAACTCCCTCAAAGTCCATCTCGATGAAGTGTACAATACTATGTGTATGTACCTGCACCAGATAGAAGGTTGTGGTACAAGACCATGACTCCTCATCACATTCTTAAGGATACTTAGGAGTGGGCAGCAAATCCTGACTTTGCCAAGGATCCCCACATGCCAGGAAAGAATGAAATGAATATATTGTGGCTACTTGTGAAATCAGCCCTGCATTTGTATGGAACATTTGACGGAAGTTCACACATGTGCTTTGCAGATTTTTTTTCATTTATGATGTATTTCTGTGATGCCAGTCCACATTAGGTATTTCTACAATTCATTGCAATACCATTTCCTTTCAGGTTTTACACCTGTTTGTTCATAACACAATGAGAAATATCAACCTAATTCTGTCCTTGGAGGATTTAATTGTTGTGTATATGAACTCCTTGACTTGGTGACAGTTTTTACTAAATTTTGGATTAATTGTTGCAGAAAATGAAGTATCCTTTCAATGCTGTACTAACACTTGCTGATGTGGAGTTAATTTACTGTCCTGTGCTTGTGGCTATTGGAGTCCCTGGGATGTAATATCTGTTCACATTTGTGTAATTGGTCAACCATATCTGTTTTGAAAAGATCCATAATCTGGGCAAGAATGATGCTCAAAACAATGCCACTGAGAAGTGTTTCTCTTCCTAGACTGTTCATTCAATCTTACTTTAACATTTTCCAAAATTAGCTATGAATCAATTGGAAACTCGGGCCAAATGCAGTTTTAATTTAAATGCCTTCATGACATTCCTTCATTTTCTTAAGAGAGTTAAACAGTTTGATTAACGTAACAAGACATAACTTGTGTGGTTCTGTTCGCCCAGCTGGAAGTTTTTGTTGCAAACGTTTCGTCCCCTGGCTAGCCGACATCATCAGTGCTTGGGAGCCTCCAGTGAAGCGCTACTTTGATGTTTCCTCCGATGTTTATAGTGGTCTGTCCCTGCCGCTTCCGGTTGTCAGTTTCAGCTGTCCGCTGTAGTGGTTGGTATATTGAGTCCAGGTCGATGTGTTTGTTGATGGAGTTTGTGGATGAATGCCATGCCTCTAGGAATTCCCTGGCTGTTCTCTGTCTGGCTTGCCCTATAGTAGTGTTGTCCCAGTCGAATCCATGTTGCTTGTTGTCTGCGTGTGTGGCTACTGAGGATAGCTGGTCGTGTCGTTTCGTGGCTAGTTGATGTTCATGCATGCGGATTGTTAGCTGTCTTCCTGTTTGTCCTATATAGTGTTTTGTGCAGTCCTTGCATGGTATTTTGTACACTACATTAGTTTTGCTCATGTTGGGTATCGGTGAACAGAACCACAACAACGAGCACCCGAGCTACAAATCTTCGCACAAACTTTGAAAACATAACTTGCTGATATCAACATCTCTTATGTATTCGCTATATGTAATCTCATTTTAGACAATTTACTCTATGTTCAAGTAATGGAAACAGCCGATGGTAATTGATAACATACAGAAACATTCAACTTTGGAAAGAAAGCCTTTACGCAGAGAAAAAAAGATTGGTGGACTTGAATGATAAAGAAACATGATTGAGCTTGTAAATCAGTGGTCATTGGCAATTGTTTCACTTTTCTGCTGAAAAGTCATTTAAACTGCTTGGAAAATTCTTGCCTTTGGATCACACAGGTTAGTGAAGTCAACACCACAACCGACTTAGTCATGATCCTATCCAAAGTCTCCAGACTTGAATGCTGAATAATAGCAACAGATGTTCTTCTGTTCTTTGATCTTAGGCAAAGTATTTACCATCTCTTCGTTCTCTCTTGGGACATGGGTGTTGCTAGATATTCAGCATTTATTGCCCATCTCTAGTTTTCCCTTGAATAGGTGGTGGTGAGCCGCCTTTTTCAACCACTATAGTGCATGTGCTAGACCCACAAATGAAATTTCAAGTATTTCGGCCCATCAACAATGAAGGAATGGTAATATATTTTCAAGTCTAGATAGTGACTGGCTAGCTGGGAACTTGCAGAAGCTGGCATTCCCACGTATCTGTTAGATATTTTGAGATGGAAGTTGTCATGGGTTTGGAAGGTAAGGTCTAAGGATCTTGAAGAAATTTCTGCAGTCCATCTTGTAGATAGTACACAGTAAAGCTACAAAGCATTAGTGCTGGAGGGAGTGAATGCTTGTGGGTGTGGTGCCAAAGAAGGAGGCTGCTTTGTCCTGGATGGTGTCAACCTTCTTGAGTGATATTGGAACTGCACCCATCCAGGCTAGTAGACAGTATTCCATCACATGCCTGAATTATGCATTGTAGATGATGGACAGGCTTTTGGAGTCAGGAAGTGAGGTAGACCCTGCAGTGTTCCCAGCTTCTTTGTGACTCTTTTAGCCATTGTATGTGTACGGTTAGTCCAGTTGAGTTTCTGGCCAATAATAACTCTAATAATAATTCAGTGATGGTTACACTATTGAATATCAAGGGCATTGATCAAGTTATCTCTAATTAGAAAGTTTACCTTGCACTTGTCAGCCCAAGCTTGGATACTATTGAACATAGACTGCTTCAGTATCTGAGCAGTCATGAATCATCTAGAAGAAAGTCAGCACTGCATCTGCTGTCGATTACGGAAGTTAATTTGTAGCTATGTAGCTAACTTAGTGTTGTAATGCATACACAAACTTATATAACAGAGCTGCAAAAAATAAGCACTACTGCACTTAGGTGGTAGTGTGGGGGGTTTAAAAAAAGAGAGAAAAAAAAGAAAAAAAAAAGAAAAAAAATATATAACAGAGCTGCAGTAACAGATAACAGTAGTGCACTGTGATAGGATAGTTAAATCACTGAAAGATGAGCTAATACTGAAGGCGATCGTGTTGTAATGTGACAGGTTAAGTGTAATATTGTGAACATGTGAGGCAGATAATGATTAGGTTAAGAAGACAGAGCAAGCCAGTGCAATTGGGTATGCTAATACTATCGGATAAGCAGTGGGAACGTAAGACTATCTAAACTGCAGAGAAACAAAGGTCTCGTGGGCAAACACGGAAGACATTTTCTGGCTCTCACAGCTTTGATTTTGCAAGGTTTTTTTTAACAAAATACTGAGTGATTCTTTCACAATAAATTTGGCACCTCAGGTGGTAAGAGATTATTCCATCTCAAAAGAGGTTGCAGTTGCAGGGCACTTCCCACTTGAGCCGAAAGCTCTGCTGAGCCAGGTAGAATAAAAGAGTGGGTCACTCACAAAAGGAAGGGTAAGTGATTTGCTGCTAATTTGGACTGTATTCTGTCAAGTAAGGGCCGATGTGCACAGAAAACTGCTGGTGGGTCTCTCCAATCCAAAGAACCATAAGGTGGATGGTAAATTGAAATTTGAGGAGACACAGAAAATTGTGCATGAAGGCTGCGCGGGGTGGGGGGATGAATAGGTATAGAATAAAGAGATTGAGACAAAATTCCACCTGGTGTGTATAAGTTCTGTGGATACCGCCCTGTTAGTAAAGGAAAATAAAGAAAAACAAAACAAAAAGGAAAATCAGGGTACTGAACGGGCAGAACTAGTAAGGGTTGTTTTATTGTGAGTCAATGTGATTTTGAATGGAATTGAAAGCTTGCAGATTGGTAGTAGATGATTAAAGGTACAATAATCGAAAATAGCCAAATTTTCTAAAGTGCTACTGGACTGTTGATTTATTGTTTGAAAAAAAAGACTGAATTATAATTATAATGACGTAACTTTACATATGAACAAAGGGTCTGTTTAGGCAGATAAGTTATGTGTGTGTGTGAGACAGAGAGAGAGAGACAGAAGCTCTGGCTTGCATAAAGGTTTTTTGCTTGTCGATGCATGTGTGCCTGAGAGAGAGAGACTCTAGAGTTTAACCATTGTGATGTGGTTTGTACACACAATTCCTTGGTTGTTAATTGTTTGTGCATTGTTCCCAGGAGCTCGAGATCAGGGAGTGTTTTGATTTTATCTTGAACTGTAGGAATTTACGATAGTGTTATTTTAACAGGTTTTTCGAGGAACCATCAGTGATTGGTGCATTCTGCTGAAGCAGTCGTGGAATAGTGGAAGGATGAACAAGAATAGCTTGTCTTTATTCATTAGTTGAAACTAAGGAAGTTTCGGAACAGGTAGGTTGTTAAGGGACGATTACAAGTTGTAGAATAAGAGAATACTCACAATAATTGACGAGGTGTTACTGGAATTGTAAGGCATAAGGGAGTGAACTGTGAGAACAGAGATAATAGATTAGCTGGACTGAAATATATGTCAAGATGAACAATGGGACAGCAGTTGAAATATTGAGTAAGAAATTTCCAGTAGCAAGAAATGATATTGCAAAAAATTCTGAAAAATAGGAAAGAATAACTAAGGATTTACTAACTAAATGGCCAAGAGTGGGTATCTTTGATATAAATATCTGCGATGAAATGGAAGGGTTAATTAAGAATTACAGAGCTAAGGATGAATTGAAAAAGAGAATATTGAATAGGGAACAGGGCACAGAATTTTTGGTTAGGCGACTGTTGGAATATTGCATGCATGTTTGGTCTCCTTCCTATCAGAAAGATGTTGTGAAACTTGAAAGGGTTCAGAAAAGATTAACAAGGATGTTGCCAGTATTGGAGGATTTGAGAAATAGGGAGAGGCTGAACAGACTGGGGCTGTTTTCCCTGAAGCGTCGGAGGCTGAGGGGTGACCTTATAGAGGTTTACAAAATTGATAGTCATAGATAGGATAAATAGACAAAGTCTTTTTCCCTGGGGTCAGGGAGGCCAGAACTAGAGGGCATAGATTTAGGGTGAGAGTGGAAAGGTAAAAAAGAGACCTAAGGGGCAACTTTTTCATGTAGAGGGTGGTACGTGTATGGAATGAGCTGCCAGAGGATGTGGTGGAGGCTGGTACAATTGCAACATTTAAGGGGCATTTGGATGGGTATATGAATAAGAAGAGTTTGGAGGGATATGGGCTGGGTGCTAGCAGGTGGGACTAGATTGGGTTGGGATATCTGGTCGGCATGGACAGGTTGGACCGAAGGGTCTGTTTCAATGCTGTACTTCTCTATGACTCAATGTCAGTTAAATACATTGAGACTGTAGTGTTCTTGGGTAAAATTGCAGTTGACAAGGTGTACAGCTCCAGCAAGATTACAAATGAACAGTAAGACAATTGGCTTGCCTTTATTAGTGGCTGAGGGGATTATTAATTTGCTAGGGAGGGCCGCCTTACCTGAAATTAGAATTGAAACTGGAATATACTCAAGGGATTAAGTGTAGAAAGAACAGATTATCAGTTACTACTGCAGGATGCCAGGAACACCTATAGGAAACAAAGTGGTTATATTTGGGAGACTTGGGAAAAATGGAGGAAAGGTGTTTTCGCATTACTGCCTAAAGCTGAGCCACCCAAGTCTGAGCTGCGTTGTACAGTGGTAAAGTTCTTAACAACTCAAGTTATTCTGGGATTTGGCATACTGTCAGAGATCAGTTCATATTATGAGTCTGCTTTTATTACAAACGGTAGTTCATTTGGTGCTGCAGACTTTGAGTATCAGACAGAGGTTTGGATGTGTGTGCCAGCCCCAGTCACGAGGTATGGTGGAACGGGTTAACAGTGCTTTAAAAGCTAAGTTGAATAAAATGTGTGCAAATACCTGTCATAACTGGATCGATGCGCTGCTACTGGTTCTAATGAGCTACCGTATGCAGACTAACTGTGTGACTAACTTGGTGTCGCATGAAATGCATACCGGTGGACCCATG
This sequence comes from Chiloscyllium plagiosum, assembly GCF_037043375.1. Classification (NCBI taxonomy): domain Eukaryota; kingdom Metazoa; phylum Chordata; class Chondrichthyes; order Orectolobiformes; family Hemiscylliidae; genus Chiloscyllium; species Chiloscyllium plagiosum. Next base: position 78,321,777 of record NW_028270155.1, read on the forward strand.
CCAGTGCCCAAATGGGGGGGTCCATATGACGGACCTAGGTTGGAACAATTCGAACTTGAACTTAAGCAATACATTCGACAACTAACTATGAGACATGAGTCTATTCACACACAGGAAAAACTAAGGGTGCCAGTGTCTGTAAAAAGGAGTGGTCTGTTAAACCTGGAGATCAGGTGTATGTACAGGGTTTTCTGGAGAAAGTGGCATGAGCCAAGAAGAGAAGATCCCTTTATCATAACCAGGGCATTGCTTCCTGCCCTTCAAGTGCAGGGTCGATCCACGTGGTATCATCTTAGTCACTGTACCAGGGTGCTCCCACAGGCACAGGCGAACTCTGGGTGGGGTACATGAGGACAGAGAAGGGGCTGCGACGGTTGGAAGGGGCGTGCTGGGACCTGATGTTCTTTACATGACCTTGGGCAGTCGGTGAGTGAGACTTGTGGGGGTACTGGTGCCTCCAAGGCTGTCGGTGATGTGTTTGTAGAAGGAGATTTTTCTCCCGATTGTGAGGCTGGGGATGGATTGGGGCTGTTGTTGGTTCCCCCCTCCCCAGTCCTGAAACTTTCTACTCCTTTGCTGATTTGGGGACGTCAACTTGGCGTACTGGGCGGATCTCGCTTGATAGTGCCAATCTTCTGAACAGACTACCTAACCGGCATTGGGTGTAAGGAGTGTGGAGCCCTCACCCCTGTCATGATTGTCTGCCCGTAATAATCATGCTGTCTTGGCAGGACTGTTTCTTGTGTACGAATTTGCAGCAGTTGTACTTTGTCGTCCCTGTACCCTATAATTCTTCCACCTGTTCTCAATAGCGCCGCCAGCGTCAGTTTCTCGGCCATTTGATCCAAATCACTCACCATTATATATGCAGCCCTATTGTTCCTTCTGGTGCTTCCTCCTGCAGGCTTCCATGGTTAATCGGCAGGATGAGTCTGGGTGGCAGCACCTTTGACAGTGTTGTGGTGATGGTACTTTTTGGACTACCAGGACGAGAAGCCAGTCATCCTCGGTAGCTGAGTTTGAGTTGCAGAATAGCTTGACTGTTTCAGACGGCCTGGCTTTGTTTCGGTGGGCCATTTTGGGAGTCCTTGTGTGCACCAGCACGGACGGATCTTTTACTCGGGCGATGGGTAAGCAGTGGAATTTACCGAAGGAGCTAAAGAAGAATGCAGGGTCCGGTCATCTGTTTTTTGTCTGGTTGGATAGTAATTTGGGAGGTTGTGAGGCTTGGTTTACTTAAGATTATGATTGTTACGGGTCTCGTTTCACTTGCTGTTGCATTTATCTTTTGCTGTGCTCTACCTCTAGTTAAGTCTTCTTTAGTGTGTATTGCTGTGCGACAATTCCCTGTTCTTATGGTGCTCTCTGGCTTGGCCCCCTCTTCCACTGCGGGTTCACCATTCTGCTTCAATGATCTGACTTCTGCTGTGGTGCTGAAACACTGTTCCGATGAAGACGACTGAATTGCATGTGTTGTGTGTGCATTTCAATTGTGTAGGGTCTTTGGGTCTTTTTTCCTGCTCCAGTTAGTGTGGGATGGGAATTTGGCCTGTGACTCCAAATGCGGAGGGAGAATCTTTTGAGGTCTGGACCCTGAAAATTGTCATTACCTGCTTTTGGGGCGATGCCAATTGATTTAGCATTTGTGCGGACAGCCTCCTCGTATTCTTTCTCTGTGCGAGACTTGTTGGTCTCAAAACTGGGAATTTAATTTGGCAGCTAACGTAGCATTGTAATGCACACACAAAATCATATTACACGGCTCCAGTAATAGATAATGGTAGTGCACTGTAATAGGCTATTTAAATCACTGGTAGACGAGATAATACTGAAGGTGATTGGTGTTCCAGTGTGACAGGTTAAGTATAATATAATGAATCAATGAGGCAGATGATGATCAGGTTTGGAAGACAAAGCAAGCCAGTATGTTTGGGTATGCTAATGCTATCAGATAAGCACGGGAAACTAAGATAGTTTAAACTGCAGAGAAACAAAGGTCTCGTGGGCAGACAGGGAAGTCATTTTCTGTCTGTTACAACTTTGATCTTGCAAGATTAAAGTTTAATTTCGTGAAGGATTTTCTGCGTCTCCAGCTGATTTTTTGCAGAATAATGAGCGATTCTTCCACGAAAATATCAGAGTATTCCTAATGATGAGCTTATGCTCTAAGCGTCGATTCTCCTGCTCCTCAGGTGCTGCTTAAGCAGCTGTGCTTTTCCAGCACTACAGTCTTCGACACTAATGAATCATGCTGAACGTTGTGCAGTCATTGGTCAACATTCCAACTTTTGACTTTATGATGGAGGTAAAGCAGCTGAAGTTGCTTGTGCCTGGAACACTACACCGAGGAACATGTTCAGAGATGTCCTGGAGCCGGGATATCTGACATCCAACAACCACCAGACATAACCCTATCCAGAAGAGAGATTGCTTCCTGATACCCATTGATTCCAGTTTTGCTTGGGTACTTGATATCACACTCGGTCTAATGCAGCCTTTGATGTCAAAGGCTGTCACTCTCACCTCAACTCTGGGATTTAGCTCTTTGATCCATTTTTGAAATGAGGCGTAATGAGGTCAGGAGCTGAGTAGCCATGGTGGAATCCAAACTGGGCGTCAGTGGGCAAGTCATTGCAGAGCTGCTTGATAGCACTGTTGATGGTAGAGAGTAGGCAGATGGGGCTGTGATTGGCCAGGTACAGCACACATTTGGGAAATTTTCCACATTGTCTAGTCGATGCTAATTGCTTAACTGAACTGGAACAGCATAGCTGGGGTTAAATTCTGAAGCGCACATTTTTAGTACTGTTGCTGGAATGTTGTCAGCACCCATATTCTTTGCAGTGTCTTCAACTGTTTCTTCATATGGTGTGGAGTAAATCCAGTTTGAAATCCTTGGCACCACTGCAGCAGGCCAATTCACTTTGCATTTCTGCCTAAAGATTGCTGTCAATGCTTCATAGAATATAGAAGAATACAGCGCAGTACAGGCCCTTCGGCTCTCGATGTTGCGCCGATCCAAGCCCACCTAACCTACACTAGCCCACTATCCTCCATATGCCTATCCAATGCCCGCTTAAATGCCCATAATGAGGGAGAGTCCACCACTGCTACTGGCAGGGCATTCCATGAACTCACGACTCGCTGAGTAAAGAACCTACCCCTAACATCTGTCCTATACCTACCCCCCCTTAATTTAAAGCTATGCCCCCTTGTAATAGCTGACTCCATACGTGGAAAAAGATTCTCACTGTCGACCCTATCTAAACCCCTAATCATCTTGAACACCTCTATCAAGTCACCCTTAAACCTTCTTTTCTCCAATGAAAACAACCCCAAGTGCCTCAGCCTTTCCTCATACGATCTTTCTACCATACCAGGCAACATCCTGGTAAACCTCCTCTGCACCCGTTCCAGTGCCTCCACATCCTTCCTATAGTTTGGCGACCAAAACTGCACACAATACTCCGGATGCGGCCGCACCAGAGTCTTATACAACTGCAACATGACCTCAGTACTCCGGAACTCAATTCCTCTACCAATAAAAGCCAGTACGCCATATGCCTTCTTCACCGCACTATTTACCTGGGTAGCAACTTTCAAAGATCTGTGTACATGGACACCAAGATCCCTCTGCTCATCCACACTACCAAGTATCCGTCCATTAGCCCAGTACCCCATCTTTCTGTTACTCTTATCTTTTACACGGATGAGCTGGGCTCTTTCATAATCGAAGATGGGGATATTTGTGTCATTTCGTACTCCTCCAGTCAGTATTTTTTTTTAATTGTCCATCACAATACATTACTGAATATAGTAGATTTGAGCTATTGGTTGATGAATCACTTCCCTATTTCTATCACTTGCTGCTTATATTTGAGTATGGATTTGGATTTTCAGGAGCCGGTGTTGGACTGGGTTGGACAAAGTTAAAAAATCACTCAACACCAGGATATTGTCCAACAGGACTATTTTGGAGCATTAGCTTTTGAAGCACTTTGAAAGCTAGTGCTTCCAAATAAATCTGTTGGACTATAAATTGGTGTTGTGTGATTTTTTTACTTTGCTGCTTTTCGGGTTTAGTAAGCATGTAGTCTTGTTTGTTAGCTTTGCCAGGTTGACAATTCATTTGGTGCTGCTCTTGTCATGCCTTCCTGCACTCTCCACTGAACTAGCGTTGCTCCCCTGGCTTGATGGTAATGGAAGAGTGAAGATTATGCTGGGCCATGAGGCTGTAAATTGGGTTAGGGTATGAGTCTGCTGCTGCTGATGGCCCACAGCATCTCATGGATGCCCAGTCTTGAGCTGCTAGAGTTTTTTGAAGGCTGTCCTGTTTCTGTGTGAGTGCCACACAAATAATGGAGGGTACTCTCCACGTGTCATTGGGACTTGCTTTCTAGAAGAACTTTGCAGGTAACCCTTACAGATACTGATATGGAATGATGCATCTGAAGCAAACAGGTTGGTCACAAAGGGTTTAAGTATGTTTTTTTGCCTTTTGTTCATTCTTTCACCAGCCACTGCAGACACAGTCTCGCAGCAACGTTCTTTCGAATATGAACCATAAATAAGGAGTGCAGAGTCAGTCTTGGTGGTGAAAATTTAAGTTATCAATGTAGAGTACATTTCGCACACTTGCCACTCTCAGTACTTTTACTCAGTGTTATTCACTGTGAAGGAATACTAATTCATCAGCTGAGTGGGAAGACTACAAGGTAAACAGCATGAGGTTTCCTTGTCCATTTCAATCTGATTCCACGAGACTTCATGAGGTCCAGAGTCAATGTTTTGGACTTCCAGGGAATTTTCCTCCTGACTGTATTCCACTGTGTCACAATCTCTACTGGGTCTGTCCTGCCAGTGGGACAGGGCAGATCCAAGCATGGTGATGGTGGTCTCTGTGATAGTGTCTACAATGGAATATTTGTAGAGCATTAATGCATTTTTTATGATTGATATTACTTCAATTTCTTTCAATTGCATAGACAACAAGTTTTATTATTTTAACAGCTGTAGAATCAGATGTAATCATCAAATATTTGATGCAGAAAATTCAAAGGAAGATCTTCCCAAATTCCTGTTTAACCCTATCCATGTGGTTCTATGTATTTATTGCAGTTAACCTGTTGGCGATTCTGATTCTTTCTCAGAGAAGCTGTAGTCTCTCAAGATAACAATGGCAGTAACTGAATTTCTCGTCATATCTGATGTGATGCTGAGGTGGCTTATTGTGTACTTCCCAGTGTCTTTCCTGGACATTACATATGTCTGTAGTTTGGTTATGGTGCTCATTCCTGCAACCACAATGAATTCCGTCTGGTTGACTGTTGCTTTCACCTTTGATCAATTTGCGGCTATTTGCTGCCAGAAGGTTAAAATGAAATACTGCACCAAGAAAACTGCAGCTATCATTATTGGAACAATGAGTGTGCTAAGCTGTTTGGAAAATATTCCCTGTGTTTTTTTTAGTTCCAATCCAAGTACATTTTCAATAATTTTCCATGGTTTTGCATCACAAAACCAGAGTATTACACTTCAGTCTTCTGGACATTATATAGCATATTCCATCGCCTTCTATCCCCTTTACTGCCATTTGTTATCATTCTTCTTTTGAACACTCTGACCATCAGGCATGCTTTAGTGGCAAGCAAAGCCCGCAGGAGACTACAGAAGGACAGTGACATGGAGAGGCCCAACGATCCAGAGATGGGTAAACGTCGAAAATTCATTGTTTTACTGTTTGCTGTCTCAGGCAGCTTCATTGTTTTATGAACCCCTTATGTGGCATGTTTCCTATATCGACGAATTGCACTAATACATAATTACTCTCCACTTCCCTTGACTGCAGGTACCATTGGATACCTGCTGCAGCTCCTCAGTACTTGCACAAACGCTTGTACATACACAGTTACTCAGAGGCAATTCCGAGAGCAGCTGAAAACAGTAGTGAAGCTCCCTTTCACTTCAGTTCACAGATTCATGAAACAGTAAATAGAATAGCATGCAATAGAATTCGATTCATTCCATAAATTTGAGCTGAGAATCTTCTTCACTTTTCATTTATTTCCCCCCTTGGGTTTTCTGGCTATTGCAATTATTTCAGTATGAGCATTTTTTTCTGATTCATTACATCACAGTCTTGGCTACTTCAATTCCTCTTGACTGACTCTGCCCCAGGTCCTACTTCTGCAGTTTTGCCACTTACTGAAGTTCTTCATCCTTGTAAAAGCCGTATATTCTTAGCACAATCTCAAAAAGTTCTTAAACCTATGCCTCGTGTACATCTGAATACTGCATCCTCGGATACTAAGGGAAGTAACTGCAGAGATAATGAATGTATTGGCAGTAGTCTGACAGGATTCCTTATTTCCACGGGAAGTCCCATATGATATTAAATCTACCAATCTAACGCTCTTATTTGGATTAGGAAGGTGGCCTTTTCATAATGTTCATGATGCAGTAAAAAAATCTAACAAGCTTAGAGATGTCAGGAGAGGCTATCCAAGTGGAAGGTGCAGCTTGTCATAAATGGGGAGTGCTAGATGCTGCCAGTGTCCTAGATGACCACATGTGCAGGAAGAGTCCCCAACTAGAGAAGCTGGAACTCGGTTTCAAAGCGTGCAAAATGATTGGAGACATTGTGGCACATCTGTGAGTCGGAGAGTTATACGGGTAGCATGTATAGAGAGGTGGTTATGCTGCAGCTAGAGGAAAGAAGTGACCATGAGATAGTCCAGAAAGAACAGGCAGGTAGTGCAGGAGTCCCCTGCGGACCCACTCCGTAATCAGTCTTCCATTTGAGATATGTGCTGGTGTCTTGGAGAAATGCAATCAAAGACATACGTCTGACACCATAAGCACTTTGACTCTGTGGAGTGGAAGGAAGAAAGGGATTCTTCAGTTTGGAGAATAGACAGGTAATCCTGTGGGCTTAAATGTGACACCAGAATGCTGTATTATTGCATTTGTGCCAGGGTCAGGGATGTCACCAAATTGTTGGGGAGGGGAGGATGATGAGTTAAAATCTATGCACATGTTGGTACCAATGATATTGGCAAAGTGAGGAATGAGGTCTTGCATTGAGAATTCCAGAAGAGAGGCAATAGATTAAAAAGCAGTAAAATCTACTGCCTAGCTTCTGGAATTGTAACTTCTGGATTACTTCTGTTGTCATGTGCTAGCGAGTTTAGAACAAGGACAGATAATATGTGGCTCAAGAATTGGTATAATTTAGGAAAGTGCGACATGTAAAAATGTACCAAACATTCTTGAAAGTACGTTTGCAAGTGCGAATGGAAGGAGTTTCAACAGGGGGCAGGGATGTAAAATATTGATAAAGTAGAGACACACCGTGCTGCAACAAAGAAAGTAAATCATAGTAAGTTCAGCTATGTTGGATGTCAAAAGAGAAAGGCAAGTTTGGATAGTCTTTAATGCTAGGAGTGAAAAGTTAAAACTGTGCATTGAAACATGGAAGTATGATATCGTTGTTATCACAGAAACATGGTTGAGCGAAGGGCTGGATGAGCAACTCAACATTGGATTGGATTATGTGGTAAATCAATATAGAATGTAAAAACGGTGGTGATGTTGCGATATTAATTTAGGAGTCAATTACCGCAATAAGGAGAGATGATATTTTGGAAGTCATGATTTGGAGACGCCGGTGTTGCACTGGGCTGTACAAAAATCACACAACACCTAGGTTATAGTCCAACAGGATTATTTGGAAGCAGTCGCGTTCTGAGCGCTGCTCCTTCATCAGGTGATTCTCCATAATCACCTGATGAAGAAGTAAGGCTTCGAAAGTTAGAGCTTCCAAATAAATCTGGTGTTGTTTGACTTTTATCTGGAAGGGTCCACATACGAAGCTTTGCGGGCAGAACCTAAGAGGGCAGCTATGTTACTGGGTGTGGATAACAAGCCTTCAGCGAGTCAATGGAAAATACAGCATCAAATATGCAAACCGTTCAGAGGTGTGTAAGAATTATAATTGGATAATTATAGAGGGGATTTCAACTTTCCTAATGTAAATTAGAACAGTCATATGGTAACGGAGCTTGGGAGAGTACAGGTCCCTTGAGAGAAAAGTGTAGGAGCAATAAGTTCAGAGAATTCTGGATTTCTGGGACAATAGAGGACTGGATAAAAAAGAAGAGTACGGCTTTTAACAGGTCCAAAGTGAGCAATTCAGCTATGGCCAGGAGGAATATAGGACATGCAGAAGGGAATTTAAGAAAGCAATTCAAAGCACAAAGAGGCATGAAAAGGGACTTGTAAAAAGGATTAGGGAGAAACCTGAGATATGTTATGAATACATTAAAGGGAAGAGGTTAACCAGAGAAAGGGTACAGCCCATGAAGGACCAAATGGGCAATCTGTGTGTGAAATCATTGGAAATTGGAAGGGTGTCGAATGACTATTTTTCTTCTTCTTCATTCTGGTAAAGAAGAATTCAGGAAAAGCAACTGTGAGGCACTTGTACAGTTTGAAATAGGAAATGGGGAGGTAGTTGAGTCTCTGTCGCTCTGAAAAACAGACAAATCACCTGGCCCGAATGAATTGCACCCCAGGCTATTGTGAGAAGCGAAGTGGGATATAGCAGGAGCTCTGACACAAACTTTTAATTCCTCTCTGGCCACAGGGGAGGTGCCAGAGGACTGCAGGGCAAATCATGCAGTTAAACGTTGTAAGTTGGGTGGTAGAGATGAACCAGGAAATTAGACTGATGGGTCTCATGTCACTTGTAGGGAAACTATTGGAAACTATTCTCAAGGAATGAATTAATGCCAATTAGGAAAGGCATGAGTTAATTAGGGAGAGTTAGCGTGGATTGGTCAGAGCGGGGTCTTGCCTAACAAACTTGTGACAACTTTTTTGAAAATGTGATCGAATGTGTGGATGGGGAACATTCTGTTAACTTAGTTTACATGGATTTTACTAAAGCGTTTGATAAAGTCTCACACTGATGGAGAAGACTAAAGTACATGAAATCAAGGGAAACTTGGCAAGGTGAATCAGAAACTGGTTTAGCAATAGGATACAAAGGGTAGTTGTATAAGTCTGTTTGAGTGACTGGAGGCCAATATCCACTGGTGTACCAAAAAGAGCAATACTGATCCCCTTATTGTTTGTTGTATACATAAGTGATATAGATGAAAATGTGGTAGGAATGTTAAGCACATACGCAGGCAAAATCAAGATTGGTAGAGAGGTTCATACTGAAGAAAATTGTTATAGCTTATAGGAAGATATACGTGGGTTGGTCAGATGGCCAGACGAGTGAAGTTACAGTCAGCACATACCAACTAGGTTGTGACTGTTGGAGGTCAATCATTTCAGCTTTGAATCATCTCAATTGGAATTCCTCAGGGTAATGACAGAGAACCAGCTTCATTTGCTTCATCAAGAACCTTCACGCAAGGATGTTCATTGATAATTGTTCTGTGTTCAACAACATTTCGCAACTTCCCAGATGTTGAAGCATCCATATCCATTTAATACAGGGATAAATTCCGGACTTGGAACGATAATTGGCATGTTTCATCCATGTTAGATAAGTACCAGTCAATGAATACGTCTAACTAGAATATCTAACTATTTCAACCTCGTCCCCCTCCTAGTTACTTTCCATAAAATTAAAGAAGGTGCAACCCTTTTACTTCCTCTGGCCTCACTGTCTTAACTGCTCCCAGGTGAAGCAGTCAAATTCCTTGTACATGTTTCAGGAGAAAGTGAGGACTTCAGATGTTGGAGATCAGAGTCCCATCAGGATTGGCCCCTGATGAAAAGTTGATTCCCAAAACGTCGATTCATCTGCTACTCGGATGCTGCCTGACCTGTTGTGCTTTTCCAGCACCACCGTATCAATTTGTACATTTCAGAGTAGTTTATTGTATTCATTGCACATAATGTGATGTCAGAACATAACAGACTTGGAGACTGCTATGTAGGATATGCCCACTCAGCTGTCAAGTATAATAGGGCGAAAGTGAGGACTGCAGATGCTGGAGACTAGAGTCAAGTTTGTAGTGATGCTGGAAAAGCGCAGCAAGTCAGACAGCATCCCAGGAGCAGGAAAATAGATGTTTCAGGGAGGAGCACTTCATCACGAATGAGGCTGGTAGCCTCGGGGGTGGAGAGCTAAATGGGAAAGGGGGGAGGCTGAGAGTGCAATAGGTGGATGGATGAAGGGGTAAAGGTGATGGGTTAGAGTGAATAGATTACCTATAGTATGGAAACAGGCCCTTCGGCCCACCAAGTCCACACAGACCCTCTGAAAAGGAGCAACCCATCCAGACCGACAGCCCTACATTCACTCCTGACAAATGCTTCTAAAACCATTTGCAATGTAGCATGACCAATTCACCTGACCTGCACATCTTTGGACTGTGAGAGGAAACCGGAGCAAACCCACGCTGACACGTACAGACAGTTGCCCGAGGCGGGAATTGAACGCGGGTCCCTTGTGCTATGATGCAGCAGTGCTAACCACTGAACGACCGTGCTCAGTAGGAAAGAAGACTGACTGGTGGAACAGGTCATGAGAATGGCGCTGAGCTGGAAGTCTGTAACTGTGGTAAGGTGGGGGGGAAGGAAATGAGGAAACTGCTGAGGTCCACATTGATGCCCTGGGGTCGAAGGGTTCCGAGGCAGAAGGTGAGGCGTTCGTTCTCTAGGTGTCAGGTGGTGAGGGAGTGTCGGTGCAGGAGGCCCAGGACCTGCATGTCCTCAGCAGGGTGGGAGGGGGAGTTGAAATGTTCGGCCACGGGGCGGTGGCGTTGATTGGTGCGGGGGGACCAGGGATATTCCCTGAAGCACTGCAGGGAACAGCTGTTCATTTGCCTTTACAACTTTCGGCACTCAACACTGAACTCAAAAACTACAAAATGTGAACCGTATCCACTTTTTAGTTTACATCCCACAAAACCCTACCTTAATATCTTGTAGTCTTGGTTTTTCCCTCATTGACACCTATCCAGGATAGAGCTCTCATGCCTACAAACATCACATCTCCCTTTGCCAATTGCTCTGTGGCAACCACACACCTCTACTTTCCCTCCTTGTGCAACCTTCCACGGCCTTCTTTGCTGTCCTGCTTGGTTCTCCCAATCATTTCCCTGCATAAAGCCTATCTTTATTCAATCACTCTCTTCAGTACTGAAAAAAATTCAAAATATTAGCTCTGTTTCATGACAAACTTGCTGAGTTATTTCAGCAGCGTGTTTTTTCAAAATTTCCAGTACTTGCAGTATTTTGCGGCTGAGTTAAATCAGTCTCCATGAACTTCCTGTGAAAGGCAATACAAGGAGGAATCACCTGGAAAGGATGAAAGGCAAAGTCGGCCAGAGTTTAGTCAGGCCAGCCATCAAAAGGGAATGAGGCTGAAGCAGGGGACACATTTGTAGGTGCAGCATTAAGCGGAAAGAACATGAACAAACAATGTGGAAATCGTACTTACATCTAAAGTATAAAAGCTAAATTTGTTGCAATTAATAGTGCCTTTCAGATATTAACATATGACAATTCTTATACTGAATAAAATTTAGTCACTTTAAATCATGTCATCTTTAGAAAAAGAGAGTAAGGTTTAACGGAATTCCTTATCAAATTTCGAAAGTATTTGGGAAGGGATTGTCCAAGACCCTTTTATGAGTTGTTGCAGTGTTAAAAGAAACAGACATCTGATGGTGGCGGGGCTGGATCAAGAGAATCGCTTTGTCCTTGATGGTGTGAACAATTTTGAGTCCAGTTGAAGCTTCACTCATTTCGGCAAATGGGACATTAACACAGGACAATTCGAAAGAAATCCCAATGCAAAGTGAAAAGGCAATTTATGCTGCATTAGAGTAGACTGCTCGTTGGACAACAAGCAAACTCTGATTGAGAGGGGCATTGCGTGGAAAATGAATAAATTCATGACAACTGTCAGTTAACTGTCAAGATTTATTGAAATGTGAAATTGAAAATAGTTTTTCTGATTGGTTAAGGCTAATCTGATAAAGGATCATTGTCATGAAATAAAGTTAAAAATCACACAGCGCCAGGTTAGAGTCCAGCGGGTTCATTTGGAAGCACTATATTTCAGAGCGCTGCTCCTTCATCAGGTGTCTACAGCTTAGGTGGAGAGGGTTATGACTGATAGCTGGTAAGACTTGTTTAAGATGGTGAGTAAGGAGCTGTCAGGTGCTGATGGAATGGTGAGAAACCTGAGGGACAGGATTTACATGTATTTGGAATAGCAAAGACTGATTAGGGATGGTCAAAATGGCTTTGTGTGTGGGAAATCATGTCTCACAAACTTGTTTCCTGAGTTACTATTTGCTAATTGCAGCAGACAACCCTAAATTCTCCAAATTAAACAAATACTTTTAGAGGGTTCCATGGATATGGACATTTTTACTGGAATAATCAATTTATAAGTCTGTTATCCTGGGGTCTCTACAAGGTCGCAATCTACAACTTCTTTGGACACTCCAGAAACAATCGTCCAGCCAGGGATGATTGAGACAAAATATGGTATTTCTGGATGATGGAACTACATTGGACGAGATGAATATTCACATCTGCATCTTTTGATGTTCGAAACATTGTACAATGTACACATAATTCGAAAGATTTACTTTTTCCCTGTTTTTGTAATTAACTATGAGAATTTTCATTTTTCCTACCAATAACTGAAATACAATAAAAAATGATATTCATATATCTTGTGGACATTTTGAACAAAAAAAAGTATGAAACTGATGTATTATATCTTAGAGTCATACAGATGTGCAGCACAAAAACAGACCCTTCGGTCCAACATTTCCATGGCGACCAGATATTACAACCCAATCTAGTCCCACCAGCCAGGACCTGCCCCATCTCCCTCTAAACCCTTCATATTCATATACCCATCCAGGTGCCTTTTAAATGTTGCAATTATACCAGCCTCCATCGCTTCCTCTGGCAGCCCATTCAATAAATGCACCACCCTCTGCATGAAAAAGTTACCCTTTAGGTCTCTTTTATATTTTTCCCCTCTCAACCTAAACCTATGCCCTCTAGTTCTGGACTCCCTGACCCCAGGGAAAAGACCATGTCTATTGACCCTATCCGTGCCCCTCTTGATTTTATAAATCTCTATAGGGTCATGTCTCAGCCTCTAACGATCAGTGAAAGCATCCCTGGACTATTCAACCTCTCCCTGGAGCTCAAATCCTCCAACCCTGGTAGCATCCTTGTAAATCTTTTCTGAATCATTTCAAGTTTCACAGCATCTTTCCGATAAGAGGGAAACCAGAATTACATGCAATATTCCAACTTTTGTCATTGTCAGAATTCAGTTTGATCTTATGGGAAAAGATTTATTAAATGTTATTGCAAGCAGGAAAAACACAATGGAGTAAGGAAGCAAGTGAAAGGAAGATCCGGATGCAATCCGATCAGTTTAGAGAAGCAAGTAAGATTAGGACCTGAAGAAAACCAGCATCAGTTAGCAAATTGTGCAAAAGCAAGACCTGGACACAGGCTGCATTTGTTACAGGAGTGAGTGGATGGAGGACCCAGAAGCAATCAAAATCAGTGATAGGAGCAAGCAGAAAGAGGAGCCACAGAGTCATAGAGATCACAGCACAGAGGAAGGCAATTCAGTCTACTGCTTCTGCGCTAGTCAAAAGCAGCTACCTATTCTAAACCCATTTTTCAGGACTATGCCATAGCCTTGTATGCCTTGGCATCAGAAGAGCACATCTACTTACTTTTTAAATGTTAGGAAGGTTTCTGGCTCTATCAATCTGATAGGTGGTCAGTAGAAAGTCAGTATAATTTAGCACAGCTGTCCTCTGCAGTCCAGGAACCCACTCACTCATACAGAGATGTTCATCTATCACTATTCATTTATCAAAGAAAGGGACAATTACTTTGAGTAGGTATACTGGACATTTAAAAGAAGGATTTAAAGTGGACCTGACTGAGCTTAAGTTGGGTAATGTGGTTTGTTGTCACCTGGTCATATTAGTACAACTTCCAGAACAGTACAGCATGTGTTGGTTTCTGATATTGAGTAACAGATTTTCTTTCAACCTAGTGAACTGTTGCATCTGGAAGATGTCTGATGTAAATGAGGTGCCAGTAGAGATATGCATGGGGATCCTGTGCAGTCTGTGCAGTGAGGGAATTCTGAAATCTGAAACTAACAGACACGTCCAATGATTTTTAATTATACTACAAGAATGTATTGCTAAACATAGAGATGAATTTGTAATGCAAAAGCATGAGTGTGGTGGAATGTCAAGGTAAGTAACGATACCGTCCTGGAGACAAAATCACAGGGCAGAAAAGGCAGCTCAGCCCATCAAGTTGGCACTTACCACAGAAGATGCGCTAATCCCAATTTCCTACAAGAACAAAGAAAATCACAGCACAAGAACAGGCCCTTCAGCCCTCCGTGCTGATCACGATCTTCTATCTAAACCTGTTGCTTATTCTCTAAGGGTCAGTACCCCCTCTGCTCCCTGCCCATTCATGTATCTGTCTCGATACATCATAAATGACACTATCATGCCTGCCTCGACCACCTCCACTGACAACATGTTCAAGCCACAAAACACCCACAATGCATATCTCCCCTAACCTTTTCCCCTCTCATTTTGAACTCATGACCCTTCATAATTAAGTCTCCCACTCTGGGAAAAATCGTCTTGCTATCCACCCTGTCTATACCTCTCATGATTTTGTCGACCTCAATCAAGTCCCCCCTCAACCTCTGTCTTTCTAATGAAAATAATCCTAATCTACTCAACCTCACTTCATAGCTAACACCCTTCATACCAGGCAACATCCTGGTGAACCTCCTTTGCATCCTTTCCAAACCATCCACATCGTTTTGGTAATGTGGAGAACAGAACTGTATGCAATATTCCAAGTGTGGCCAAACAAATCTAATACATCTGTTACATGACCTGACAATTCTTGTACTCAATACCCCGTCCGATGAAGGAAAGCATTCTTGACAACTCTGTTGGCCTGCATTGCCACCTTCAGGGAACACTGTACCTGAACACCCAGATCTTTCTGCAACATCAAATTTCCCCAGGACTTTTCCATCAACTGTATAGTTCGCTCTTGAATTGGATCTTCCAAAATTCATTACCTCACATTTGATCGGATTGAACTTCATCTGCCATTTCTCTGTCCAACTCTCCAATCTATCTGTATTCTGCTGTATTCTCTGACAGTCCCCTTGACTATCTGCTACTCCACCAATCTTACTGTCATCTCCAAACTTACTTATCAGACCAGCCACACCTTCCCCCAAGTCATTTACGTATATCACAAAGAATAGTGGTCACAGCACGGATCCCTGTGGAACATCACTGGTCACTGGTCTCTATTTTGAGAAACTCCCTTCCACTGCTAGTCTCTGTCACCTGTTGCCCTGCTGGTTCTCTATCCATCTAGCTACTACACCCTGAACCCCATGCGACTTCACCTTCTCCATCAGCCTACCATGTGGAATCTCATCAAACATCTTACTAAAGTCTATGTATATGATATCTACAGCCCTTCCCTCATCAATCAACTTTGACACCTTTTCAAAGAATTCTGTTCAGTTGGTAAGACACGACCTTCCCTGCACTTGTCTCATAGTCTCAAATGTTATGATATTTCAAGTACTCATCCAAATATATTTTAAAGTTTGTAAGGTTTCTGGCCTCTTCGAATTTCCCAGGTAGTGCATTTCAGATTCCCATCAGCCACTAAGTGAAAATGTTTTACTTAAAACACCCCTGAATTTCCTGCCACTTCCCCTAAAACTCAACCAAGGGATACAGATGCTCCCACTCACCATTTCCATAGCCTGGCACAGTGGCTCAGTGGTTAGCGCTGCTGCCTCACAGTGCTTGACACCTGGTTTTGATTCTAGCCTCAGGCAACTGTCTGTGTGGAGTTTGCACATTCTGCCCGTGCCTGCATGGGTTTCCTGCGGGTCCTCCGGTTTCCTTCCACAATCTAAAGAAGTGCAGGTTAGGTGAATTGGCCATGCTAAATTGCCCATAGTGTGTTCAGGGATGTATCAGTTAGATGCAAGAGTCAAGGTAAGCGTAAAGGAATGGCTCTGGGTGGCTTAGTCTTCGGAATGTCAGTGTGGGTTTATTGGGCTTAAGGGCCAGTTACCACACTGTAGGGATTCTAATTCTGATAATCCTATACACGTCAATCCTGTGCCATCTCTGCTCTGACAAAAGCGATTCATCCATTTAGCCACACACTTTATCACATTTTCAAAAACTTCTAACACATTTGTTAGGCATGACCTCTTTCAGACAAATCTATGTTGTCTATCCCTAATAAACCGCATGATTTTCCAAGTGGATATTGATTCTGTCCTTCAGAATTTTATCCGGTAGTTTCCCTGCCACTAACATGAAACTCAGCAGTTTGTAATTTCCTGGTTCATTTCTATGAACGTTCTTGGAAGGTGGAACCATATTAGTTATCCTTCAGTCCTATGGCACTTTTCTCATGGTCAAAGGAGAATTAAAAAATTGTGTCAGACCCCTCTTCAACTTCCTCCTTCACTTCCCACAGCAGCTTGTTTATCCAGTTCATCCAGGCCAGGGGTATGTCCATTTTTAAGCCTTTTGAAGTCTCCAAAATCTCCCCATTTCCTATGTGAAACTGTGCAAGTTCCTCACAATTCCTTTTCCTGAATTCCATATCTCGGTTCTCCTTTTCCAAATTGAAGACTGAAGAGAAAATTCATTTAACACGTGTGCAATATTGTGTGGCTTTACATACAAGTTCCACTCTTGATTATTAATGGGCCTCACTCTATCTCTGGTTAACCCTTTCCCTTTAATATATTTTTAGAGTATCACCCTATTCTCTTTCTTCAGTTTCCTCTTGCTCTTCCAATGTGTCTTTCGGTCCACAGCTGAATTATTCCCTTTGGACTTGATAGAAGCATTTATCTTCTTCTTTATCCAGTCCTCAACATCCAGAGTTCCCTGTACTTCTTGCTCCTATATTTCTCTCTAAAGGGTATATTTTGGACCTGTACTCTCTTCAGCTTATTTTTTAATGCCTTCTCTGCTCTGCTGTGGACTTACTCCACTGCAGACTTTGGCCAGGTTCTGCTTTATTTTAATAAAATCTGCATTCATCTAATTTAAAGTCACCTGTTGCAGGCCGTCCTCCTCCTTGTCCATTTGAAATTTAAATTCTACCAGATTGTGGTCACTCTTGGCAAAATGTTTCCACACTGCCATATTGAGCACCTGTCCAGCTGCATTCCCCAAAATCATATCCAGCACTGCAGTATGTTTTGATGACAGGACCCATGAGGCGAATTGAATCTCGTTTAGGGCTGAACATTTCTGAACCTGAAATTGTCAGTCTTACTCATAAGAGAATTGTACAGCATTTGCTGGTCAATATTCAAGCAGTATGGATGCCAGCATCTATTAAAATGGGATACAAATGTAAATAGACCAAAGCTTATTTTGATGTTAAGTATATTCTATACAGAATGAGTTGGGACAACAGATTATGCATTGAGTTGATAAGCCAGGTTCATTTTTGTCACCTAGATACAAGGGGGCATAGCTTTAAATTAAGGGGGGGGTAGGTATAGGACAGATGTTAGGGGTAGGTTCTTTACTCAGCGAGTCGTGAGTTCATGGAATGCCCTGCCAGTAGCAGTGGTGGACTCTCCCTCATTATGGGCATTTAAGCGGGCATTGGATAGGCATATGGAGGATAGTGGGCTAGTGTAGGTTAGGTGGGCTTGGATCGGCGCAACATCGAGGGCCGAAGGGCCTGTACTGCGCTGTATTCTTCTATGTTCTATACTGTGGTTCCCATTCTAGTTTTGACAAAGTTAGTCCTTTGGTATAAATGAGGTATTTACGGATTAGGAGAAAACTGTATGGTTTCATAGAAACCTAAAGAAAGCATTGGTATTCAGTGTAATAATCAGTATCACAGTACATTAAAGTCTATGATCCCTATACTCGGATTTGTAATTCCTACTTTGATTCTTTCTTGTTCAGTATAATAATCAGTATCATGGGATGCTAAAAGCATATGATCCCTACACTTGGATTTCTAATTCCCACCTTGATTCTTCTTTGTTCAGTATAATTCGATAATTTCTTAACAGAGAGATAGATAGGAATAAGGAAGATGATCAGTTGGACAGTTTATCTGATACATTGTTAAATCAGTTTCAAGGCTTCCTGAAAGAATTTAATTAGGTTTGCTGGTGTGTATGTGGGAACACGTGATGAGTTGATAGGTTGTTCAGGCTCCAGAAGAGGGAAGTTTGGTAAAAGAATAGTATATAGTTGACTTTTAGATGAACTGCATCTGATGCATCCATACAAACAGCCAATACTCGGTTGCACTCGGTTTGGTCTTCTAAGGTTTAGTCTTAGGTTTGGTCTTTTAAGAAATTTTCTAGGATCATTGAGGATGTTATTTTCCTAATTCCATTCATCATCATTCTCATTTATCAGAAATATTGGAAAAAATTACAATAATATTTCCAAATACTGGGGAACAATGTAAAAAATGTTGTTGCTCAACCATTTCTGGAAATTCAATAGAATAAATTGAACTGATTGTAAACTGTTCATAACAGCAGACACTGGGGTGTGTCAAGAAAATTGTTCTTCTTGGTTTGGTGATCACCTCTTATTGTTGTAAACGCGGTTCAAGATGAACGAATGCAAACTGAGAGGAGGTCTCTACTTTCCTGCATGAGTGTGGGACATTGTGAAGATGGATATTCATGGGTTGTATTTGATGTGTCAATAGTAATTGGGTGCGAATATCAATTTGCGGGAGACTCTTTTGTTGAGTCATGACACAAAATCAGAAGATTCTGGAAAAGCTCAGCAGGTCGTGCAACATATGTGAAAAGAAATAAGAGTTAATGTTTCAGGTCTGGTGACACTGCCTTAAAATTGATGGCAGCTCGGAAAATGTCAGCTTATGTGCACAAGATAGGCTGGGGTAAGAGGGTAAGAAATAAATGATAGGTGAGGATAGAGCGCAAAGGCAGAGAAGAACAGGTAGCCAGACAAAGGAGTGAATAACGATCTTGCTAGGAGGGTGAAGAGCTTTTAATGGAGACTGTTAATCGCTGACAATATGTAGCGTGTGATGGCAGACTATGTGATAACTAGGCCTGAGGTGTGGGGTAGGGGGATGAGACGTGGAAGAGTTCAGGCCCTAAAATGATTGAACTTGATATTGAGTCCAGAGTGTTGCAGGGTCCCCACATGGAAAATGAGGTGTTTTTTTTTTTAGATTAGATTAGATTACTTACAGTGTGGAAACAGGCCCTTCGGCCCAACAAGTCCACACCGACCCGCCGAAGCGTAACCCACCCATACCCCTACATTTACCCCTTACCTAACACTACGGGCAATTTAGCATGGCCAATTCACCTGACCTGCACATCTTTGGACTGTGGGAGGAACATTTTCTAGCTTGAACTGAGCTTCGCTGGAAGATTGCAGCAAACCTGAGACACAGACGTTGGCCAAGGAACAGGGTAGTGTGTTCAAGTGGCAGGAAAATTCAGGGTATTTGTTTTGCGGGCAGAACATAGATCGAGTCCTAGAGACATAGAGTTCTACAGCACTAATCCATTCGTCCCAACCCCATTTCCCTGCATTTAGCCCATATTCTTCGAAGCCTTTTCTATCCATGTCTTTGCACAAATGCCTTTTAAATGTTGTTAATGTACCTGGCTCAAACACTTCTGTTGGCAGCTCATTCTGTATGCGTACCACTCTCTGTGTAAAAAACGTTTCTCCTCAGGCTCCCTTTTATTCTTTTCCCACTAACTTTAACCTGACGCCTTCTGGTCCTTGATACCCCAACCCTGGAAAAAGGATTGAGTGCATTTCACGATCTTACACACCTCTAAAACATCCCCACACAGTCTGCTATGCTCTAAACAAAAATGTCCTAACTTGTCTAACCTATCCCTATAACTCAGACTGTTGAGTCCAGCCACCATCTAAAACTGAACACAATACTCCAAGTGCAGCCTCACCATCATCCTGTTATAACTGTAACAGAACTTCCCAACTGCTATACTCAATGCCCCTGATTGATGAAGGCCAGTCTGTCAAAAGCCTTCTTCGCTGTACTGCCTATCTTTGATTCCACTTTCAGAGAACTGTGAGCCTGAACTCCAAGATTCCTCTGTTCCACTACACTCTATAAGACCCTAACATTCGCCATGAAACTCCTACCTTGATTTGACTTTCCAAAATACAAGACTTCACATTAATCTACATTAAGCTCCATTTGCCATTTCTCAGCCCACTTGCCCTTTCTGAACAAGATACTGCTGCAATTTCTGTTAACTTTCCTCACTGTTCATGATACCACCTATTATAGTGTCATCAGCAAACTTATTAACCATGCCTTATACATTCTCATCCAAATCATTGCTGTAGATTCAAAACAGTATCTGAGGCATTCCACTAGACACAGGCCTGCATTCCAGCAAGCATCCTTCCACTATTACACTCTGCTTCCTACCATCAAGCCATGCAATCTAACTTTCCAGAGCAGCCGACCATGTACATGTTCTGCAAAGCGGACACACGGTCTATGCTTAGTTTCCCAGCGTAGAGGAGACTACATTGTGAGCAGAGAACACAGGAGACCAGATTCTGTAAAGTGCAGTTAAAATGCTGCTTCACCTGGAAGGTATGCTTGGGCCCTTGCACACTGAGGGAGGAGGTAAATAGGCAGATGTTACACCTTTGATGGCTGCAAGGGCTCGGTGTTGTGGTGCTGTGGGAGGATGTTTGGAGTGAAGGAAGAGTAGAACACAGTGTCCCGGAGGGAACGGTCCTTGCAGAATGTGGACAAGGCAGGGAAGGGGAATATGTATCTGGTGGCGTCATGGTGCTGGAGGTGTTGGAAATGATAGCTTATAATCTTCTGGATGTGGGTGTTGGTGGAATGGTACGTAAGTACAAGAGGAACCCTATCACTATTTTGGGAGGGAAGAGAGGACGTGAGGGCAGAAATGTAGGAGATGGGTCAGACCCATTTTAGGGTCGCATCTCAACAGTGCTGGGGGATCCTCAGTTGAGGAAAATGATGGACTTTTCGGAGACTCCATTGTTGAAGATGATCTCTTTGGAACATATGTGAACGGAGACTGACAAATTCAAAGAAGGAAATGCAATATTTACAGGACATAGGGTGCGAGGATGTCTAGCACAGGTAGCTGTGGGAGTCAGTGGGTTTGGTAATGGATATTAATGGCCAGTCTGTCCTCAGCCATGGAAACAGGTGTTGAGGAAGTGAAGGGTGTGTCAGAAATAGGCAAGGTGAAAGTGAGGGCATGGGGGAATTGGAAGCAAAATCAGTGAACTTTTCCAATTCCTGATGGGAGAGGGAAGCAGCATCGATGATGTCATTGATATATCGGAGAAAGAATTGAGGATGGAGGATGGAATAGGATTGGAAGAATGCATGTTCCTTGTACCCCATGAAACGGCAGGCATAACTAGGGTCCATGCAGTTACCTATGCCCACCTCTCTTATGTGAAGACAATGAAAATAATTAAAAGAGGAATTGTTGAGGTTGAGGACGAGCTTTGCCAAGTGGAGAAGGGTGGTAGTGGGGGAGACATTTCAGGCCTTTATTCCACGCGGATTTGAGAGCACTGAGAATATTCCAATGGGGAACAGAATATAGAAAAATACAACGCAATACAGGCCCTTTGGCCCTCGATGTTGCGCTGACTGATGAAAGCGATCTGAAGCCCATCTAACCCACACTCCTCCATTATCATGGGCATATTTATCCAATGACCATTTAAATGCCCTTAAACTTGGTGAGTCTACTAGTGTTGCAGACAGGGCAATCCCTGCCCTTACTACTCTGAGTAAAAAAATTCCCTCTGACATCTGTCCTACATTTATCACCTTATCAAATGTTTTACTGAAATCCATTTTCACTACGTCAACCACTTTACCCTCATCCACCTGTTTGGCCACCTTCTCTAGAATAGATATGTAAAGTGATTGCAGGTCCATGTTAAAAGAAGAGATGGTGGAAATTCTGAAACTAGAAATTCTGAAACTGGCACAAAGTGCCAGAGAAATGGCAGATATACATGTGCAAGGACTGGACCAGGGGAGAAAAGATCGAATTAAGGTAAGAAGAGAGGAGTTCTGTGCGACAGGAGCAGGCTGAAACGGATTCCTGATGAAGGGCTTAAGCTCAAAACGTCGACTTTCCTGCTCCTTGGATGCTGCCTGACCAGCTATGCTTTTCCAGCACTACACTCTTCGACTCTGATCTCAAGTCCTCACTTTCTCCATGAAACAATGGGTCTGTCTGAGCAGACATTATATGTGGAAAAAATGGCATAAAAAAGAGACCCTGAGCTTCCATTTGCCTGCCACTTTAACACACCACTCTCTTCTCTGACTAACGTCTCTGACTCAGGCTAGCTGCATTGATCGAGCAAAGCTCAGTGCAAGCTTGAAGAGCAACTCTTCATTTTCCATGTGGGGAACCTGAAGCACTCTGCACGCAATATCAAGTTCAATAACTTTAGGGCCTGACCTCTCCCATGCCTCAGCCCACTACTCCACACATCAGAGCTTGTTACAACATAGTCTGCCATTACACAGCACTTATTGTCAGCCAATAACAATCTCCATCAACAGCCATTCACCTTCCTAGCCAGATCGTTATCTTAGTCCCTTGTCTGTTCAACTATTCTCTCTCTCTTTGGAATCTATCCCCACCTACCATTTAATCCGTACCTACTCCCCCTACCCTATCTTGTCCATATAATCTGACATTTTCCTAGCTACCATCCGTCCTGAGGATGGATCATGGACCTGAAACGTTAACTCTGATTTCTGTTTACAGATGATGCCAGACCTGCTGAGATTTTCCAGCACATTCTCTTTTTATATTTCTGATTTATGGAATCCACAGTTCTTTCAGTTTTTATTTAGATCCAATTGTGATGTGTATGAAATTCAATCTGACCCAAATCAGAGTTGTTTTATCTTACTGGTTTCATCTTTTGTAAGACACGCATAACTCAATACAGGAAAGTGGAATTAAACAATTATTTTGAGATTTACCTTATCATGGTGAAGTTAGGGATAATCTTCACTTCATAAAAGGTGAGTATTACGTTTTGTACAAATGTAAAGATTCATCCTTGGGTTCATTTTATGTCACATTTACCCCTGATAATAACAATATATACTTCATCTTTTAAATAATATTTACAATTGAATTTGTGAAAGGTACATTTGATAATGCAGCCTGTAAACACAGAATTGATGTTACGTAGGCAAGAGTTTAATTGATTGCAAAAAAAATATGGGTTATACATTCATAGTCAGTTTGACTGTATTCAAATACTTCCGTGTGAGACAGAGCATGCTTATAGTTTGTGATCCATTTCACTTGGAGTGTAATTTTCAAGAGGAGGGTTTGTAGTCAGGTGGCTGTTTACGAAGGACAAAGCTGAGAACTTTGCTCAAGCTTGTTTAAATATTTACCTCAGTTAAAACTGTAGCCAGGATATGTTGTGGCCTGTTCCCACAGCTGTCACCTGCAATTTTCTGTGTTGACCAAATAAAGAAAGTAGTATGGCAGTCAACAAGACAGATTGGCATCATATTGCCGTATATGTGCATGGAACGTCGCCGTTTAATATTTGGGAGCTGTTTACCAGTAACACTGCTTTGGCTGGGACTGAACGGTGTGATCAGAGTTTATTAATTCATTGGTTGAGTGCCAGAACTGTTTTTGCAGGAAGAGTGTCCTTTGAGATAAAGTGAGCAGAACAAAGGATTTTGCAGGAGAGGCTCTCAAGAACAGCATTTGCAAAGTATGTGCCGTGAAATTGTCTTCTGAGAAGACAAAGAACTATGAGGCAACATCTACAAGCAAAGGCTGGCCATTTCACTTGAATCGCTGCACTCCCTCAAGAGCAAGAACATTCTTCCCTAGCTAAGGAAAACAAAACTGCAGACAATATGCCAGGTGTGGCCTCACCAGTGTCTTATATTATTGCAGCAAAACATACTTATTCTTGTAATCAAAACATATCACTCTGATGGGCGATATTCAGTTTTCCATCCTTACTGCCTGCAGCATCTGTGGGCTTACTTTCAGTGACTGGTCTATGAGGACGCCCAGCTCTCATTGAACATGACCCTCTCTCAATTTTCAGCCATTCAAATAATAATAATCTGCCAACATTTTTTGTTACCAAAATGGATAACCTCACATATTTCAAATTATACTCTTTCTGCCATGTATTGGCCCACTCACTGTCCAAATCACACTACAACATCTTTGCATCCTCCTCACAGCATACCCCTCCACCCAGGTTTGTATCATCTGCAAGTTTTGAGATATTACAGTTAGCTCCCTCATCTAACTCATTGACACATGTTATGAATAGCTGGGGTGCGAATACTGAGCCCTGTGATACTACACTAGTCACTACATACAATTCATAAAAAGACCTATTTAATCCAACTCTTTGTTCCCTGTCTGCTAATCAATTTTCTATCCAACTCCATACACTACCCCCAACCCGTGCAGTTTAATTTTAAAGTAGCAAAAAGTCAGGACTGCAGATGTTGGAGATCAGAGTCGAGACTGGGGTGCTGGAAAAAAGGCAACAGGTCAGGCAGCATCCGAGGAGCAGGAGAATCGATGTTTGGGCATAAACCCTCCAACAGGAAAGGGTTAAGGGATTATATGCAAAACATCGATTCTCCTGCTCCTCAGATGCTGCCTGACCTGCTGTGCTTTTCCAGCAGCACACTCGACTTTAATTTTAAATATTGATTTTTTTTCTGTGGGACTTTATCTAAAGCATTTTAAATTCTAAAGAAACCAGATCCCTTAGCTGCCCCAATCAACTGTATTATTCACATTCAGGAAGAACTTCAGTCAAATTGTCAACCATGGATTCTATTTTGCAAATCCATACTGACTGTCTGAGTCTCAATATTTAGCTTCTAAGTGGTCTGCTGTAAGATCTTCCATAGTGGACTCAAATATTTTCCCACTGCCAATTTCTGATTCACTGTTCTAATATTCCATATTTTCTCTCTAGCTCCCTTTTTAATCAGTGGGGTTACATTGGTTACTCTCCAATCTGTAGGACCTTTTCCAGAATCTGAAGAATATAAGAAAATGACCACCGATGTATCTGATATTTTAGTGTCAATTTTTTAATTCTCAGGATACAGATTATCAGATAGTGGCCCTTTTT
Source organism: Chiloscyllium plagiosum (assembly GCF_037043375.1). Classification (NCBI taxonomy): domain Eukaryota; kingdom Metazoa; phylum Chordata; class Chondrichthyes; order Orectolobiformes; family Hemiscylliidae; genus Chiloscyllium; species Chiloscyllium plagiosum. Next base: position 78,347,066 of record NW_028270155.1, read on the forward strand.
TCAGTCCTTAAGCCCATCAATTCATTTACACAATTTCTCCATGAATGCATATTTGTTTCAGTACCTCCCTCTCACTAAACCATGTTTACCCTATCATTTCTGGCTTGTTATTCATGCTGGCCTTTAAGGAGACAGAAATGAAATATGAATTTAGTTCCTCAGTCATGGCTAACTGTTGAATAACTGAAAGGGACCGATATTAGTTCTCATCAATATTTTTCTCTTTACATCTGCACAGAAAGTTTGAACAGTCAGTTAATATATTTCCCAACAAGCTTAAACTCATGTTCTATTTTCCCATTCTTAAGCAGTTCGACAAGGTTCCCCATGGAAGACTGGTTAGCAAGGTTAGATCTCACGGAATAAATGGAGAACTAGCGATTTGGATACAGAACTGGCTCAAAGGTAAAAGACAGAGGGTGGTGGTGGAGGGTTGTTTTTCGGACTGGAGGCCTGTGACCAGTGGAGCACCACAAGGATCGGTGCTGGGTCCACTACTTTTTGCCATTTATATAAATGATTTGGATGTGAGAATAAGAGGTATAGTTAGTAAGTTTGCAGATGACACCAAAATTGGAGATGTAGTGGACAGTGAAGAACGTTACTTCAGATTACAACAGAATCCTGACCAGATGGGCCAATGGGCCGAGAAGTGGCAGATGCAGTTTAATTCAGGTAAATGCGAGGTGCTGCATTTTGGGAAAGCAAATCTTAGCAGGACTTATGCACTTAATGGTGAGGTCCGAGGGAGTGTGGCTGAACAAAGAGACCTTGGAGAGCAGGTTCAGGTGAAGAAGGCAAAAGAGCTGATGTTTCAAATCTTACTGATCCTTTGTCAAAGCTTTGACAAAGGGTCAGTTAGATTCGAAACGTCAGCTCTTTTCTCTCCTTACAGATGCTGCCCGACCTGCTGAGATTTTACAGCATTTTCTCTTTTGGTTTCAGATTCCAGCATCCGCAGTAATTTACTTTTATAAAGTGAAGAATGCGTTTAGTATGCTTTCCTTTATTGCTCAGAGTCTTGAGTATAGGAGTTGAGAGCTCATGTTGCGGCTGTACAGGACATTGGTTAGGCCACTGTTGGAACATTGCATGCAAATCTGGTCTCCTTCCTTACAGAAAGACGTTGTGAAACTTGCAAGGGTTCAGAAAAGATTTACAAGGATGTTGCCAGGGTTTGGAGTATTTGAGCTATGGGGAGAGGCTCAACAGGCTGGGGCTCTTTTCACTGGAGCATCGGAGGCTGAAGAGCGACCTTATAAAGGTTGACAAAATTATAAGGGGCAGGGATAGGGTAAATAGACTAACTCTTTTCCCTGGGGTGGGGGAATCTGGAACTAGAGAGTTTAGGGTGAGAGTGGAAAGATATGAAAGAGATCTAAGTGGCAACTTTTTCACACAGAGGGTGGTATGTGTATGGAATGAGCTGCCAGAGGAAGTGGTGGAGGCTGGTACAATTGAAACATTTAAAAGGAATTTGGATGGCTGTATGAATAGGAAGGGTTTGGAGGGTCATGGGCCGAGTGCTGGACGGTGGGACGAGATTGGGTTGGGATGTCTGGTCGGCATGGACGGGTTGGACTGAAGTGTCTGTTTCCATGCTGTACATCTCTATGACTCTAAGTCCTTGAAACACCTTTCCTGATTTCTGAACTGTTCCCGATCCTTAGTTCCATTGCTTTTTCTAGCTAATGTTTGTCTACAGGAGTAGTGCCAGAAGACTGGAGGATAGCAAATGTGGTTCCCTTGTTCAAAAAGGGGAGTAGGGATAACCCTAGTAACTATAGGCCGGTGAGTCTCACTTCTGTTGTGGGCAAAGTCTTAGAGAGAATTGTAAGGGATAGGATTTATGCACATCTGGATAGGAATAATGTGATCAAGGATAGTCAGCATGGTTTTGTGAAGGGCAGGTCGTGCCTCACAAACCTTATTGAATTCTTTGAAAAGGTGTCGAAGGAGGTTGATGAGGGGAAAGCGGTAGATGTGGTATATATGGATTTTAGTAAGGCGTTTGATAAGGTTCCCCATGGTAGGCTACTGCAGAAAATACGGAGATATGGCATTGAGGGTGAGTTGGAGGTTTGGATTAGGAATTGGCTGGATGGAAGAAGACAGAGGGTAGTAGTTGATGGCAAAGTTTCTTCATGGAGTGCCGTCACTAGCGGTGTTCCGCAAGGATCTGTTTTGGGACCATTGCTGTTTGTCATTTTTATAAATGACCTGGAAGAGGGGTTAGAAGGTTGGGTGAGCAAGTTTGCGGATGATACGAAAGTCGGAGGAGTTGTTGACAGTGAGGAAGGATGTGGCAGGTTACAGCAGGATATAGAGAAGCTGCAGAGCTGGGCAGAAAGGTGGCAAATGGAATTCAATGTAGCTAAGTGTGAGGTGATTCACTTTGGGAAGAATAACAAAAAGATGGGGTACTGGGCTAATGGTCAGATACTTGGTAGTGTGGATGAGCAGAGGGATCTTGATGTCCATGTACACAGATCTCTGAAAGTTGCCACCCAGGTAAATAGTGCGGTGAGGAAGGCATATGGCGTACTGGCTTTTATTGGTAGAGGAATTGAGTTCCGGAGTCCTGAGGTCATGATGCAGTTGTATAAGACTCTGGTGCGGCCGCATCTGGAATATTGTGTGCAGTTTTGGTCGCCATACTATAGGAAGGATGTGGAGGCACTGGAACGGGTGCAGAGGAGGTTTACCAGGATGTTGCCTGGTATGGAAGGAAGATCGTATGAGGAAAGACTGAGACACTTGGGGCTGTTTTCATTAGAGAAAAGAAGGTTTAGGGGTGACTTGATTGAGGTGTACAAGATGATTAGGGGGTTAGATAGGGTTGACAGTGTGAACCTTTTCCCGCGTATGGAGTCGGGTATTACAAGGGGGCTTAGCTTTAAATTAAGGGGGGGTAGATATAGGACTGAAGTTACGGGTAGGTTCTTCACTCAGCGAGTCATAAGTTCATGGAATGCCCTGCCAGTAGCAGTGGTGGACTCTCCCTCTTTATGGGCATTTAAGCGGGCATTGGATAGGTATATGGAGGATAGTGGGTTAGTATAGGTTAGGTGGGCTTGGATCGGCGCAACATCGAGGGCCAAAGGGCCTGTACTGCGCTGTATTCTTCTATGTTCTATGTTCTAATTTGTATGCCTTTCTTTGCATCTACAACACTCTAACTTCCATCATGCCCCATGGTTTGACCAGTATTCTTTTTGCTGTCTTCCACCAGATAGGAATAAGCAACTTTGGAAGTTTATTCATTCACTCTTTGAAAGCTTGGCATCATCTATCTCAATCCTGATGAAGGGCTTTTGCCTGAAGCGTTGATTTTCTTGTTCCTCGGATACTGCCTGACCTGCTGTGCTTTTCCAGCACCACTCTAATCTTGACTCTGATCTCCAGCATCTGCAATCCTCACTTTCACCCATTGTCTACCGACTGCCATTCCTTTCAGTAACCTTTCTCAATCCACAATATCTATCTCATGTTCCATCATAATTTCCATTATTAAGATTCAGGAACCTGGTTTCAGAACCAACTATCTGAATCTCTAAGTTGAAGAAGTGTGTACCTACACCAGATGGATAGTAGTGGTACGAGAAGAGCACTCACCACCACCTTCTCAAGGATACTTTGACATAGGCGGCACGTTCTGACTTCGTCAAGATACCCACATCCCAGGAAAGAATGAAGTGAACATCCTGTGGGTACTTGTGATATCAGCTTTACCTTTATGCTTTGCAGATTTGTTTTTTTTTTGCATGTCGTGTATTTCTACCATCTCAGTTTACCTTAGGTACTTCTACAATCTATTGAAATACCATTTCTTTGCAAGCTTTACTTCTGTTTGTTCATAAGACTGTAAGTAAATCAACCTAATCATGTCCTCAGAGGATTTCATTGTTATGTATATAAATACTTTGAGTTGGTGACAATTTCAAGGAAAGGTTGGATTATTGGACACAGAAAAATGAAGTATTCTTTCAATGCACTCCAAACACTTCCTGATGTTGAGTTTATTTACTGTCCTGTGCTTGTGGTTATTGGAGTGTCTGGTAAGTAACATCTGTCTACAGTTTTGTTCTTGGTAAACCATTTCTGTTTTAGGAATGATCCATAATCTGGACAGGAATGATGGTTAAAACAATGCCACTAATGAGAAGGGTTTCTCTTCCTGAACTGTTCATTCAATTAATCTATGGAATTCATTGCCACAAAAGGCAGCGTAGGGCTGGTCATTGAGTATATTTAAGACAGAGATAAATAGGTCTTGATTGTCAACAGATCAAGGGTTATAGGGAGAAAGAGAGAGCAGAGGGTTGAGAAACTCATCAGCCATGACTTAGTAGTGGAGCTGACTTAATGGGCTGAATCACCTAATTTCTGCTCCTATATCTTATGGTCTAACTCTACTTCAATATTTTTCAAAATGAGCTATGAACCAGTTGTCAAACATCATGGTATTTTATGAAAACATATTTCATGATATTCCTTCAAATCTTTAAGAGTGATAAACCTTTACAATTTCATTAATGTAACAAAAACTAACTTGCTGATATCAAAGTCTCGACTGTATTTGCCATGTATAATCCCGTTTTAGATAATTTACAATATGTTCAAACAACGGAAACACCCCTTCGTAATTGATTTGGAAACATGCAACTTTGGAAAGAAAGCCAATATCTAGCAAATGATTGGTAGACTTGAACGATAAAGAAACATAATTGAGTCTATAATTCAGTGATCATTGGCAATTATCGCATTGTTTGCAGGTGAATTATGCTGAAAAGTCACTTCCACTGATTGGAAATTGCTGCCCTTTGGTCACACAAGTTAGTGAATTTCACACCACAACCTACTTGGCCTGATCTTAGCCAAAGTCTCCAGACTTAGTTGCTGAATGGTAACTCATGCTTCTATGTACTTTAGTCTTAGACAAAGGAATTAAATTTCTCAATTCTCTCATGGGACATAGGTGTTGCTGACTGTTCAGTATTTATTGCCCATTCTTAGTTTGCTCTTGAAAAGATGCCTTCTTCAACTACTGCAGTGCATTTGCTATAGATACACTCATGATTTAGAATTGAAGGGTTTTGACAGTGAAGGAATGGTCATATTTTCAAGTCAAGATGGAGACTGGCTTAGTGGAAACTTGCAAGTGCTGGCTTTCCCATGCATCTGGGAGATGGCTCGAGATAGAAGACCTCATAGGTTTGGACAGTGTGGCTTAAGGATCTTGGACAAATTTCTGCCGTTCATCCTGAAGACAGTACACATGACAGCTACAAAGTCTTGGTAGTGGAGGAGGGAGTGAACGCTTTGGGTATTGTACCAAACAAGGTGGCTGCATTTTCCTGCATGGTGTCAAACGTCTTGAGGGTTGTTGGAGCAGCAAACATGAAGGTGTTACACCACACCTTGAATTGCACATTTTAGATTGTCAACAGGTCAAAGGTTACAGGAAGAAAGAGAGAACATAGGATTGAGAACCTAATCGGCCGTTATTGAATAGTGCAGCAGATTCAATGGGCTGAATGGCCTAATTTCTGCTCCTGCATCTTATTTAGATTGTAGACAGGCTTTGGGAGTGGAGAGCTGAGTCACTTACTGCAGAATTTTGAGACTCTTATTTTCTCTTTTACCCAGTATAATTATATGTGAAGTCCAGTTGAGTTTCTGGTCAAGAGTAGCTTCAAGGACATTGTTCATAAAGAATTCAGTGATAGTAACGCTGTTCAATGTTAAGGGATGGTGATTTAGATTATATATAGTTGGAGATGGCCATTATGTGTTGTTAAGCTTGCTTTCCATTTGTCAGCCAAAGCCTGGATATTGTCCAAGTCAGAAATGATGAGGGATTTCTGCCTGAAAGGTTGACTTTCCTGTTTATCAGATGCTGCCTAACTTGTACTTTTCCAGTGTCACCCTTTTCGACTCTGGATATTGTCCAAGTCTTGTTGCATTTCTGCATAGAATGCTTCAGTATCTGAGGAGTCATGAATGGTGCTGAACATTGTGCAATCATCAGTGAACATCCCCACTTCTGACCCCAATGAAAGAAGGTCATTGATGAAGCAGCTGAAAGATGCTTGGGCCTCGGACACAACCCTGAGGATCACCTTCAGAGATGTCCTGCAGCTGAGATGTCATCCAGCCTCATTCTTGATGAAGGGCCTTTTCCCAAAACGTCGATTCTCTTGCTCCTCGGGTGCTGCCTGACCTGCTATGCTTTTCCAGCACCACACAGTTGCCTCTAATATCCAGCCTCTGCGGTTCTCACTTTGGCCTTCGTGCAGATGAAATTATTGACTTTGAAGAATACCAACCATTTTCCTCGATATCAGGTACAAGTCTAATCAATGAAGAATTTGCTTCCTGATACTCACTGATTCCTGTTTTGCATTGGTGCCGCACTCGATCACATGCAACCTTTGATGTCAAAGGCTGTCACTCTCACCTTATCTCTGGAATTCAGCTATTTCATCCATTTTTGAATCAAGGCCGTAGTTAGGTCAGGAGTTGAGGAGCCCAGGTGACATCCAACATATGTGTCTGACATCCAACATTGAAGTTACTGCTGAACCGGTGCTACTTGATAGCATTGTTGATGATACCTCTACCACTTTCCTGATGATCAAGAGGAGATTGATGGGGCGTTGAATGGCCAAGTCGCAACAATGTTTATGTACAGAACACAGGTGGGAAACTTTCTACACTGTCAGGTGGATGTCAGTGAACTGGCATCCCATGGCTGGGGTTACGTTCTGAAACAGATGTCTTTCTTTTGACTGTGGAATGGTGTCATGACCCATATCCTTTGCAGTATCCAGTGCTACCGACTGTTTCTTGATATTGTGCAGAGTGAATCAAATTGGGTGAAGACTGGCATCTGTAATGCTGGGGACTACTGCAGCAGGCCAAGACAGATCATCTACCTGGCATTTGTGGCTAAACATTGTTACGAATACTCCAGATGTACTTCAGCTGGGCCCTTTCAGCATTGAATATAAAGATATTTGTGTAGCTTCCTATTCCTCCAGTGAGTTTTCAAAACAAGTTATCCGTCAGGATATGATAGTCTTTGGTTGTGGGGTTACTTCATTCTTTATATCAATTACTGCTTATGCTGCTTGGTATTCATGTAGTCCTGTTTGGTAGCTTCGTCAGGTTGACAATCGATTTTCAGGTAAGCCTGAAACTGCGCCTGAGATACCCTCTTGCATTTTCCCTTGAACTGGGGTTGATCCCCTGGATTGATGGTAAACCTTAGAGTTGGGGCAATGCTAAGCAGTGAGATTGCAAATTGTGTTCTGCTGTTGCAGATAGGCCACAGTGCCTCGTGGATGCCAGTTTTTAGTTCCTTGAACTGTTTGAAATCTGTCCCATTTCGCACTATGAAAGTGACACAATTATGATGGAGGGTATTGTCAGTGAGTTGGTGGGACTTTCTTTCCACAAGGACTGTGCAGTGGTCACTTATGGATATCGTCACAGACAATGCATCCACAACCAGGAGGTTGGTAAAGATGGGGTTAAGTAAGTTTTCTTCCCTTTTGTTAATTCCTTCATCACCCACTGCAGATACCATCCAATAGAAATATCCTTTCAGACCCAAACAGCTGAATCAGTAACGCAGAGCCACTCTAGGTGGTGAACAGAGAGAGTACATTTTGCTCACTTGCCATATTCAATGCTTCCTGTAAATATTATTCATTGTAGAGGAACACTTATTCATCAGGTGAGTGAGTACAGTACATAATAAACAGAATGAGAATTCCTCACTGGTGTTATATCTGATACCATATACAAAAACATTTTCTGATTCAGTGTGTTGATGTAACTATGAGAGAAGGTACAAAACTTGAAAATAAGGAAGACCAAGTGACTGAGGAATCAATGAGGGAGTATTTTAAGGCCACTGCCATAATTGTATTAGTTTGAAAATAGCATGGAAAAGGATAGACAGGACCGAAATCTGAAAGTTCTAAATTGGAGGAAGGCCAATTGTGATGGTATTAGGCAAGAACTTTCAGAAGTTGAGTGGGTGCAAATGTTCGCAGGTAAAGGGATGGCTTGAAAATGACATTCAAAATTGAGATCTGAAAATGTGTTGCTGGAAAAGCGCAGCAGGTCAGGCAGCATCCAAGGAGCAGGAGAATCGACGTTTCGAGCATGAGCCCTTCTTCAGGATCTGCAGTCCTCACTTTCTCCTAGACTCCAGCATCTGCAGTCGTCACTTTCTGCTTCAAAAATGAGATAACTAGAATCCAAAGACAGTATGTTTCTGTTAGGGAGAAAGGCAAGGCTGGTAGATGTAGGGAATGCAGGATGACAAGAGAAATTGAGGTTTTGGTAAAGAAAAATAACGAAGCAAATATCAGGTATAGACAGCAGAAATCAAGTGAATCCTCAGATCCTAAGGGAAAACAGAAGGGCAAAAAAGAGGACATGAGATAGCTTTAGCAAATAAAGTTAAAGAGAATCCAAAGGGGTATTATAAATATTAGGACAAAAAGGTAACGAGGGAGAGAATAGAATCCCTCAAAGATCAGCAAGGCCATCTATGGGTGGAACCGCAGGAGATGGGTCAGCTACTAAATGAGGATTTTGCATCAGTGTTTTATGTGGAGAAGGATATGGAAGATACAGAATGTGACAAATAGAGGTGGAAGTCGTAGATGTCTTAACATGCATAAAGACAGATAAAACCCCAGGATCTGATCAGGTGTACTTAAGAACTCTGTGGGAAGCTAGGGTAGTGATTGTTAGGCCCCTTGCTGAGATATTTGTATCATTGATAGCCACAGGTGAGTTGCTGGAAGACTGGACGTTGGTTGACATGGTGCCACTATTTAAGAAAGGTGGTAAGAAATAAAAACAGGGAACTAGAAGCCAGTAAGCCTGACATCGATGGTGGGCAAGTGTTTGGAAGGAAAGGTTTTACATGTATTTGGATAGCCAAGGACTGATTACAGATCGTTGACATAGCTTTGTGTGGGTAAAAGCGTATCTCACTAACTTGAATGAGATTTTTGAAGAAATGAGAAAGAGAATTCATGAGGGCAAGATGAAGATATAATGTATATAGACTTCAGTAAGGCTAAGACAAGGTTGTTTAGGGTAGGCTAGTTAGCAAGGTTAGATCACGTAGATTACAGGGACGACTAGCCTCGTGGATACAGAACTGACTCGAAAGTAGATGACAAACTGTGATGGTGGAGAGTTGCTTTTCATAATGGACATCTGTGACCAGTGGTGTGCCACAAGAATCGGTGTAGTATCTACTGCTTTTTGTCATTTATAGCAAAGATTTAGATGTGAACATAGGAGGTATAGTTAGTAAGATTGTAGTGACACCAAAATTGGAAGTGTAATGGACAGGGTTACCTCCGAATCGTTTCTTGATCAGATGTGCCAATGGGCTGAGAAGCAGATGGAGATTAATTTAGATAAATGTGAGGTGCAGCATTTTGGAAAAGCAGATCCGAGCAGCACTTATACACTTAATCGTAAGGTCCTGGGGAGTGTTGCTGAACAAAGAGACCTTTAAGTGCAGATTCATAATTCCTTGAATGTGCAGTCTTGGGTTGATAGGATAGTGAATAAGGCAATTAGTAGGTTTACCTTTAATGTTCAGAGAATTGAGATGGGAGGTCATGTTACGGCTGTACAGAACACTGATTAGGCCACTTTCGGAATACAGTAGAACCCCTATATCTGCAGATTCAGTTTCAGTGGTTTCAGTTTTCTGTGGTTTACTGCGCTCACAAATGTTGCATAGAACATTCCCGACATAATTGCTGGGGAGGTGCGTATCCCACTTAAATGATAGGGTTCGCTATCTACAGTTTCTGGCATCCACAGTAAGTCTTGGAATGTATCACTCAGATATGGCACGACACCTGTATTGTGTGCAGTTCTGGACTCCCTCCTTTAGGAAGGATGTTGTCAATCTTGAATGATTCAGAAAAGATTTACAAGGATGTTGCCAAGGTAGGAAGATTTGACCTATAGGCAGAGGATGAATTGGTTGGGGCTAGTTTTTATGGAGCATCAGAGGCTGAGGGGTGATCTTCTAAAGGATCATAAAATCATGAGGATTTTATCGATCATCGATAGGATAAGCTCTGGATGCCCCGTGGTGGGGGCATCCAGAGCTAGAGGGCACACGTACTGGGAGAGAGGGGAAATATTTTAAAAGGAGCTGAGGGGCAACGTTTTTCACGCAAATGGTGATGTGCATAAGGAATGAGGAAGTGTTGGAGGCCGGTACAATTACAACATCTGGATGGGCACATGAACATGAGGGTTTACAGGGATGTGGGCCAAGTGCTGACAAAAGGGTCTAGATTGATTTAGGACATCTGGTCGACTTTGATGAGTTGGACTGACTGGCCTGTTTCCGTGCTATACATCTCTATAACTCCATCATTCTATGAGGTCTAGAGTCAATGTTGAGACCGTTGAGGGAAGCTTCTGCTGGATTATATATCACACTTTTGCCATCTCCGCGGGTCTGTCCAGCCAGTGGGACAGGGATGGTGATGATGGTATCTCTGACAGTGTTGCCAATTGTATTTTTTAGTATTCATGTATTTTTTCGAAGGTTTACATTAGTCCAATTTCTTACAATAGACTAAGCATACTTTTTATTTAAAAATTTCCTGAGAATATTACCAGTAGGATCAGATCGAGTTATCAAACATTTGCTGCAGTAAACTCAGCAGAAGGTCTGGACACACTCATGTATTAAAACTAACCATCTGTTTCAATCATTGCAGTTAACTTGTTGGCAATTGTGATCCTTTCCCGGAGGAACTGTGGTCTCTCAAGATGCATCACACGGTACCTGGTAGCAATGGCAGCAGCTGATTTCCTGGTTGTCATCTGTGATGTGATGCTGAGGTGGCTTATTATGTATTTTCCAGTGTCTTTCCTGGATATTACTTACGTCTGTCGTTTAGTTACAGTGCTCATTCCTGCAACCACAATGAATTCTGTCTGGTTGACTGTTGCTTTCACCTTTGATCGATTTGTAGCTATTTGTTGCCAGAAGTTTAAAACAAAATACTGCACTGAGAAAACTGCAGCCATGATTATTGGAACGGTGAGTGTGCTGAGCTATTTAGAAAGCATTCCCTGGTTTTTGAAATTCAAATCCAAGTACATCTTCAATAACCTGCCATGGTTTTGCATCATAAAACTAGAGTATTATACTTCAATCTATTGGCCACTATATGGGGTATTCCATCGCCTTCTTTCGCCTTTACTGCCATGCCTTATCATTCTTCTTTTGAATACTCTGACCGTCAGACATGTTTTAGTAGCAAGCAAAGCCCGCAGGAGACTCCAGAAGGACAGTGACAGAGAGAAAACCAGTGACCCAGAGATGGACAAATGCAGAAAATCCATTGTTTTACTCTTTGCTATCTCAGCAGCTTCATTATTTTATGGTCCCCTTATATGGCATGTTTCCTTGTTGAACGAATTGCAGTAATGCATGATCATTCTCCACTTTCCCCAACTGCAGGTACCATTGGATACCTGCTCCAGCTTCTCAGTACTTGCACTAACACTTGTATATACACAGTGACCCAGAGGCAATTCCGAGAGCAGCTGAAAACAGTTCTCAAGCTCCCTTTAACTCTGATTCTCAGATCCATCAAACAGTAAGTAATAGTTTGCATGGAATGGAATTTGAATGCATCCCATAAATTTTTTTATGCTAAGCTGAACATCCCAGGGCCTACAAAAGCACGCAGCAAAGGTTTTCCTACAGTAGAGAACAGAGAAAATCTTTATTCATTTTTCTTTTCAAAGACTTCTCCATTTCATCTCTCAAAGTTACTCTTGTGTTAGCTGCACCATCCTATCAGGCAGGGTATTCCACATTGTAACAACTCAGTCAGTAAAGGTTTTTATTTCCAGCTCCCTTCTACTTCACCTTTCAATTACTTTCCACTTGGATTTTCTGCTCACAACAATGATGTCAGCATGAATGTTTCCTTTTCATCAATTGTATCATGGTTTTGCCTACTTCTATTCAATTTCTCTTGTGTGACTCTGTGAAGAACAGCCCCTTTTTTTGCAGTCTTACCACTTAACTGCAATTTGTCATCCTTCGTATCAGCAGGCTATATACCCCAATCTCCAAACACCCAACTTCACAACTCCTTATATCTTATTCCTAATGTACATCTGAATACTACATCCTTGGATACGAAAGAAAATAACGATATAAATAGTAGAAGGCCCAGATTGTTGGAAATTACCAATGGAGCACCTTCATCTAGATATGGAAAGAGACAAAGAACATACAACTACGAGCTAAATGTGCTTTGGTTTTTGCATCTACGGGTACTCAATTTCCTTTGTGACACATTGCTTCCTGTATCTTGTGCCTATAAAGCATCTTTTATGTGAATACAGAGGTCTCTTCTCCATGTTGCCCTGTCTCTGCCGTCTGCATGCCTTTAAACCAAGTTCTATTTACTTTTGTGTTCTTACTCTTCAAATGATACCAAGGAGTAAGTGGATAGAATGGGATTTTGGCAATGACCAGCCATCTTATTTCACTTAATTTATTATTATCACATGTACCAAGGTACAGTAAAAAAAAAGTGTTGTGTTGCGTGCTATACAGATAATTCATACCTGTCAATAAGGACATCAGGCTAACAGAATGCAGAAAGTGTAACAGCGAGAGAATATACTAGAAAGACTGATTCTAATATAGGAGAAGTCTGTTCCTAAGTCTGATAAGTGGGAAATAAGCTGTTCCTAAGTCTGTTGGTACATGTTTTCAAACTTTTGTACCTATTGTCCAATGGAAGAGAGTGGAAAAATGCATAATAGGGGTGAGAGAATCTTTGATAATGTTGGCTGCTTTCCTGAGTCGGCAGTAAGTGTAGACCATGATAATTGAGGGAAGGTTGTTTTTTCTGATGGACTGAGCTGCTTTCACAACTCTCTATATTTACTTGTGGCCTTGGGTACAGTCGTTGCCATAAACAGTTGCTTGTGATACATCTAGATAGGATACGTTCTAATCAAATGATAGGCCACACTCAATGAAAAGAACTGCTCCCTCCCACTCACATCTGCAGACATCCTTCCAATAAGGCTTTCCACCATTTGATTATGTTATTAAACAGCAACTGTGAACCTGTGACAATAACTGTTTACTGCATACTCTGACAGTATTACACTGACACAATTGGTCTCACCACTTAATGCATTGATGAAACTGTATTGTCCTGTTACAGTCTATTGAAATGTTTGCACCACATTTAGATTATGTTACAAGCCAAACTTATTTCTACCAATGTGAGACAGTCTACCAAACTCTTCAAAGCACAGACATCACTGCTATGGCACTAGGAGAATCTATGATACTGTCAGAATCTAGCCCACCTTTTATACAATTGACCCTCCACTGTTCCACTGAAAATAGCTCACCCTAATCTGTTTGCACTACACGGATGGAGTCCACTGCAAGAGTCTATCTGGCCCACAGTTTCGGCCATTTATTTCTTAGTCGCACATAGACTTTATTTACCCTGCTCTTTTAGCACAGAAAGAGTTAGATCAAGATTGGTCAATATCTAGACTTAATTTGGAAAATGTTAAGTAACATTCACACCATACAAATTGCTAGGCAATGACCATCTCCAATCATAAAATATCGAAACACTGGCGCTTTACATTCAATGACATTACCTTCACTGAATCCTCAGCAATCAACATCCTGGGGTTTACAACTGACCACAAACTGAACTGGACTAGTCACAGAAATATAGAGAGAACAATGGCAGGTACGTATACTACAGTGACTAACTCACCTCCTGATGCTGCAAAGCTGGGCCACCATCTACAATGCATGAGTCAGGATTGAGATGGAATATTCGCTAGTTGTCTGGATGAATGCAGATGAAAATATCGTCAAGGAGCTTGACACCATTCTTGCTTGATTTACATTACATTCATAAGGAGACTTAGTTTGGAGCAGCAGTGGGGGCAACCTTGCTGCAATGGCTGGGAGGTCGGGAGTGACACAGTAACTTATTTACAGGGCACGTATATCAGATCAGCAGCAGTCAGATGCAGGGAGGGTTATCATAACCCATAACTTGTACGAGCTCTGCGAGAATCTTTACTGTGGCTCCTATTGATGTCATAACTTGAAAAACTGAGAAAGGTTCTGGAATAATGAGTAATGGTCAGCTGACAACTACTGGTTAACCATTTCTTATCCTATAGCTTTAGAGGCCTGCGATCTTAGTTAGAGTTCACATTTTCATAACCCTAGTGGTAGAGTAAGAAGTTTCACAAGAGATATATCAAGAGAGGCCAGCCAGTTGAAATGTGCAGATTGTCATAAATGGGTAGTGCTGGATATTGCCAGTGGCCTGGTTAACCACGTGCCGGAAGTGTTCACAGCTGCAGACGTTAAGAGCCCCAGATCTCAAACCTTGAGAAATGGTTGGAGACATTGTGGCATATCCATGAGACTGTGAGTTACATGAATGTCATGTTTAAAGAGGAATTTACACTGCAGCTCAAGGGGCCAGAGGACAAATTTGAATAGGGACCTCCAAAAAGAACAAGTAGGCAGTGTAGGAATGTCTTACTCACTAACCAGTATTCCAGTTTGGATGATGATGTGAGTGCTGGTATCTCAAAGGAATCCAGTCAGAGACAAGTTTCTTGCACTCATTAGATTCGTTACAGTGTGGAAACAGGCCTTCAGCCCAACAAGTCCACACCGACCCGGCGAACCACCCACAACCATCCCCCTACATTTACCCCTTCACCTAACACTGCGAGCATGGCCAATTCACCTAACCTGCACATTTTGGAACTGTGGGAGGAAACCGGAGCACACCCAAGCAGACACGGGGAGAATGTGCAAACTCTACTCAGTCAGTCGCCTGAGGTGGGAATTGAACGCGGGTCTGTGGCACTGTGAGACAGCATTGCTAACCACTGTGCCACCGTGCTGCCCACTGCTACAGGTAGTTTGGCTGTACAGCAGGGGAGGAGAAGAAAGGAAGAGTCAAAGTGATAGGGGAATCTTTGTCAGGAGAGCAGACAGGTGATTCTGCAGCCGAAGATGTGACACCAGGATGGTGTGCTGCCTCTAAATGCCAAGATCAGAGATGTAACTGAACGGTTGCAATGCATCCTGGACGGGGAGGGTGATGAGTTAAAAGTCTTAGCACATGTTGCTACCAATGATACAGGCAAAGCAAGGAACGCGGTCTTGCATCAAGAATTCTGGGAGCGAGGCAGTAGAGTAAAAAGCAGTACCCCAATTATTGTCATCTCCAGATTACTGCCGGTGTCATGTGTTAATGAGTTTAGAAATAGATTGGATAATGCGTGGCCCAAGAGTTGGTTTCAGAGAGAGGATTTCAGATTCCTGAATCAGTGGAACTATTTCTGGGGAATGTGAGACAAATGGGATATTGTGCAGTGGATTAACAATGCTACCAGCAACCATGCAAATAGATTTACAAATGTTGTTGGGAGAAGTTTAAATGAGTTTGGCGGGGACAGGGCTACAGACTATCAAGGAACATCATGCAAAGGAAGCAAAGCCATGATGAGTGTAAAGTGAGAAAGGCAAGGCTGGATGGTTCTTATTTTAATGAGAGGAGTACACTGTTAAATCAGCAGTGTGGTTTGGCACATGGAAGAAAGATATTGTAGATACAGAGAAAGGGCTAGATTGGCAATTCAATATTCTGATGGAAAGGATCAGTACACAAGACAAAGGAGAGTGTAAAAAGGATGCTGGTGTAGCAGTATTAACTAATGAGTCACTGACTACAATGAGGTGAGATGGTATATTTGAAAGGTTGAAAAGTGTATCGCTTTAAAAGTACAGCAGGTCAGGCCGCATCCAAGGGACAGTCGACATTTCAGACATAAACCCTTCATCAGGAAGGGCTCCCATTCTTGATGATGGACTTATGCCCAAAATGTAAACTCTCCTGGTCCTTGGATGCTGCCTGACCTGCTGTGCTTTTCCATTTGATTCTGATTTTTGATTCTGATGTCCAGATAAATGTGAGGTGCTGTATTTTGGGAAAGCAAATCTTAGCAAGACTTATACACTTAATGGTAAGTTCCTAGGGAGTGTTGCTGAACAATGAGACCTTGGAGTGCAGGTTCATAGTTCCTTGAAAGTGGAATCGCAGGTAGATAGAATAGTGAAGAAGGTGTTTGGTGTGCTTTCCTTTATTGGTCAGAGTACTGAGTACAGGAGTTGGGAGGTCATGTTGCGGCTGTCCAGGACATTGGTTAGGCCACTGTTGGAATATTGCGTGCAATTCAGGTCTCCTTCCTGTCGGAAAGATGTTGTGAAACTTGAAAGGGTTCAGAAAAGATTTACAAGGATGTTGACAGGGTTGGAGGATCAAAGCCGCAGGGAGAGGCTGAGCAGGCTGGGGCTGTTTTCCGTGAAGCGTCGGAGGCTGAGGGGTGACCTTACAGAGGTTTACAAAATTATGAGGGGCATGAATAAGATAAATAGGCAAAGTATTTTCCCAGGGGTCAGGGGGTCCAGAACTAGAGGGCATAGGTTTAGGGTGAGAGGGGAAAGATATAAAAGAGACCGAAGGGGCAACTTTTTCACGTAGAGTCGTGGTGCATGTATGGAATGAGCTGCCAGAGGAAGTGGTGGAGGCTGGTAAAATTGCAACATTTAAGAGGCATTTGGATGGGTATATGAATAAGAAGAGTTTGGAAGGATATGGGCCGGGTACTGGCTGGTGGGACTAGATTGGGTTGTGATATCTGGTCGGCATGGACGGGTTGGACCGAAGGGTCTGTTTCCGTGCTGTACATCTCTATGAAGCTTTGACTGTCTCTTCAGTCCTCAGTTGCTCTCAATCTTTGCAAGGTTCTCAGATGTGTGTAGAACTGAGGAATGAAAAAGAGACAGCTACTTTACTTGAAGTATATGACAGGTCCCCAAAGTGTCAGTTGGAAATTGAGGAGCAAATAGGTAGACAGTTCACAGAGTAATTATTGGATAATTATAGCAGGGAATTTCAATTTTCCTACCATAAATTGGCACAGTCATTGCGTTAAGTTTTTAAAGGTGGTGGATTTCTTGAAATGTATACAGGGGAGTTTATGGGCTCAATATGTCAAAGACCCAACAAGACATGGCAGAGTGCTGGATGTAGTTCTGGAGAAAGAAGCCGGACACATGATCCATGAAGCAGGGGGGAGACATTTAGACAATAATTTCAAATATGTTCTGGATAATGATAAAGATGGCTTGCAAAAAATGGCTTTGGATTGGAGGAAGGCAGATTTTATGAAAAAAAAGCAGAATTTGGTTACAGTCGACTGGGTACAACTCTTGACAAGTAAGTCTATGGCAGAAAAAAGGGGCCATTCAAAATGGATCTCTGGAGAGAACAGGTTCAAATATGTCGAGGCAAATGTAAGAGAAATAAATTCAGAGAACCCTGGATGACTAGGACAATTTGTGACTTGATCAAGAAGAAAAGAAATGCTTATAGCAAGTCCAAAGAGAGCAATTCAACTGTGGCCCTCAAAGAATACAGCAAGTAACTTAATAAAGGAACTGGAAGAACAATAGTGGGGCTGAAGAAAGGACTTGCAAAACGAATTCAGGAGAATCCAAAGGCATTTTATACATATATTAAAGGGAAGATGTTAACCAGACAAAGAGTAGGGCCCATTAAGGACCAAGCATGTAATGGTTGTGTGAAGCCGCAGAATGTTGGAAGGGTGATGAATGAATACTTCTCTTTGGTCTTGTTTCTGGAAAAGGAGAAGTAGATATGGAAATCATTAAAAGCGGTTGTGAGGAACTTGTAAAGTTTGACACCAGGAATGGCGAAGCATTGGAGGCTCTATGAGGATTAAAAACAGACAAATTCCCCGGTCCAGATGAATTGCATCCTATGTTGTTGTGTGTGGTGGGTTGGAAATTGCAGGGGATCTGACACAAAATTTTAATTCCTCTCTGGACATGGGCTAACTTCCAGATGTCTGGCTTATGGCTAATGTGGCATCACTTTTTAAGAGGTACAGTCAAAATGAACCAGGAAATTACAAACCAGTGAATCTCACGTCAGTGGTACAGAAACTATGGGAGAAAATTCTGAACACGTGAATTAATACCTATTAGGAAAGGCATGTATTAGTTAGGGATAGGCAGCAAGGCTTTGTCAGAGGGAAGTCATGTCTCAGACATTTGTTCGAGATTTTTGAAAATATGATCAATGTGAGCACAAGGGAAGTTCAGTTGATGTATTAATATGGATTTTAACAAACTTTTGAAAAGTCCCACGTGGGGGATTGATTGAGAAAGTTAAACCACATGGAAATGAGGAAACTTGGTGAAATGTTATGCAAGTTTAAAGGTAGAGTGGTTTATACCAAAGAAGATGGCTGTCTGTACAGGAAGATAGAGACGGGTTAGTCACATGGCTAGAGCAGCAACAAATGGTATTTAAACCTGATTAGTCTGAGGAGATGCACTTTGGAAGAAGAAATAAGATAAGGGAGTATTTAGAGAATGACAGGAAACTGGGTGGTTCAGAAGAGCAGAGGGATCTTTGGGTGATTATTCACAGATATTGGAATGCAGCAGAACATGTGAATAGGATAGTTAAGAAGGGGTATGAATCAGTTGCTTTCATCAATTGTGGTAGACAGTATAATGCCCGCATTCTCCACTTGCTTTGTGGGCGGCACGGTGGCACAGTGGTTAGCACTGCTGCCTCACAGCGCCAGAGACCCGGGTTCAATTCCTGCCTCAGGCGACTGACTGTGTGGAGTTTGCACGTTCTCCCAGTGTCTGCGTGGGTTTCCTCCGGGTGCTCCGGTTTCCTCCCACAGTCCAAAGATGTGCAGGTCAGGTGAATTGGCCATGCTAAATTGCCCGTAGTGTTAGGTAAGGGGTAAACGTAAGGGTATGGGTGGGTTGCGCTTCGGCGGGTCGGTGTGGACTTGTTGGGCCGAAGGGCCTGTTTCCACACTGTAAGTAATCTAATCTAATCTAATCTAATCTAATCTAAAACTGCTGCCTCACAGCGCCAGAGACCCGGGTTCAATTCCCGCCTCAGGCGACTGACTGTGTGGAGTTTGCACGTTCTCCCCGTGTCTGCGTGGGTTTCCTCCGGGTGCTCCGGTTTCCTCCCACAGTCCAAAGATGTGCAGGTTAGGTGAATTGGCCATGCTAAATTGCCCGTAGTGTTAGGTAAGAGGTAGATGTGTAGGGGTATGGGTGGCTTGCGCTTCGGCGGGTCGGTGTGGACTTGTTGGGCTGAAGGGCCTGTTTCCACACTGTAAGTAATCTAATCTAATCTATAAGAGAAAGGAGGTAAGGAGCTGAATAGAGCATTGGTCACCCTGCATCTGGAGTGCTGTGTGCAGTCTCGTCAGTTTAGTACAGGAAGGATTTATCTCGGGGAGTACAGAGGAGGTACACCAGGATGTTGCCTGGGATGGAGAAATTGAGCTATTAGTTTAGATAGGCTTGGATTGTTTTCTAAAGAGCAGAGAAGACTCAGGGTGCCATGATTGAAATGCATAAGGTTAAGATGGGTATGGACCAGGTGTGTAGAGAGCAGCTGTTCCCTTTGGTTGAGGGGTCAATCATGAGAGCAAATTGTTGTAGGATAAGGGGCATTTAATTGAAGGAGAATTTGCAAAAAAACATTTTCACTCTGCAGGTGGTGGGAATCTAGAAAGCACTGCCTGGGAAGGAAGTGGTGGTTGGAAATCATCATAATTTATGTCGATGTGTTCTTCAAATGTCATTATTTGGAGGTGCTGATGTTGGACTGGGATATCCAACCTTAAACGTTACACCACACTATGTTATAGTCCAACAGATTTATTTGGAAGCGCTAGCATTCATAGCACTGCTTCTTCCTCAGGTGGTTATAGAGTATTAAGATCATAAGACACAGAATTTCTATCAAATTTAGGATCTTAATACGCCACGACCATCCGATGAAGGGGCAGTGCTTTGAAAGCTAAGGCGTCCAAATAAATATGTTGGACTATAACCTGGTGTGTGATTTTTAGCTTCAAATATCATAACATTCGAAGATATGTGACAAATGCAGGAAATTGGGATTTGCACACTTTTAGTGGTATTTATGTTGATGCAGACGCAATGGGCCTAAGGGCCTTTTCTGTGCTGTATGAATCTAAAAGGAATGTAATGCAATGCTCCCCAATAACCTGTATAAGTGCAGCTGCAACAAACACATGAGGCTTCACACCATCCAGGACAAAGCAAATAGCTTAATTGGCATGATATTCACAAGCATTAACTGCCTTAACCGTCACTCAGTATGTGCAGCATGTACTATCTACAAAATGCACTGTAGAAATTCACAGTACAACGTGAGACAGAATCTTCCAAACATATGACCACTTCCATCTGGAAGGGCAAGGACAACATAGGCATGGGTACACCACAACCTGCTAGTTGTCTGCTGAGCCATTCACCATCCTGACTTGGAAATATATCACTGCTTTTTCACTGTTGCTGGGTCGAGATCCTGGATTTCTCTCCATAACGGCAATGTGAGACTATCAACGGCATATGGACTGCTACAGTTTAAGACGGTCCCTCCCGACAATCTCTCAAGGACAACCAGGGACAGGCAATAAGTGCTGGCTAGCCAGCAATGTTCATAACTCGTGTGAAAAAAAAGTGTCTATTTTTGAGATCCATATGTTCTACATGTACTGGTACCCCTTTGTCAATCCTACCTTTTAAAACTTATTGCATTATGACTTTTATAAATGTCCTGCTATTACTTCCTAAATAATGGATTCAAGCATTTTCTGATGTTAGAGTAACTAGCCGAAAGTTCCCAGCCTTCTGTCTCATGTCTTGAGCAGAATTGTTAAATTTGCAATTTTCCAATACATTCAGACTTTTTAAGCATCTAGATAATTCTATATGATCGCAACAAATACAATGTCGAGTAAGGACAGGTAAAGTCCAAGCCAGCAATAGTGGTAGCAAATGTGCCAGCTTGGGGCACAGGCAGGCCTATCCGTGGCCTGGTTCAAGATGCCAGGATGGCATGTTGACTCCCTGTGTCAAGGTCAAGGGTTTCACTATGTGGTTGTATGGAATGCTGAAGGGGTTGGGTGAGCAGTCATTTTGCACATTGGAACCAACAAGGATGAGGTCCTGTGAGTGACTGCAGACATAGGAAAGAGGTTGAAAAGCAAGAGCTCGAGGTGGGTAATCTCTGGTGCCACATGCTAATAAAGAAACAAATATACAGTTAGGACTAACGAATGCGTGGCTAACGAGCTGGTGTGGGGGGAAGGTTTCAGGTTCTTGGATCATTGGGATCTCTTCTAGAGCAGTGTGACCTGTAGAAGTGGGATCAGTTGCACCTAAACTGCAAGGGAACTAATATCCTCTCAGGGAGGTTCAATAGTGCTACCCTAAAGGCTTAAACTGGAGAAGCAGCAGGCTGGAAACCAGAGCAAGACATCAACAAATGAATGAAGTGAGGGGAAGGTAGATGTTACGACCAGTGAATCAGAAAGGAACAACAGGCAGGGACAACTGAATGAGCACAATGGTAATGATGGGCTGAAATATGTTTATTTCAACGCAAGGAGTATTATAGTTAAGGAAAATTAGCTCAGATCCTGGAATCATAAATGGGATTATAATGTTGTGGCCATTACAGCGACTTGAATGAGTGAGAGACAGGATTGGCTATTGAACATTCCAGGGTTTTGTTGTTTTAATTGTAATGCAGAGGGATTAGGATTAAGTCCATAACCACCTGAAAGAGGCCACACAAATAGATCGGACGGAAAAGAAGGTGCATTGAATGTTTGCCTTTATCTGTTGGGGAACTGAATACAAAGGTCAGGACACTTGTTGCAACTTTGTAAGATTTGGTTCGTCTATAATTTAGAGTATTATATTCAGCTCTAGTCGGCACATTGCAGGAAAGAAGGGGGAGGCTTTGAAGATGGTGCAGAAGAGGTTTATGAGGTAGCTGCCTGGATTAGAGGGTATCAGCTATAAGAACAGGCTAGTTAAACTCATGTTCTTTTCTCCGAAGCGGCAGAGGCTGAAGTGAGACCTTCTTCGACTTTATAAAATTATGAGATGCGTAGATAGGGTTGGGAGTCAGGATGTTTTCCCCAGAGTTAAGGTGTCTAATACTAGGACCTATGCATTTAAGGTGTGTGTGTTGGGGGGGGGGGGGGATTTTAAAGGGGAGGCGAGGGCAATTTGGCCCAATAAGTCCACATCAATCAATCCTCTGAAGAGTAACCGAACCAGACCCATTCCTCAGGTGAGGTGGGTTCATAGAAATCGTAGAATCCCTACAGTTTGGAAAAAGGCCCTTCGCCCCAACAAGCCCCCAGTGACCCTCTGAAGAGTAACCCACCCTAACCAATTCTCCCTCCCTATTACTCTCACCAATGCACCTAACCTAGACGTCCTGAACACTATGGGCAATTTAATATGGCGGATTCACCAGAGCTGCACATCTTTGGATTGTGAGAGGAAATCAGAATACTCTGAGGAAACCCACACAGACACAGGGAGAACGTTCAAACTCTACACAGACAGTCGCCCGAGGAGGAATTGAACCTGGGACCCTGATGTTTTGAGGCAGCAGTGCTAACCATTGTGCCACCCATGTACTGTCCTATTTTCTCCAGAGAAGAAGGTAAAAGTGGCGGAGGATTTGCATTATTAATCAGGGAGAATGTCTGCACTCATACAGGATATATTGGAGGGCACATCTCACCTCATTTGAGGGTTACTGAGGCAATATGGGTAGCGCTCAAAATAAGATAGATGCAATCACCCTGAAAGAGTTATACTAAATGCACCCCAACAGCCACTGAGACGTTCAGAAATAAATATATAGCAGAATCTTGAATGATGCAATAACAACAGCGTTGTCATAATGAGTGACAATATTTAACTTCCTCAATGTTGACTGGGACTCTCTTAGAGGAGGAGGTTTAAGCTAGGCAGAATTTGTTCAATCAATCCAAAATCGTTTATTGAAACAGTATGTGGATAGTCCATCTAGAGGAAGGGCCATTCTGGACCTGATATTGCTAATGAACCTGGGCAGGTGACTGAGCTTTCAGTAGGACAGTATTTTGGAAACAGTGTTCACAACTCCTTAAGTTTTAAGATAGCTATGAGTAAGGATAAGTCAGGAACTTGCTGGAAGGTACTAAATTTGAGGAGGTCAAATTATGTCAGTATTAGGTTGGAGCTAGGGTGTGTAAGTTGGGAGGAGCAGTTATCAGTCAAGTCCTCATTTGACATATGGGAGTTCCATAAAGACCCACAGATCAGAATTCATGGTCTGTCATGTTCCAGTAAAGATAGACTTGAGAATGAAGTTGAGAAATGGCAGATAGATCTTAATATGGACAAACGTGAAATAATGCTTTTTGGAAGATTTGATGCAGGAGGGAATTCTACATTAAATAACATAACACGTATAAAAATTTACACTGAGGGATTACAGTTCTGCAGATTAACTGTAGTAGACCTACATTAGTTTTCGTCAGTCTTTTCTTCTTTACATACTCAGAGACAGTTTTACAATCAGTTCTTATGCTCCCCACAAATTTACTCTCATGTCCTGCTTTTCATTTCTTCAGCAACTCCTTGAACCTTCTTTGCTGACTTCTAAACTGTTACCGATCCTCAGGTCTTTTGCTTTTTCCAGCTAATTTGTTTGCCTCTAAGTCACTAACTTCCCTCATAAATCTTGGTTTGACCACTATTGCATTGCACTCTTGCATTGTCTACTGACTGTTTTTCGTTTCAGTAACCTTTCCAATCCATTATACCTAACTCATACCTCATACCTAACTCAATCCATTATACCTAACTCATACAAGGTGCACTGCAGAAAATTGTCCAAATTCCTTAGTCTGCACATGCCAAGTGCAGACTAAGGAATGCTTAGTCTGCACTTGGCATGTGCACTACTTCCAGCTTGCAGATGCATGGTAATACCAGCACCTGCTAGTTCTCTACTAAGCCAGCCACCATCTTGACTTGAAAATATATCAGCATTCCTTCAGTGTTGATGAGACAAAATCCTTCAATTCTGAATTTTGGATGTATCTATTACTCATGCACTGCAGTAGTTGAAGAAGGAAGCTCACCATCACCTCATTCCTTCAGTTTCCCTTATTAAGATTCAGGACGCTGGTCTCAGAATCAATTATCTCAATCTCCATCTTGATTTGTGGCACTGCCATCAGATGGATGGCAGTGTTACAAGAAGAAAACTCACCACCACATTCAAGGATATCTAGGATTGGGCAGCAAATCTTGGCTTTGCCAAGGAAGCCCACATACCAGGCAAGATTGAAATGAATACACTGCAGCTACTTGTCAAATCAATCCTGCATCCTTTTGGAACATTCTCCAGGTATTCATACATATGCTTTGCAGACATTTTTTCTGAGTGTATTGTGTGTGTGAGATCCCAGTCCACATTAGGTATTTCTACATTTTTTCTAATAGAATTTCTTTGCAGGTTTTACTTCTGTTTGTTCATAAGACTGTAAGTAATATCGATCTAATTATGTCCTTGGAGGATTTGGTTGATATATATTGAGTTGGTAGCAGTTTCAAGTAAAGATTGGATTATTTAACACAGAAAATGAAGTATCCTTTCAATTCGCCACCAACACTTGCTAATGTTAAGTTCATCTACTGTCCTGTGCTTGTGGTTGTTGGCATGTCTGGTAAGTAATATCTGTCCATGGTTGTGCACTTGGTCAACTATTTCTCTTTTCAGAGTGATCCATAATCTGGGTAAGAATAGTGCTCAAAACAATGCCACTTATGAGAAGTGTTTCTCTTCCTAAACTGTTCATTCAAACTTTAGTATTTTGTAAAATCAGCTATGAATCATTTGGAAACATTGTAAAATATTATGTTATTAAAAAAAACCTTCATAATATTCATTCATTCTTTTAAGAGTGTTTGTGCAGTTTGATTAATTTATCAAAATTGAATTTGCTGATATCAAATTCTTTAATGTATGACCCAAGTTTAATCCCAACTGAGAAAATTAATTCAAATAACAGAAACTACCAATGGTGCTTGATTAAACATGGAGACATGCAACTTTGAGAAGACAGCCAATATTTAGCAAAACAGTGGTGGACTTAAATGATAAACAGACATAATTGAGCTGTTAATTTAATGATCATTGGCAATTGTTTCGTTGTTTGCAGGTGAGTTATGCTGAAAAGCTACTTCCACTGATTGTAAATTCCTGCCTTTGGGTCTCACAGGTTAGTGAGCTCAAAGCAACAACCTTCTTAGCCATGATCTTCTCCAGATTTGAGTGCTGCAGAGCGACTCACTTTCCAATGTACTTTGGTCTTGAACAAAGTATTTACCATTTCTTTATTCTCTTGTTGTACCTGGAGTTGTTGCTGACTGTCCAGCATTTATTGCCATTCCATAGAATGTCCTCGAAAAGGTGATGGTGAGCTTCCTTCTTCAACTACTGCAGTGCATGAGTAATAGATACATCCAAAATTCAGAATTGAAGGATTTTGTCTCATCAACACTGAAGGAATGCTGATATATTTTCAAGTCAAGATGGTGGCTGGCTTAGTAGAGAACTAGCAGGTGCTGGTATTACCATGCATCTGCAAGCTGGAAGTAGTGCACATGCCAAGTGCAGACTAAGCATTCCTTAGTCTGCACTTGGCATGTGCAGACTAAGGAATTTGGACAATTTTCTGCAGTGCACCTTGTAGACAATACACTACAGCTACAAAACATTGGTGCTAGAGGGAGTGAAAGGTTGTGGATGTGGTAACAAACAAATATGCTGCTTTGTCCTGGATGTGTCAAGCTTGACGGTTGTTGGAATTACAACTATCTCGGTAAGTGGAGAGTATCCCATCACACTCCTGAATGGTGGAAAGGCTGTGGCAGTCAGGAGGTGAGTTATTCACTGCAGTATTCCTAGAATATTATTTCTCTTGTACCCATTGTATCTATTGTTCAGGTGATGTTGCATTTGAACTTAGATAATTTCAGTGTCTGAGGAGTCACTAATGATGCTGAATATTGTGCAAACATCGATAAGATTCCCACTTCTGACCTTATAATGGAAGAAAGATCATTGATGAGGCAGCCACAAACACTAGGGCTTGAACACCTTCAGAGCTGTCCTGGAGCTGAGATGACTGACTTATGTCAACAACATTTTCCTATATACAAAATATAACTAATTTGCTTCCTAACACCCATTGATTCCATATTGTTTGTATAGCGTCAAGGACTCTCAGTTAAATGTAGCCTTGATGTCAAACTATGTCATTCTTGCCTCACCTCTGGAATTCAACTCTTTCAGCCAGTTTTGAAAACAAGGCTGTAATGAGGTCAGAAGCTGAGTAGCCCTTGCAACATCCAAACTGGGTGTCAGTGGGCAGATTATTGCTGAACAGATACTGTGAGACAGCACTGTTGATCCTAACTTGAGTCAGTTTACTGTTGATTGAGAATAGACTGATAGGGCAATGATTGGCCAGGTTGGATCTGTCCTGCTTTTTGCATACAGAACTCAGCTGGGCAATTATTCACATTGGATGGTGGATATCAGTGTGGCTACTGAAAAGGAGCAGCATGGCTAGGATTAAGTTTTGAAGCAGAAGTCTTTAGTACTACTGGCAGAATGCTGTCAGGACCAATATCCTTTGCAGCATCCAGTGCCAAAAACTGTTTCTTGATATCACATGAAGTGAATCAAATTGGGTGAAGACTGGAGCTGGCCAAGATGGATCATCTGCTTGACATTTCTCGCTAAAGATAGTTATGAATGTTTCAGATTTAACTTTTGCACTGATGATCTGGGCTCTTCCATCAGAAAATATGGGGATACCTATGTAGCTTCCTCTTCATCAAATGAGTTTATCTGTCCATTCTAATGTATTACTGGATACTGTAGAATTGAGTCATTGGTTGTGGGCTTATTTACTTCTTTCTAACACTTCCTGCTTGTGTTGTTCGATATGCATGCAGTCTGGTTTGGCACTTAGTCAGGTGGACAATTCATTTTCAGGAATGCCTGGTCTTGCTCCTTTCGTGCCCTCCTCCACTCACCACTGAACTAAGTTTAATCCTCAGTCTTGATGGTAATGGAAGAATGGGGCTGAAGTTGGGCCATGAAGTTGCAAGTTGCGTTAAGAGAACATATCTGCAGCTGCTGACCGCCTACAGTGCCTCATGGATGCCCAGTTTTGTCACTAGAATTGTTTGAAATCTGTCCCATTCAGCACTATGAGAGTGCCACACAACATAACATAGAGTATTCTCAACGCGAACATGGGACTTTGTTTCCACAAGGATTGTGTAGTCATCACTCTTACAGGTACTGTCATGGATCAATGCATCTGCAGCCAGTAGATTGGTAAGAATGAACCCATTTTGTTCATTCCTTCATTAACCATGGCAGAAATTGTGTGGTAGCAATGACCTTTTGGACCAAAACAGATTAGCTCACCACTACTGATCACTCTTGATGGTGAACTTTTACATTCCCCAGCCAGACTACAGTTTAAGAATTTGAAATCCTCAGTACTTCTCAAAATTTTATTCATTGTGGAGGTTTACTAATTCAGCAGACTGACAACAGAACACAATAATCACTAGGCAGTTTCCTTGCCCATGTTTAACCTGATTCTGTGAGAGTTGATGACGTCCAGAGTCAATGCTTTGAACTTTCAGGGAAAGTCCCTCCTGACTGGCTTTGTGCATGGGAAATCATGTCTCACTAACTTGATTGAGTCTTTCAAAGAAGTAACAAAGAGGATTGATAAAGGCAGAGCGGTGGATGTGATCTATATGGACTTGGATGAGACATTCAAAAGGTTCCTCATGGGAGACAGGTTAGCAAGGTTAAATCGCATGGAATACAGGGATAACTAACCATTTGGATACAGAACTGGCTTGAAGGTAGAAGACGCGAAAAGATTGGTGGTGGGGAGGAAGTGTTGCTTTTCAGACTGGAGAACTATAACCAGTGGTATGCCACAAGGATCAGTGATGGCTCCACAACCTTTAATCATTTACATAAATGATTTGAATGTGAACATAGGTGATATAGATTGATTAGACCTTGATTGGATAGGCCAGTAGACTGAAGAGTGCAGATGGAGTTTAATTTTGAAAAATGTGAAGTGTTCATTTTGAAAAAGCAAACCTTACCAGGACTTCTACACAAAATGATAAGGTCCTAAGGAGTGTTGCTGAACAAAGACACCTTGAAGTGCAGGTTCATAGTTCCTTGAAAGTAGAATTGCAGGTAGGTAAGATAGTGAAGGAGGTATTTGGTATGCTTTCCTTTATTGGTCAGACCATTGAATACAGGATTGGGGATGTTATGTTGCGGATGGACAGGACAATAGGTAGGCCAATTTTAGAATAATGCGTCAAATTCTGGTCTCCTTTTTGGAATAATGTTGCAAAACTTGAAAGGGTTCAGAAAAGATTTACGAGGATGATGTCAGGGTTGGCGGATTTGAACCACAGAGAGAAGCTGAATAAGCTGGGGCTATTTTCCTTGGAGTGTTGGAGGCTGAGGGGTGACCTTACTGACATTTTTAAAATCATGACTGGCATGGATAGGATAAACTGACAAGACCTTTTTCCTGGGTTTGGAGAGTCCAGAACTAGAGGGCATAGTTTCATGGTGAGAGGGAAAAGATATCAAAGGGACCTAAGGGGCAACATTTTCACGCAGAGGGTGGTGAGTGTATGGAATGAGATGCCAGAGGAAGTGATGGAGACTGGTACAATTTCAACATTTAAAAGGCATCTGGATGGGTATATAAATAGGAAGGGTTTAGAGAAATATGGGCCAAGTGCTGGCAAATGGAATTAGATTAGTTTAGAATATCTGGTCGGCATGGACCAGTTGGACCGAATGGTCTGTTTCAGTGCAATGCATCGCTATGACTCTAAATCAGTGTATCCAACTCTACTATGTCTGTTGTGAGTCGGACAGGGCATATTGAAGGTAATGGTGGTTGTCTCTGCAACATTGCAATGCAACATTTGAGTATTCATGCACTTTTTAAGATTGATATTACTTCAATTCCTTACAATTGGGTTAATTTAAAAAAAAAGATTTTCAAAACATTGCCTTGAAAAGCATCTGTAGAATCAGATGTAATGATTAACTATTTGATGTAGCAAATTCAACAGGTGATCTAGTCATACTCTTATATTAAAGCTATCCATCTGATTTATTTATTGCAGTTAATATGTTGGCGATTGTGATCCTTTCTCAGAGGATACCTGATAACAATGGTTGCCTCTGATTTTCTTGTTGTCATCTGTGATATGCTGCTGAGGTGGCTTATTCTGCATTTCCCAGTGTCTTTCCTGGATATTACTTATATCTGTAGTTTGGTTACAGTGCTCATTCCTTCAACCACAATGAATTCTGTTTGGTTGGCTGTTGCTTTCAACTTTGATCGATTTGTGACTATTTGCTGCCAGAAGTTTAAAACCAAATATTGCACTGAGAAAAATGGACAGGATTATTGGAACATTGAGCATGATGAGTTATTTGGAAAACATTCCCTGGTTTTTCATGTTCCAATCCAAGTACATCTTCAATAACCTGCCATGGTTTTGCATCACAAACCAGAATATTACACTTCAGTCTTCTGGGCATTATATAGCATATTCCATCGCATCCTATCCCCTTTACTGCCATTTGTTATTATTCCTCTTTTGAACACTCTGACCGTCAGACATGTTTCAGTTGAAAGCAAAGCCCGCAGGAGACTCCAGAAGGACAGCGACAAGGATAAAGCCAGTGACCCAGAGATGGTAAACCGCAGAAAATCCACTGTTTTGCTCTTTGCCATCTCAGGCAGCTTCATTATTTGATGGACTCCTTATAATGCATGTTTCCTTTATCAACGAATTGCATTCACACATGAGTAGTCTCCACTACCCACAGCTGTGGGTACTGTTGGAAACCTCCTCCAGGTCCTCAGTACTTGCACAAACACTTGCATATACACAGTGTCCCAGACGCAATTCCGAGAGTATCTAAAAATTGAAAAATCTGAAAAGTACTTGTGAAACTCCCCTACACTCTGATTCTCAGATCCATCAACAGTAAGTGTAACAGTTTACATGGAATAGATTTTGATTCCATCCCATAAAGCTTCTTACATCTGAGTTGAGCACATATGAATTACTGCGCAGTGCAGCAGCATTTTGCCCACAGAACAGAGAAAAACTTTATTCATTTTTCACGGACTTATCCATTTCCCCTCTGGAAGTGACTCTTGTATCAGCCTCCACTATTCAGGCAAGCATCTCTTCCAAACTGTAACAATTCAGTGAGTAAACAATTTTTCCGTCCAGCTCCCTTCGACTTCACCCTTCAACTATTTTCCACTTGGGTTTTCTGGCTAGTACATTTATATCAGTGTGAACATTTTATTCTCATTAATTATATCATGATCTTGACTACTTCTATTCAATTTCTCTTGACTGACCCTGTTTCTGCAGTCTCACTACTTCACTGAAATTCCTCACTCCAAATATGAGCACTAAGTCCTGACCACACCCTCTCAAACTCCTTCAACATATGCCTTATGTACAACTGAATACTGCATCCTTCGATACTAAGAGAAGTAAATGAAGAGATAGTAGATGTATTGGTCGTAATCTTTAACATAAGTCCCAGATGGTGGAACACTTCATTTAGACAAGGAAGAAGGCAAAGAACATGGAACTATAGGCTAAATGTGCTTTGATTTATACAGGTACTCAATTTCCTTTTGTACTAACTTGCTTCATGTGTTCTGTCTCCACAAAGCAGCTTGTATGTGAATGCTCAGGTCTCTTTTCCATTTTCTCTATCTCCACTATCTGCATGACTTTTAATGAGGTTTTACTTAACTTTTCTGCTCCGACATCAAGGATACATGGATAGAACATGTTTTGGGCAATAATGTCAATCACCAGCCATAATCTGATTTAATTTGATTTATATTGTCACATGTACCAAGATACCATGAAAACTATTGGATTGTACGCTATCCAGACAAATCATACCTTACATTGGTACATCAGGCTAATAGAACAGAATGCAAAATATAGCTTTACAGCTACAGACAATGTGCAGAGAAAGTTTAATTCTAATGTAGGAGAGGTCCGTTCAAAAAGTCGGATAACAGTGGGGAAGAAGCTGCTCTTTGTTTTCAAATTTTGGATCTTCCTTCTAATGGAAGAGGTTTGGAGAGAATAACAGGGGCTGGAGAGTCTTTGATTATGTCGGCTGCTTTCCAAAGGCACCAGGAAGTGTAGACCATGAGAATGGACTGGGTTGCATTCATAACTCTGAAATTACTTGTGGACTTGGGCAGAGCAGTTGACCCATATGATGCATTTGGATAGATGCTTTTTAATAAAATGGTAGGGTACACTCAAATGGATGAAACAGCTTCCACCCATTCAGATATCCAGACATCCCTCCAATGAGACAGCCATTGTTGCTTATAGCATTAAATAGCAACTGTGAACCAGTTTGCACCACACAGATGGAATTCACCACAAGAGTTTAACTCACTGTTTAGGCCATTTATTTCTTGGTGATACATAGACTTTATTTACCCATCTCTTTTTAGTGCACAAGCACATGGGTTAAGATTAGTTAATATTGAGACTTCACATTAAAAGTTGCAAGTAACAGTTGCACCATAAATGACCATCCCCAGTAAGACAAAATCTAATCACTGGCACTTGACATTAAATCATGAAATTCTCTGCAATCAACATCCAGTGGTTTACAACTGACCAGAAACCAAACTCACACAAATAAATACCATGGGAACTACAGTAGATCACAAGCTAGGAACACTACAGTGATTAACTCATCTCCTGAATCTCCAGAGCCTGTCCACCATCGACAATGCACGAGTCAGGATTGTGATAGAATGCTCCTTGCATGGCTAGATGAGTGCAGCTCCAATAATTGTTAAGAAACCTGGCATCATCCAAAACAAAGCAAAACACTTGATTGACATTAAATCCATTAGCTTACAGTCGCAGTTGGGAAAACTCGCAGTCACAACTGGAAGGTGGAGAGGGACACAGTAATTGATGAGTTGCAAGGACAGTACAGCTCCTGTTAACACCATGAATTTAAAAGTTGAGAAAGGCTCTGGATTGCAGAGCACTAGTCAGCTGACAATTACTGGTTAATCCTTTCTTATCTATAGTTTTAAAGACCTGAGATCTTAGAGTTCAACTTTTACATAACCTGAGTGAAAGGAGTACGAAGTCTGACAAAATAAGATGTCAAGAGAGGCTTACCAAGCGGACTGTGTAGCTTGTCATATGTGGGGACTCCTGGATGCTACCTTGTGCTTGATTACAACATGTCCAGGAAAAGCCCTCTGCCACAGAAGCTGGAGCTGCTGGGTTCAAAGCTTGGCAAACATTTAGAACATAGAACATAGAACAATACACGAGGGTATTGATCAAATGGGCCAAAGTGAACATAGAACATAGAACATAGAACAATACAGCACAGAACAGGCCCTTCGCCCCACGATGTTGTTCCGAACATTTGTCCTAGCTTAAGCACCCATCCATGTATCTATCCAATTGCCACTTAAAGTTCGCCAATGATTCTGACTCTGCCACTCCCACAGGCAGCGCATTCCATGCCCCCACCACTCTCTGGGTAAAGAACCGACCCCTGACATCGCCCTTATACATTCCACCCTTCACCTTAAATTTATGTCCCCTTGTAACACTCTGTTGTACCCGGGGAAAAAAGTTTCTGATTATCTACTCTATCGATTCCCCTGATCATCTTATAAACCTCTATCAAGTCACCCCTCATCCTTCTCCGTTCCAATGAGAAAAAGCCTAGCACTCTCAACCTATCCTCGTACGACCTATTCTCCATTCCAGGCAACATCCTGGTAAATCTTCTCTGCACCTTCTCCAAAGCTTCCACATCTTTCCTAAAGTGAGGCGAACAGAACTGCACACAGTACTCCAAATGTGGCCTAATCAAAGTCCTGTAGAGCTGTAACATCACTTCACGACTCTTGAATTCAATCCCTCTGCTAATGAACACTAATACACCATAGGCCTTCTTACAAGTTCTATCCACCTGAGTGGCAACTTTCAAACATCTATGAACATAGACCCCAAGACCCCTCTGCTCCTCCACCTTACTAAGAACCCTACCGTTAACCCTGTATTCCGCATTCTTATTTGTGCTTCCAAAATGGACAACCTCACACTTGGCAGGGTTGAACTCCATTTGCCACTCCTCAGCCCAGCTCTGCATCATATGTAAGTCCCTTTGCAGCCGGCAACAGCCCTCCTCACTATCCACAACTCCACCAATCTTCCTATCATTTGCAAATTTACTGACCCACCCTTCAACTCCCTCATCCAAGTCATTAATAAAAATTACAAACAGCAGAAGACCCAGAACTGATCCCTGCGGAACTCCACTTGTAACTGGGCTCCAGGCTGAATATTTACCATCTACCACCACTCTCTGACTTTGACTGGTTAGCCAGTTTTCTATCCGACTGGCCAAATTTCGCTCTATCCCATGCCTCCTGACTCTCCACATTAGCCTACCATGGGGAACCTTATCAAATGCCTTACTAAAATCCATGTATACTACATCCACTGCTCTACCCTCATCCACATGCTTGGTCACCTCCTCAAAGAATTCAATAAGACTTGTAAGGTAAGACCTACCCTTCACAAAACTGTGCTGGCTGTCCCTAATCAAGCAGTGTCTTTCCAGATACTCATAAATCCTATCCCTCCGTACCCTTTCCATTACTTTGCCTACCACCGAAGTAAGACTAACTGGCCTGTAATTCCGGGGGTTATCCCTATTCCCTTTTTTGAACAGGGGCACAACATTCGCCACTCTCCAGTCCCCTGGTACCACCCCTGTTGACAGTGAAGATGAAAAGATCATTGCCAACGGCTCTGCAATTTCCTCTCTTGCTTCCCACATAATCCTAGGATATACCCCGTCAGGCCCGGTGGACTTGTCTATCCTCAAGTTATTCAAAATGTCCAACACATCTTCCTTCCTAACAAGTAACTCCTCTGGCTTACCAGTCCATTTCACACTCTCCCCTTCAACAATACGGTCCCTCTCGTTTGTAAATACTGAAGAAAAGTACTCATTGAAGATGTCTCCTTGATCGGACCTACCCGCGTTCTCGTCATTCTCATGTTTATCACATACGCATAAAATGTCTTGGGGTTATCCTTGATCCTATCCGCCAAAGATTTTTCGTGGCCTCTCTTAGCTCTCCTAATCCCTTTCTTCAGCTCCCTTTTGGCAATCCTGTGTCCCTCCAATGCTCTGTCTGAACCTTGTTTCCTCAACCTTATGTAAGCCCCCTTCTTCCTCTTTACAAGACATTCAACCTCCCTCGTCAACCAAGGTTCCCTCACACGACCATCTCTTTCCTGCCTGACAGGTACATACATATCAAGGACACGTCGTATCTGTTCCTTGAAAACGTTCCACATTTCCACGACATCCTTCCCTGACAGCCTATGTGCCCAACTTATGCTCCTCAGATCCTGTCTTCCAGCATCGTATTTACCCTTCCCCCAATTGTAAAACCTACCCTGTTGCACGCACCTATCTCTCTCCATTACCAAGGTGAAAGTCACAGAATTGTGGTCACCATCACCAAAATGTTCACCCACTAACAAGCCCATCACTTGTCCCGGTTCGTTACCAAGTACCAAATCCAATATGGCCTCCCCTCCGATCGGGCAATCTACATACTGAGTTAGAAAAGCTTCCTGTACACAGTGCACAAACACCGCCCCATCCAATCTACTTGATCTAAAGAGCTTCTAATCATTGTTTGGGAAGTTGAAATCACCCATGACTAGTACTCTGTGGCTTCTGCACCTTTCCAAAATCTGTTTCCCAATCTGTTTCTCCACTTTGTGGGCAGCACGGTGGCACAGTGGTTAGCACTGCTGCCTCACAGCGCCAGAGACCCGGGTTCAATTCCCGACTCAGGCGACTGACTGTGTGGAGTTTGCACATTCTCCCCCTGTCTGCGTGGGTTTCCTCCGGGTGCTCCAGTTTCCTCCCACAGTCCAAAGATGTGCAGGTCAGGTGAATTGGCCATGCTAAATTGCCCGTAGTGTTAGGTAAGGGGTAAATGTAGGGGTATGTGTGGGTTGCGCTTCGGCGGGGCGGTGTGGACTTGTTGGACCGAAGGGCCTGTTTCCACACTGTAAGTAATCTAATCTAATCTAATCTCTGCTGCTATTGGGGGGCCTATAGTAAACACCCAACAAGGTGACTTTAGCCCCATACTACCTCCAAAGGCAGATCCCCCTCGAACTGCCTTTCTGCAGCCGTTATACCATTTCTAATTAGCAACGCCAACGCCCCTCCTTTTTTTTACCACCCTCCCTAATCTTACTGAAACATCTGTAACCAGGAACCTCCAACAACCATTCCTGTCCCTCTTCTATCCACGTTTCTGTGATGGCCACAACATCGTAGACCCAGGTACCGATCCAAGCCTTAAGTTCACCCACCTTATTTCTGATACTTCTTGCATTGAAATATACACACTTGAGCCCATCTCTGTGTCCGCAAGTACTCCCTGTCAGTGCTACCTTCTCCACAGCCTCCCTACGTTCTTGGACATCCTGCCAAAGAGCTAGCCTACTTGGTGGACTACAAGTCCGGATCCCATCCCCCTGCCAAATTAGTTTAACCCCCCCCCCCCCCCGAAGAGTGCTAGCAAACCTACCTCCCTGGATATTGGTGCCCTTCTGGTTCAGGTGCAACCCGTACTGCTTGTACAGGTCCCACCTTCCCCAGAATGCAGTCCAATTGTCCAAATACCTGAAGCCCTCCCTCCTACACCATCCTTGCAGCCACGTGTTCAACTGCACTCTCTCCCTATTCTTTGCCTCACTGTCACGTGGCACCGGCAACAACCCAGAGATGGCGACTCTGTCCGTCCTAGCTTTTAGCTTCCAGCCTAAATCCCTGAGCTCTTGAATGACCTCCCCACCCCTCTTCCTACCTATGTCGTTGGTGCCAACGTGCACCACGACTTCTGGCTGCACACCCTCCCCCTTAAGGATTCTGAAGACACGGTCCGAGACGTCTCGGATCCTGGCACCCGGGAGGCAACAAACCATCCGAGAGTCTCGCCCATGTCCACAGAACAGCCTGTCCGTCCGTCTAACTCAAGAGTCTCCTATATCTAGCGCGCTCCTCCTCTCCCCCTTTCCCTTCTGAGCCTCAGAGCCGGACCTCGTGCCAGAGACCCGGTCACTGCAGCTTACCCCTGCTAGGCCATTTGGAGACATTGTAGTGCATCTGTGACGGTGAGAGTTCGGTCGGTAGCATGCTTAGAGAGGTGGTTCCACCGCAGCTCAAGGGGCCATTGTAACAAAGTGAGGAGGTCACCACCAGAAAGAACAGGCAGGTAGTACAAGTGTCCCCTGGGTACCGATGCACAGAAAGGTATTCCATTCTGGATGATGACATGGCTGCTTGTATCTCAGAGGAACACAACCAGTGACAAGTATTTGTCACCACCAATAGCTTGACTGCCCAGAGCGGGAGGAAGAAAAAAGGAAATGCAACAAAGATTCTTTAGTCAGAAGAGCAGACAGGCAATTCTGTGGCTGAAGGTGTGACATCAGAATGATGTACCTGCTCATTTGTGTCAGAGTCAGGGATATCACTGAATGGTTACAGTGCATCCTGAAAGGGGAAAGTGATGAGTTAGAAGTCTTCACACATGTTGGTACCAATGATATGGGCAAAGTGAGGAACAAGGTCTTGCATTGAGAATTCAGGGAGCTAAGGAGCAGTTTAAAAAGAAGTAACTGAACTACAATGGCACCAATATGTCACAGGTAGGTTTGCTGGTGCTGTTGTGAAGAGCTTAATCTAGTCTGGCATGGGGAGGGGACACATAGAACATAGAACATAGAACAGTACAGCACAGAACAGGCCCTTCAGCCCACGATGTTGTGCCGACCACTGATCCTCATGTATGCACCCTCAAATTTCTGTGACCATATGTATGTCGAGGAGTCTCTTAAATGTCCCCAGTGATCCTGCCTCCACAACTGCTGCTGGCAACGCATTCCATGCTCTCACAACTCTCTGTGTAAACAACCCGCCTCTGACATCCCCTCTACACTTTCCTCCAACCAGCTTAAAACTATGACCCTTCGTTTTAGTCATTTCTGCCCTGGGAAATAGTCTCTGGCTATCGACTCTATCTATGCCTCTCATTACCTTGTATACCTCAATTAGGTCCCCTCTTCTCCTCCTTTTCTCCAATGAAAAAAGTCCGAGCTCAGTCAACCTTTCCTTATAAGATAAGCCCTCCAGTCCAGGCAGCATCCTGGTAAACCTCCTCTGAACCCGCTCCAAAGCATCCACATCTTTCTTATAATAGGGCGACCAGAACTGGGCGCAGTATTCCAAGTGTGGTCTAACCAAAGTTTTATAGAGCTGCAACAAGATCTCATGACTCTAAAACTCAATACCCCTGTTAATGAAAGCCAAAACACCATATGCTTTCTTAACAATCCTGTCCACTTGGGTGGCCATTTTAAGGGATAAATATTGACACAATATTGAAATAAAGACACATGCTACAGCAAAGGAAGCAAGTTATAGTGGGTTTAGTATTGATTGTCAGGAGAGAAAGGATAGTCCTTATTTTAATGCGAGGAGTGTAATAGGTAAGACTATTGAGTTGAAAGTGAGGTCTGCAGATGCTCCACAAGTAGCCGGCCTGTCTCCCCAATATAGAGGAGGCCACATCAGGTGCAGAGGATGCAATAGATAATGTTGTGGAGGTGCAGGTGAATCTGTGGCGGATATGGAAGTTTCCTTTGGGGCCTTGGAGGGAGGTGAGGGGGGGAGGTGTGGGCGCAAGTCTTGCACCTCCTGCGGTTGCAGGGGAAGGTGCCGGGAGTGGAGGTTGGGTTGGTGGGGGGTGTGGATCTGACGAGGGAGTCACGGAGGGAGTGGTCTTTACGGAATGCTGATAGGGGAGGGGAGGGAAATATATCCTTGGTGGTGGGGTCCGTTTGGAGGTGGCGGAAATGACAGCGGATGATGCGCTGTACATGGAGATTGGTGGGGTGGTAGGTGAGGACCAGTGGGGTTCCGGACACCAGGACAGAACCCCACTGGTCCTCACCTACCACCCCACCAATCTCCATGTACAGCGCATCATCCGCTGTCATTTCCGCCACCTCCAAACGGACCACACCACCAAGGATATATTTCCCTCCCCTCCCCTATCAGCATTCCGTAAAGACCACTCCCTCCGTGACTCCCTCGTCAGATCCACACCCCTCACCAACCCAACCTCCACTCCCGGCACCTTCCCCTGCAACCGCAGGAGGTACAAGACTTGCGCCCACACCTCCCCCCTCACCTCCCTCCAAGGCCCCAAAGGAAACTTCCATATCCGCCACAGATTCACCTGCACCTCCACACACATTACCTATTGCATCCTCTGCACCCGATGTGGCCTCCTCTATATTGGGGAGATAGGCCGGCTACTTGCGGAGCGTTTCAGAGAACACCTCTGGGACACCCGGACCAACCAACCCAACCACCCTGTGGCTCAACATTTCAATTCCCCCTCCCACTCCACCAAGGATATGCAGGTCTTTGGACTCCTCCATCGCCAGACCACAACAAAACGACGGTTCGAGGAAGAGTGCCTCATCTTCCGCCTAGGAACCCTCCAACCACAAGGGATGAACTCGGATTTCACTGATTTCCTCATTTCCCCTCCCCCCACCTTGTCTCAGTCAAATCCATCGAATTCAGCACCGCCTTCCTAACCTGCAATCTTCTTCCTGACCTCTCCGCCCCCACCCCAGTCTGACCTATCACCTTCACCTTGACCTCTTTTCACCTATCACATTTCCGACGCCCCTTCCCCAAGTCCCTCCTCCCTATCTTTTATCTTAGCCTGCTGGACAAACTTTCCTCATTCCTGAAGAAGGGCTTATGACCGAAACGTCGATTCTCCTGTTCCCTGGATGCTGCCTGACCTGCTGCGCTTTTCCAGCAACACATTTTCAAGACTGTTGAGTTAACAATGTAGATTGACACAAAGAAATATGATATTATTGCCATCACAGAAACATGGGTTGAAGGAAGGGCTGGACTGGCAAGTCAACATTCCAGAGTATTGTATCATGAGGCAAGACAGAAGAGAGTATAAAATGGGTGGCGGAGTAGTAGCATTAACAAAGGAGTCACTTACTGCAATAAAGAGAGATGAAAACTTTGAAGGGTCCTCAAATGAGGCTTTGGGCTTGAACTTACGAATTTTAAAGGGACAGCTACTTTAGTGGGAGTGTATTACAGATTCCCAAAGAGTCAGTGGGAAATAGAGGAGCAAATATGCAGAGAGTTCACAGAGGTGTGGAAGAGTAATAATCTGATATTTCTCCTCGAGATTTCAACTTGCCCAATATGGGCACAATGGCTCAGTGGTGAGCACTGCTACCTCAGCACCAGGGACCCATCCTCGGTAGACTGTCTGTATGGAGTTTATACATTCTTCTCGTGTCTGAGTGGGTTTCCTCCCAGGTGCTCCAGTCCAAAGATTAGGTGAATTGGCCATGATAAATTGTCCAGTGTTCAAGGATGTGTAGGTTACGTGTATTCGTCAGGGGTAAATGTAGAGTAATAGGGTTGGGGAGTGGATTATTCTTTGGATGGTCTGTGTCGACCTGGGCCGAAGGGCCCGTTTCCACACTATAGGGATTCTATAAAAAGTGGCACAGTGATAGTGCCAAGCGTTTAGAGGGAATAGATTTCTTCAAATGTACCTCGGGGAATTTTTTGTATCAGTCCATACAAGGCCCAACAAGACATAGAACATAGAATATTACAGTGCAATACATGCCCTTTGGCCCTCTATGTTACACAAACCTGTGGAAATATCTAAACCCACTATTCCATTTTCATCCACATGGTTATCCAATGACCATTTAAATTCTCCCAAAGTTGGCAATTTTACTACTGTTGCAGGCAGGGCGTTCCATGCTCCCACAACTGAGTAAAGAAACTACGTCTGACATCTGTCCTATATCTATCAGCCCATAATCTAAAGCTGTGTCCCCTCGTGCTAGCCATTACCATCTAAGGAAAAAGGCACACACTGTCCACCCCATCTAACCTTCTGATTATCTTCCATGTCTCAATTAAGTAACCTTCGAACATCCTTCTCTCGAACAAAAACAGCCTCACGTCCCTCAGCCTTCATAACTCTCTCATAAGACCTTCCCTCT
This sequence comes from Chiloscyllium plagiosum, assembly GCF_037043375.1. Taxonomy (NCBI): domain Eukaryota; kingdom Metazoa; phylum Chordata; class Chondrichthyes; order Orectolobiformes; family Hemiscylliidae; genus Chiloscyllium; species Chiloscyllium plagiosum. The sequence continues at coordinate 78,387,477 of NW_028270155.1, forward strand.
ATACTAGGCAACAACCAAATAAATCTCCTCTGAACCCCTTCCACATCCTTCTGACAATGCAGTGACCTTATCTGTACACAATACCCCAAGTGCGGCCACAACCGAGTTTTGTACATCTGCAGCATGATCTCATGGTTCTGAAACTTAATCCCTCTCCCAATAAAAGCTAACACGCCTTCTTATGCCTTCTTCACAATCCTCTTAACCTGTGTGGCAACTTTCAGGGATCTATATACATGAATACCGAGATCTGTCTGCTCATCTACACTACCAAGACTCTTACCATTAGCCCAGTACTCTGCGTTACAGTTACATCTTCCAAAGTGAATCACCTCACACTTTTCTGCATTAACCTCTATTTGCCACTTCTCAGCCTAGCTCTGCAGTCTCTCTGTAACCTGCAATATCCTTCAGCACTATCTACAACTCCACCGACCTTAGTATCATATGTAAACTTACAAACACATCCCTCTATGCCCTCATCCAGGTCATTTATACAACTGACATACAGCAGTGGCCCCAAAACAGATCCTTGCGGTAGACCACTAGTAACTGAAAACCAGAATGAACATTTCCCATTAGCCATCACCCTCTGTCTTATTTCAGCTAGTCAATTTCTGATCCAACCGCTAAAACACCCTCAATTGCATGCCTCCATATTTTTTGCAATAGCCTACCGTGGTGAAACTTATAAAATGGTGTGATGCTGGACCTGGTTCTGCAGAAAGAAGCTTGACAAATTTTGGATGTGACAGTGGAGGAAACATTTCAACAACAAGGATCACATGGTATTGGTCAAATTTGTTCTGGGCAAGAATAAAGTTGACCTGCAAAAGCTGACTTTGGATTGGGGGTGGGGGGCAGATTTCATTAAAATAATGTTAATTTATTTTTAAAAAGCGTTTCATCTTTCAATAAGTTCATTCTTGTTTCTTCTTATTTCTGAACTCCAACGAGTAAATACCCAATCTGCTTAATAGTCAAGTACAGTTGCAGAGAAACACATTAACAGCAGCGAGTACCATCAATACGATAGACTGCAGCAATTCACAGTGGCATATATAGAAACGTACATAGAAGATAGGAGGAGCAGGAGGCCATTCAGCCCTTTGATCTTGCTCCGCCATTCTTCACGATTGTGGCTGATCATCCAAGTCAATAGCCTAATCCTGCTTTCTCCCCATAACCTTTGATCCCATTTGCCCCAAGTGCTATATCTATCCTCCTCTTGAATGCATTCAATATTTTGGCATCAACTGCTTCCTGTGGTAATGAATTGCACAGATTCATCACTCTTAGGATGAAGAAATGCATCCTCATCTCTGTTAGAAATGGTCCATTCCAAATCCTCAGACTGTGACCTCTGGTTCTGGACGCACCCTTTAGGGAAGCAAATCTGCCATTCTTACCTGGCTCTGCCTACATGTGACTCCAGACCCACAGCAATGTGGTTGACTCTCAACTGCCCTCTGGGCCATTAGGTGTGGGCAATAAATGTTGCCTAGCCAGCAATGTCCACATCCTGTAACAGAATAAACTTTTAAAAATCCATCAATGGGCACATCCTCCCAGCATCTACCCTGTCTAGTCCCTTTAGAATTTTATACGCCTCTATGAGATCGCTCCTCATTCATCTGAACTCCAGCAAAAACAATCGTAATCTAGTTGATTTCTCCTCATATCAGTCCCACTGTCCCCAGAATCTGCCTGATAAATCGTTGCTGCACTCCCTCGAGAGTAAGAGCATCCTTCCTCAGAAAAGATGACCATAACTGCAAACAATATTCTAGGCGTGACTTCACCAAAGCCCTGTATAAATACAGCAATACATCTCTGCTCCTGTACTTGAAACCTCTTGCAATCAAGGCCAACATACCATTTGCCTTCTTTACCACCTGCATGCTTACCTTCAACGACTGGTGCACGAAAACACTGCACAATCCCCTCTCTCATGTTACAGTCAGTCAGGTAGTAATCTACCTGCTTCCCTTTTCGACCTTTTGGTTTTGTCCTTGCTCCCTCCTTCTGACTCCTTACGTCATTCCCATCCACCTGACGTATTAGTTTAAAGCCTCCCCAACTGTTCAAGCAAACAGCCCCCAGGATATCAGTCCCAGTCCTTCCAAGTGTAACCCATACAATACGTACAGCACCCACCTTCCCTAGAACCTGTCCCAATGCCGCAGGAATCTGAAATCTTCTTGTTGACACCATCTTTTCAGCCACAAACTTATCTGATATATCCTGCCATTCCCATTCTGACTAGTACGTGGCGTTGGTAGTAATCCTGAAATCACTACCTTTGAGGTCCGATTTCTAAACTTTCTTCCAAGCTCCCTGCATTCTGCTTTTAGGACCTCATCCTGTTTTTTTTTTTTACCTAGCTTCTTCAACAGCGCCTTAAAACTATGTGGCCTCTGTGAATGATAGGGGCAGCAGATACATGGAAACATGGAACTAAGGCACTGTTTCTTCAATGCCACTCTGTCCAATCCTAGACTTCACGAACTGTCACTTCTGTGGTCTACAAAGTGATACATAAAGCCAGATCACCACCGACCTCTCCATCGCAATTAGGAAAGTCAATAATTACTGAACATGAGAGTGATGCCCCATCTCATGGAAGAACTTTTCATTCTTTGTCCCTCATAAGGCAATACATAAATTTTAAGAATTAGCTGACTGAATACTTTCTAAACTGATGGCCACACATGCATATCCCACTTTCAATAAAGATGTCTAAACTCTCATTGCATTAATTGCTCTGTACATTTCTAGAAGGTTCTCTCAAATTTTGCACCTTTCTCCTTCATAATCACATGAGAAATCACAACACACCAGGTTATAGTCTGAAAGGGTTATTTGAAGTCATCATCTTTCAACGAGTGAAGTGATGAAGGAACAATGCCTCATCTGATGAAGGAGCAGCGCTCCAAAAGCTTGTGATTTCAAATGAACCTGTTGGTCTTGATATGGATCAGGCCAGACCCCTCAAAATATTTTAAGATAGCTAAGACCCTAACTTTTGTTCATTTTAAAGGTCGATGTGAAATGGATACTCAAGGACAAACCACTCAACATTTAGCAAAACAATTTATTTAAATACTATGGTTAAAACACAAACAAAGAGGAATTTGGAATAACTTAACTATCGGAAAACTTAACCAAACACTCATTACAGTAATGGTTAATAATGAACTATTCGAAAACAGAAACATCCCATAAACACACGACTTGGCTAAAAGGTAAATCCAAACACTGATTCTGACAGGCAGGTTTCCAATTCAAGAGGGAACACCAAGAGATATATCAGAGAAAGTCCCAGTTAGGAATCATTTACTGAAGCTTGCAACCTTTCTGAGACTCAAACATCTTGTTATTGCTACAATCGAAAAATACTAGGAAGCCTAATCAGGGAGAATTTGCCATTCCCCTTCCCTTGTTCAACCTTTTAAAAATAAACCTGAAGGCCTCTTAACCTAGACACTGCATCACCTCTGCCTTTACAATCTCTCTTCAAAAAACCTAGGTCAGAATAACCATTGTAAAGTGACAGTATCATCACACAGTATAATCTGGTGTCATCTGACTTCTGTTACTCTTTTACCGTGAAATTAGGTCTCTCAATACAACAACATTCTGTTAAAAAGTGCTCCTTTATTTAAGGCTCTGTATTTTAATTCTTCCTACCCATCTGGACTACTACATATTTTTCCACAATGACAAGATTTGGGAGATCGAGTACAACTACTTCATTTGTCTCAACCTCGAAGCAGACTTACAACAGGCTTTCTCATCATCTTGTATGTTCAGCAAATCTGATGAAAAGGTACTTGGCCACTTCATCCAAGACATTAAATATAAATCATAATTTGTTTAACTCTAATGCCTATCATAACGTTACAGAGATATACACCATGGAAACACCTTTCAGTCCAACCTGTCCATGCTGAACAGATATCCGAAATAAATCTAGCGCCATTTGCCAGCATTTGGCCTATATCCTTCTAAACCCTTCCTATTTTTATACCCATCCAGATGCCTTTTAAATGTTGTAAGTGTACCAGTCTTTCCCATTTCCTCTGGCAATATACGCACCACCTCTGTGTGAAAACATTGCCCCTTGTGTCCCTTTTAATTCTTTCTGCTCTCACCATAAATCTGTGCTCTCTAGCTTTGGGCTTATCACTCCAGGGAAAAGACCTGGTTTATTTGCTCTATCCATCCCCTCACGACTTTAAAAATCTCTATTTGTTAAGTCACCCCTCAGCTTTTGATGCCACAGGGAAAACATCCTCTCCTATATTGAGTCTGTCCTATAGCTCAAACACTATATTGGCAACATCCTTGCCAATCTTTTCTTAAGTTTCACAACATTCTTCCTTTCGAAGGGAAATCAGAAATGGACACTGTATTTCTCGAGTAACCTAACCAACATCCTGTACAGCCACAACTTGACCTCCCAACTCCTATGAGGAAAGTGAGGACTGCAGATGCTAGAGATCAGAATCAATGAGTGTGGTGCTGGAAAAGCACAACCGGTCAGGCAGTATCTGATGAGCAGGAAAGTCGATGTTTCGACATATACTCTTCATCAGCAATGAGGCTTCTGGCCCAAAGGGGCGAAGAGATAAATGGGAGGGAGTGGGTAGGTAGCTGGGAATACGATAGGTAGATGAAGATGGGGGTGAATGTGATAGGTCAGCGAGGAAGGTGGAGTGGAAAAATGGGAAGGAATATGGAAAGGTAGGACAGGTCAAGGGGGCGGTACTAAGTTGGAAGGCTGGATCTGGGATAAATTAAGGGGAGGCGAAATGAGGAAACTGGTGAAAACACGTTGTTCCCATGTGGCTTGAAGGTCCCAAGGCAGAAGATGAAGCAAACTTCCTCCAGGTAACAGGTGGTTAGGGTTTAGTAGTGGAGGCAGTCCAGGATTTACATGTCCTTGGCGGAGTGGAGGGGGAGTTAAAGTGTTCAGCCACGGGGTGGTTGGGTTGTTTTGTGCGTGTGTGCTGGAGATATGCTCTGAAACGTTCCACAAGTTGGCTTCCTGTCTCCCCAACATAGAGGAGACCACATCGAGAGTGACAGACACAATAGATGGTGTGTGTGGAAGTACAGGAACTACTCTGTTCAAGGCACAGACCAACAACAACAAGCATAAAAAAATGTCGTCTTCACTATCCTATCCAACTGGGATTCCACTTTCAAGGAACTATGAACCTGTACTCCAAGGTCTCTTTGTTCAGAAACATGCCCCAGGACCTTACTTTTAAGTATATAAGTCCTGCCAACATTTGCCTTTGCAAAATATAGTACCTCACATTTATCTGAATTAAATTCCACCGACCACTTCTCAGCACCGGGACAAGTGATGGTCTTGTTAGTGGGTGAACATTTTGGGGATGGTGACAACAATTCTGTGACTTTCACCTTGGTTATGGAGAGAGATAGGTGCGTCAAACAAGGTAGGTTTTACAATTGGGCAAAGGGTAAATAAGACAGGATCTGAGGAGCATAAGATGGGCGCATAGGCTGTCAGGGAAGGATGTTGTGGAAATGTGGAACTTTTTCAAGGAACAGATACGACGTGTCCTTGATATGTATGTACCTGTCAGGCAGGAAAGAGATGGTCGTGTGAGGGAACCTTGGTTGACGAGGGAGGTTGAATGTCTTGTAAAGAGGAAGAAGGGGGCTTACATAAGGTTGAGGAAACAAGGTTCAGGCAGAGCATTGGAGGGATGCAGGATTGCCAGAAGGGACCTGAAGAAAGGGATTAGGAGAGCTAAGAGAGGGCATGAAAAATCTTTGGCGGATAGAATCAAGGATAATCCCAAGGCATTTTATGCGTATGTGAGAAACATGAGAATGACGAGAACGAGGGTAGGTCCGATCAAGGACAGTAGTGGGAGACTGTGTATTGAGTCGGAAGAGATAGGAGACATCTTGAATGAGTACTTTTCTTCAGTATTTACAAACGAGAGGGACCGTATTGTTGAAGAGGAGAGTGTGAAACGGACTGATAAGCTAGAGGAGTTACTTGTTAGGAAGGAAGATGTGTTGGACATTTTGAATAACTTGAGGATAGACAAGTCCCCCGGGCCTGACGGGATATATCCTAGGATTATGTGGGAAGCAAGAGAGGAAATTGCAGAGCCGTTGGCAATGATCTTTTCGTCTTCACTGTCAACAGGGGTGGTATCAGGGGACTGGAGAGTGGCGAATGTTGTGCCCCTGTTCAAAAAAGGGAATAGGGATAACCCCGGGAATTACAGGCCAGTTAGTCTTACTTCGGTGGTAGGCAAAGTAATGGAAAGGGTAAGGAGGGATAGGATTTATGAGTATCTGGAAAGACACTGCTTGATTAGGGACAGCCAGCACAGATTTGTGAAGGGTAGGTCATGCCTTACAAGTCTGATTGAATTCTTTGAGGAGGTGACCAAGCATGTGGATGAGGGTAGAGCAGTGGATGTAGTATACATGGATTTTAGTAAGGCATTTGATAATGTTCCCCATGGTAGGCTTATGCGGAAAGTCAGGAGGCATGGGATAGAGGGAAATTTGGCCAATTGGATAGAAAACTGGCTAACCGGTTGAAGTCAGAGAGTGGTGGTAGATGGTAAGTATTCAGCCTGGAGCCCAGTTACAAGTGGAGTTCCGCAGGGATCAGTTCTGGGACCTCTGCTGTTTGTAATTTTTATTAATGACTTGGAAGAGGGAGTCAAAGGGTGGGTCAGTAAATTTGCAGATTATACGAAGATTAGTGGAATTGTGGATAGTGAGGAGGGCTGTTGTCGGCTGCAAAGGGACTTAGGTATGATGCAGAGCTGGGCTGAGGAGTGGCAGATGGAGTTCAACCCTGCCAAGTGTGAGGTTGTCCATTTTGGAAGCACAAATAAGAATGCGGAATACAGGGTTAACGGTAGGGTTCTTAGTAAGGTGGAAGAGCAGAGGGATCTTGGGGTCTATGTTCATAGATCTTTGAAAGTTGCCACTCAGGTGGATAGAGCTTGTAAGAAGGCCTATGGTGTATTAGCGTTCATTAGCAGGGGGATTGAATTGAAGAGTCGTGAAGTGATGTTACACCTGTACAGGACTTTGGTTAGGCCATATTTGGAGTACTGTGTGCAGTTCTGTTCACCTCACTTTAGGAAAGATGTGGAAGCTTTGGAGAGAGTGCAGAGAAGATTTACCAGGATGTTGCCTGGAATGGAGAATTGGTCGTACGAGGATAGGTTGAGAGTGCTAGGCCTTTTCTCATTGGAACGGAGAAGGATGAGGGGTGACTTGATAGAGGTTTATAAGATGATCAGGGAATAGATAGAGTAGACAATCAGAAACTTTTTCCCTGATACATCAGAGTGTTACAAGGGGACATAAATTTAAGGTGAAGGGTGGAAGGTATAGGGGAGATGTCAGGGTTAGGTTCTTTACCCAGAGAGTGATGAGGGCATGGAATGCGCTGCCTGTGGGAGTGGCAGAGTCAGAATCATTGGCGAACTTTAAGTGGCAATTGGATAGATACATGGATGGGTGCTTAAGCTAGGACAAATGTTCGGAACAACATCGTTGGGCGAAGGGCCTGTTCTGTGCTGTATTGTTCTATGTTCTATGTTCTATGTTCACTTTGGCCCATTTGATCAATACCCTCGTGTCCACTGAGGTAGCCTTCTTCACTGTCCACTACACCTCAAATTTTGGTTTCACCTGGAACCTTTCCAACCATACCTCCTATGTTCACATTCAGATCTTTTACAGAAATGATGAAAAGCAGTGGACTCAGCACCAAGTGTTGTGGCAGACTGCTGTTCACCAGCCTCCAGTCTGAAAAGCAACCATCCATGCCCATCCTCTGTCTTCTACCTTTGAGTGAGTTCTGTATCCATACAGCTGGTTTTCTCTGTATTCCATTTGATCTAACATTTTTAACTAGTCTACCATGAGGAAATTTGTTGAGTGCCTTACTGAAGTCGACACTGATCATGTTAGCTGCTCTGCCTTCATTCAAAATACTCAAATTAGTGAGACACCATTCCAATGCAAAAAGCCATGCTGACTATCTCTAATTAGTCCTTGACTTTCCAAATACATGTCATCTTGTCCTATGTTACAGCCTTGTCAACTTGAAAATGATCCATTTATCTAAAGTCTGAATGTTCATTTGGCATCATTTTCCCATGCATAGTTATGAACAAGCTATAAAGTTAGACAAGCATAAATTGATAAATTGGCATTTGAAGTTACAGAGAGCAAGAGGCTCCTGGTATTTAAGGTTGCAGGGAGCAAGAGGCTCCTGGTATTGATTGGAGTAATTAAATATATATATATATATATATATATATATATAATGGGGAATGTTTCAGACAGAACAGATGATCCATCATCAAAGGTAGTAAAATGACGTGAAAAATTTCCTGAAACGTCTGAGGCCTTTAGAAAACTGTCTGGAGGACTAAACAAAACATTGGGTGCTGAAGAATGGCCATTAGGTGGCTCTAAAGCTGTTCAATTTGTTAAATCGGCTCAACAATTGATCTGGCAACGGAATATTGCAGCGGGCACGAAAGAGTTAATTGGATTATGGCGACAGTTTAGTGATGAGAGGCACAAAGAATCAGTTTTGTGCTCAGGACAAGATACTGCCACCAAATTGGTGATTGAACTAACGGCAAATGGTGCTATGAAATCGGTTTAAGTTCTTAAAAATGAATGTGCTCGAGCAAAACAATTACAGAAACAGAATGAGAAGTCACAAGTGGCTGGTAAACAAACAGAACAGCGCAATTACAGTTTTTAAAATGGTTTAGCCACTTGTTGCATTTTCACCCAGAATTACAGATAATGATTATTTTATTTATATAATATATATAATTTATAACTAATATTTATAATAAATCAATTGTGTTAGCCTGAATTAATGTTTATTGGCAGGATTCCTTCACACATTCTCAGTGACCTGTTATATTGATTCATGGTTAATTTAAAACATGACTGCATTAATTTTTGTTAATTAAAGAATGGAAAGCTACATTACTGGCCAGAGTGTGGCAGGCAATGGCAGCAACAGCCTTCTTGGTAGAGGAGAGTCGGAAGCTTACTTCAGAGGGTCCTTAATAGTCAGCACCCCACACCAGGTACGAACCATATTAAATCAGAAAGCAGGACGATGGCTCACAGATTGTAGGATCTTGAAATATGAGGCAATCTTAATAGAGCAGAATGACCTTGTGTTAGTCACAGACAGTTGCTTTAAATCCAGCTGCATTTCTGTGGCGGGGAGAGGGGGATGCCCTCGGCAATCCAGAATACGACTGCCTTGATATTATTGAATTACAGACTAAAGTGCGAATGGACTTAAGGGAAATCACGCTGCATGCAGGAGCTTGGTTGTTTATCGATGGGTCTTCCAAGATTATTGAGGGTAAAAGGCACAATGGATATGCTGTAGTAGAAGGGATAGAGTGAAGCGTTATCAAGGCTGAAAGACTGCCTAACAGCTGGTCATCCCAAACCTATGAACTCTATGCCCTTGAAAGAGCTCTCGGAGCCTTCGAAGACAAGGAAGGAATGGTATATACAGACTCCAAATGTGCGTTTAGAGTAGTACACACCTTCAGAAAAAATTGGCAAGAAAGTGGACTCATAAACAGCAGAGGAAAATAACTAGCACATGAGGAATTAATAAAACAAGATGTGGAATTCCTGTTAATCCCAAGAGAAATGGGCAGTACGGTGGCACAGTGGTTAGCACTGCTGCCTCGCAGCGCCAGAGACCTGGTTCAATTCCCGCCTCAGGCGACTCTCTGGGTGGAGTTTGCACATTCTCCTCGTGTCTGCGTGGGTTTCCTCCGGGTACTCCGGTTTCCTCCCACAATCCAAAAATGTGCAGGTCAGGTGAATTGGCCACACTAAATTGCCCGGAGTGTCAGGTGAAGGGGTAAATGTAGAAGTATGGGTCTGGGTGGATTACGCTTCAGCGGGTCGGTGTGGACGTGTTGGGCCGAACGGCCTGTTTCCACACTGTCGTGAATCTAATGGAAATAGCGATAGTTCATATAAACGGACATCAGAAGGGGAATTAACCGGATGTAAGAGGAAATAAACTGGCCGATGAGGTAGCTAAAGAAGTAGCCCTAAAACCACAAGGAGCAGTGATATACTCCCTAATACCTACAATTCCAGATCTTCAGGGTGCCGTGTTGTTTCCTGCAAAGGAGGAAAAGGAACTAAAAGATTTAGGGGCAGCAAAGACAGCGGATGGTTGCTGGGTGTTATCCAATGGGAGGGAAATGCTGAATAAAATGATGATGCAATAAATTATGGCTGTCTTACATCAGGGCATCACTGGGGAGTGCAAGCAATGTGTGATTTAGTCTTAAGGATATATGGATGCAAAGCGATATATACGATAGCCAAACAGATATGTGAGGAATGTATAACATGCAGGAAGTGAAACAAGAAGGTGCTAAGTCAAGAAGTCCCGGGAGAGAGAGAACCTGGGCGAAGACCATTTCAGAGCATTCAGGTAGATTATACCGAATTACCCCAAGTGGGAAGATTAAGGTATATGCTGGTAATGGGTGATCACATATCTGGATGGGTAGAGGAAGTGTACCCTTTAGCCACTGCCACCGCAAGTGGGGTGTCCAAGATAATACTTGAGAATATAACCAACAGATATGGGATAGTGGAATGTATAGATTTGGATCAGGGAACTCATTTTACTTCCAGGGTACTCCAGGGAGTGATGAAGGGGTTAGGAGTCTCCTGTGAGTTCCACACCCCTTGGCACCCACCTTCATGAGGAAAGGTTGAGAGAATGAACCAGACACTCAATAAGCAGTTATCTAAATTAGTAATAGAAACCAGATTCCCTTGGGCTAAATGTTTACCTATAGCCCTTTTGCGAGTGCGAACGGCCCCAAGGAAAGATATGGGGCTGTCCCTTTATGAGGTATTGTTTGGCCTGCCCTATCTGGGAACGAAGGTGAAACTTCCAACCTTGGAGACTAAAGATCTGTTCTTAAAGATGTATACACTGGGCTTGTCATCCTCTTTGTCTTTTCGCAGGAAACAGAGTTTGTTGGCACAGACTCCACCCTTGAATTCACCGTCCTTCCAATCCAACCAGGAGATTGGGTCCCACTCAAATCATGGACTGACACCAAATTGCAACCAGACGGGGAGGGGCTGTACCAGGCACTTTTAACTACTGAAACAGCGATATGAACGGCAGAGAAAGGCTGGACTCACTACACCCGGATTAAGGGGCCAGTGGATTCTCCAGTTGGAAGAGATGTCTGAACAACCGAATAGACAAAATAATCCCTTAAACTCAAGCAAAAAATTCCTTAAATAACTGATTATACTGTAGCGGCATGAGTGCGGGATAGTTTCTGGAGTATTGTATGCTAAGTCTCTCGGTACTTCAGTCCCATTGTAGTATGAGGGGGATGTTTAGGTACATGATATTAGCATTTCTAGTCCTAAGATTCTGCCAGGCCCTGGTATGGTCGTCTTACGAAGTGATAACGGTTCCAGAAAGAATAAATCCACAAGTCATAGAAACAGATGCCTGCAGCCTAGTGGATTGAGCAGATGTTAGAAATCAGAGGCAATACAGTAACTCAGAGATACATCTTAGGTTCCATGAAAGAGGCCCCGGGTGGGGTGGGGGGGGGGGGAGTGTGCATGGGATAGGTTTTGACGGAAAGAAAGTGTCCCACAGAGAGAAGTGTAATGGATTTCATTGGAAAAAGAATGTAAAGAATGGCGGAGGCAGGAAGACCTCAAAGGTCATCTCTTGATTAATCCACTCATCACAGTACACCGAGGCCCCTTCCGGCCAGCTGTCGATAAAAAAAAAGTGTAACCCAATAAAAAAAGTGTAACCAAATATATTTAACCAGAAAGAAAACCTCATGGCAATAAGTGGTTTTGGGGGAGAAATTTATCAGGTCTAATTAAACCAAACATTCGGAATAGAGATGAAAGCAGAAGGGAAGGATTTCTTGGGATGTTGTTTGAAAATACAGGTGAAAGACAGGACCCAATTAGGCGGCACGGTGGCACAGTGGGTTAGCACTGCTACCTCACAGCGCCGGAGACCCGTGTTCAATTCCTGCCTCAGGCGACTGACTGTGTGGAGTTTGCACGTTCTCCCCGTGTCTGCGTGGGTTTCCTCCGGGTGAATATTTTTTCGACGAGGTCATCAATATGATTTTCCAAGGTCCGGACTCGCTGCTCGAGAGGCCGGACCTGATCCACGGCCGATTGAGCGGTATTTTCGGAGGCCGCGGCCTTTAACTCCGCCCCTCCGACTCGGCGCTCAATTTTTTCCTACCTTAGGTAAGGGGTAAATGTATGTAGAGGTATGGGTGGGTTACGCTTCGGCGGGGCGGTGTGGACTTGTTGGGCCGAAGGACCTGTTTCCACACTGTAAGTAATCTAATCTAATCTAAAAAAAAAGTACGAGTAAGGAATAGTAAAGCCCCTTACTCTGAACCTAAGGTGATAAAAATTGTAGAGATAAAGGACTTAAAGCAGACTATTGAAGTAGAAACAGGATATGGGGATACAAATGCTTGGGTTGAAACGGTAAAGTACACTGTGAGAAGTTTGAATTTAAAAAAGCAATTGTTTTACATGTGCCTCTGGGAGACCAATGGCTCAAGCAGTCCCCTTTCCGCTCGGGTGGAAGCGAGACAGAAGAGGCATTGCATGCATGATAGACCTGTATCAGAATGAGACTGCACACAGTAATGAAGATTGCATGCCACTTCTATTAATGTTCCCTCCTTTAAAGAAGGAAGGTTTAAAGACACTCCCCATGTTTTCTGCCGTGGTCGGAAATCACACATCATATAAACAGGCGAGGAACAAATCGGTCCAGATACTTGGGGGAGCTGAAATCATGCACCGAGATTGAGTACGTGACGGAAAAGGGAGGGAACTGTTCAGCTTTAAGCATTACCCGAGCGGATCTGTGGTGGTACTGCGGAGGGAAAATATTGAGATCCACCCTACCTCCAGACTGTAGGGACATGTGTGCGATTGTGCAATTGGCAATTCCGTTGACCCTGGCATTTGAAAAGAAAGAGATAGTAAAGAAAGGGGGATGAAGTCAGAGATCAATACTGGATACGTCGTGTGATGATCGGATATATCCAGATTCTATAGGAGTTCCAAGAGGGGTATCTGATGAGTTAAGGTTCGTAACCAGATCCCTAGATATGATCCTAGCAGAAAAAGGGGGAGTGTCTGTGATGTTAGGAGGGAGCTGTTGTATCTTTATTCCAAATAGCATAGCCCCAGATGGGTTTATTACTCAAGATCTGCAAGGTCTAACAACACTAGCAGAAGAACTAGCTGAAAACTCAGGAGTTAACACATCACTCACCTGGTGGCTAGAATTGTGGATCGGAAAGTGGAAGGGTGTGGTGGTTTCACTCCTTACCTCTTTAATCGTGGTGGTAGGAGTACTGACTGCAATAGGATGCTGTATCATACCTTGCGCACGAGGGCTAACCCAAAGGCTGTTTGAAACAGCCTTGGCCTCACAAATGCCCCTAAAGAGCAATCGGGCAGAAGGGCTCTACCTGTTGAACAATGAGGGAATAAGTGACCTTGGGGAGATTTCCAAAATAAATGAAATCTCGGGAAAGATGCTCGCCAACTTGGAGGCGACATGTAAGGAAAATGCAGAAGACAACAAATGTTAATTAAAAAAAGGAAAATTGTGGAATATAGGTTGCTTCTGTGCAATGTTGCTTCTGCAGCCATAATTGCTTCTGCAAGGTAATGAACTAACTTACACAATTGTATGATTATTTCAACAAAGAGGTGAGTTAGATAAAGCTTGCATATAAACAATGAAATATGTTACAGACAAATAGATAAGGAGGGAAAAGAACATTAAGTTATGGTGGTTTGGCATATTGCCTCCAGAGTAGTGCTGGAAAAGCACAGCAGTTCAGGCAGCATCCGGGGAGCAGGAAAATCGACGTTACAGGCAAAAGCCCTTCATCACGAAACAGGCAGAGTGCCTGCAGGGTGAAGGTTAAATGAGAGGAGGGTGGGAGTGGGGAGAAAGTACTTTAGAGTACAATAGTTGAATGGGGGTGAAGATGAACGTGATAAGTCAGGGAGGAGGATGTGGGAAGGTAGCAAAGAGTACAATGGGTGAATGCGGGTGGGATGAAGGTGATAGGTCAGAGAGGAGGGTGGTGTGGAGAGGTGGAAAAGAAGATAGGCTGTAGGATAGGTCATGGGGACTGTGCTGAGCTGGAGGTTTGGAACTGGGGTAAGGTTGAGGAAGGGGAAATTAGGAAACTGGTGAAGTCCACATTGATGCCCTGGGGATGAAGTGTTCCAAGGCGGAAGATGAGCCGTTCTTCCTCCAGGCGTCGGGTGGTGAGGGAGCAGCGGTGAAGAAGGCCCAAGATCTCCATGTCCTCGACAGAGTGGGAGGGGGAGTTGAAACGTTGGGCCACATGGATGTGTGGTTGATCGGTGCGGGTGTCCCAGAGATGTTCCCTAAAGCGCTCTGCTAGGAGGCGTCCAGTCTCCCCAATGTACAGGGGACCGCATCGGGAGCAACGGATACAATAAATGATATTGGTGGATGCGCAGTTCAAACTTTAATGGACGTTGAAGGCTCCTTTAGGACCTTGTATGGAGGTGAGGAGAAGGTGTGGGCAGAGGTTTTCCTCTGCCATTCAACTTGATCATGACTGATCATCCAACTCAATAGCTTAATCGTGCTTTTCTTCCCATAACTTTGATCCCATTTGCCCCAAGTGCTGTATCTAGTCATTTATTGTATGCATTCAATGATTTGGCATCAACTATTTCCTATTGTAATGAATTCCAAGGCTCGCCATTCTTTGGGTGAAGAAGTGTTTCCTCACCTCCGTCCGAAATAGTCCATCCTGAATCCTTAGATTGTGACTCTTAGTTCTGGACGCACCTACCAATGGGAACATCCTCCCTGCATCTATCCTGTCCAGTCCTGTTAGTATTTTATAAATCTCTATGAAGTCCGTCCTTAGTCTTCTGAACAGCAGCGAAAACAATCCTAATGTCGTCAATCTATCTTCATACATGAGTCCCACCTTCCCTGAAATCAGCCTGGGAAACCTTCGCTGTACTCAGTCGAGAGCAATTGCATCCTTCTTCAGAAAAGGAGACCAGAACTGTTCACAATGTTCTAGGTGTGACCTCAGCAAGGCCCTTTATAACTGTAATCGCACATCCTTGCTCCTGTACTCTAAACCTGTCACAATGAAGGCCAACAGGCCATTTGCCTTCCTTACCACCTGCTGCACCTGCATGCAACTGGTGCACAAGGACACCCAGGTCTCACTGCAACACTCCCCTCTTCCAAATTACTGGCACGTAAATATTAATCTGCCTTCTTAGAGTCATAGAGACGTACAACACAGAAACAGACCCTTTCATCCAATTTGTTCATGCCGACCAGATATCCCAACCCAATCTAGTCCCACCTGCCAGCACCTGGCCCATATCCCTCCAAACCCTTCCTATTCAAATACCCATTCAGACGCCTTTTAATGTTACAATTGTACTAGCCTTCACCACTTCTTCTGGCAGCTCATTCCATGCACGTACCACCCTCTGAGTGAAGCAAGTTGCCACTTAAGTCTCTTTTATGTCTTTCCCCTCTCACCCTAAACCTATACCCTGTAGTTCTGGACTCACCCGCCCCAGGGAAAAGACTTTGTCTATTTAGTCTATCCATGCCCCTCATGACTTTATGAACCTCTATAAGGTCATTCCTCAGCCTTTGATGCTCCTTGTCTTTGCTTCCGAAGTAAATAACCTCACATTTATCCAAATTAATTTGCATCTGCCATTGATTTTCCCATTCACCCAACCTGTCTAGATCATCCTGGAGGATCATTGTCGCAGTTCACCCTCCCACTCAACTTGGTATCATCTGCAAACTTTGAGATGTTACATTTTGTTCCCTCATCCAAATCACTAAAAAATACTGTGAATAGCCGGAAAAGTGTTTGATATGGCAGTGGAGAAACATATAAGCAATAGATTCAAATTTTGTTGTGGACAAAAGTATGACCTGCAAATGCTGGATTAGGATTGGGGGAAAGCAGATTTTGAGAGAATACAGCGGTATCTGCCCATAGTAGACTGAGAAAGCTCTTTACAAATAAGCAGATCAATGGGGTGCATTCAAAAAGGAACTGGGGAGGGAGCAGGTTCAACATGTACCCTTGAGAGGGAAATGTAGAAGCAATCCATTCAGAGAACCCTAGATGTCGATGACAATTCACTACTGGGTAAAGGAGAAGAAAACTACTTTTATCAAATTCAAAGAGAGCTATTCAGCTGCAGTGCTAGACGAAGCCAGCAAGTAAATTATGAAACGAATTAGAAGAGCAAGAAAGAGGCATGAGAGAGATTTTGTAAACAGGATTTGGGAGAATCTTAAAGTGTTTTATAAATTCCTTAAAGGGAAGAGGTTAACCAAGGAAATTGTAGGGCCCATGACTAAATCACACTTTATTTACCTGTGCACAGTAAACCACTTGTATCCAGCCAGCTCACAATCAATCTGCTTATTCTAAATCTTCTTGTTATGTTTTGTTTTCATGGCTTCTTAATGATTCCCTGGCTGAACATAGAACATAGAAGAATACAGCGCAGTACAGGCCCTTGGGCCCTCGATGTTGCGCCGATCCAAGCCCACCTAAACTACACTAACCCACTATCCTCCATATACCTATCCAATGCCCTCTTAAATGCCCATAAAGAGGGAGAGTCCACCACTGTTACTGGCAGGGCACTCCATGAACTAACGACTCGCTGAGTGAAGAACCTACCCCTAACATCAGTCCTATATCTACCCCCCATTAATTTAAAGCTATGCCCCCTTGTAATACCCGACTCAATACGCGGGAAAAGGTTCATACTGTCGACCCTATCTAACCCCCTAATCATCTTGGCTGCATGGGTGTTTTTTTTTCCTGATGGTGGAATATTGAATAAAATTAATTATACAAACAGAAATCTACTGTTTTTTTCTACTTAAACTATTTTTTAAAAAAATTATGAAATGGTACAAAGTGCAATTAGTTAACAGTAAACACAAATCAACTGGTCATAAAAAAACACAATTTACAGGGGAAGGGGCAGCAAGGCTGAACCTCAAACCTCACTGAAACCTCAGTTTTCAGGGAAAAGAAGACAAACCTCAATCCCATTTTCCCTCAAAGAGGTAATGGAAACAGACAAGATGGTCCAATCCAGGAAAAAAAAAGTGCATAGAACACAGACCCCCCCCCAGCAACCTTGCAAGGCACCCTGTGAAATTCTGTTAAAATGTGAAATTGGAGGGTTTTTTTTCTGATTGGTTAAGGCTAAATGATCATTATCATAAACTTTTCACTGTTTCACTGCACAGATCCTGCCTGACCAGCTGATTGTTTTCAACGTTTTCTGTTTTTTTTTCAGAGAAGTCTGTAATTATCATTCCATGTCTTACTTCTTGATTGTACGTGGTGTAGTCAGGAGGTGTGTTTGTACCACTGTATTTCTAGAGTTTGTCTCTTATACAGTTGGACTAGTCATGTTACTTGTCAATTATAAATCTAAGGGCCATGATAGTTTATGTTGTTGAAAGTCAAGGACAGAAACATGGATTCTGTTGCTTGTAAATCATTTGGGATCTATCCCAAAATGCTGAGGGAAGTGAGGAAGGAAATTGTATGAAATCTTTATATCCTCTTCAGTCACAGAAAAGACCTGAGTGAACTGGAGAGTAGCCAACGTTATTCTTTTGTTTAAGAAGAACAGTAGGGATAATCCAGGAATTTAAATGCTGGTGAGATTGTAGGGAAATTGTTAGAGAATATTCTTGGGATTGGATTTCCACAACTGTTGGGGGGAAAAGGACTTGTCAGTGAAAGGCAGCATGAACGTGACTGGGGGTGATGGTGTCTCTCAAATTTGATTGAGTTTTTTTGAGAAGTGACAAAGACAATTATTGAGGGCAGTGTGGTAGATGTTGTTTATATGGACTTCAGAAAGACCTTTGTCAATGTTCGTCGTGGCAAGCTGATACAAAAGGTGAAGTCACATGAGATCTGTAAGCTGCTCAGATGGTGATCACTGGTGATTTGGAGAAGAATGTAAGGGTTCTGATTGGTAATGTTGTGGATGACACAAAAAGTTTGAGAGCTGCAGGTAGTGAGGATGATGGCCAGAGTAGATGGCAGGATATAGATAGGCTAGGGACTGATGAAGAGAAATGGCAGATGGCATTTAATCTGGACAAATGAGAGATAATGCATTTTGGAAGGTTTAACTCTGGCAGAAATCTGCAGTAAATGGCTGAACACTTAGAAGCATTAATATACAGAGGAAGTAAGGCATAAATGTCCATTCTTCTCTAAAAGTGGCAACAGAAGTGGATAAGAAGTTCAAGATGGCAGTTAGCATGTTTGCCTCCATTGGTTGGGGCACAGAGTTTAAACATTGGTCAGTCATGTTGCAGCTATATAGAAGTTTAGTGAGGTCACATTTGAAATATTGCATACATTTCTGATCACCACGTTACCAGAAGGATTAGTCATAGAATCATACAGAACGGAAACAGGCCCTTTGGTACAACACACCTATGGCAGGCAAATTTTCCAAGCCAGACTAAACGTAATTTCCTGCGTTTGGATCATATCCCTCCAAATCTTTCCTATTTATGTATCTGTCAAAATGTCTAAAACGTTGTTACTGTACCTGCATCTATCACTTCCTCTGGTAGTTCATTTGAACCACTATCTATGTGAAAAGACTGCCTCTCAGGTTCCTTTTAAATCTTTCTCCTCTCACCTTCAAACATACCCTCTCGTTTTGAATTCCCCTACTCAAAGGCTTTGCTACTCTTTGCTAGTCACCTTTTCTGTGCCTGCCATGATTTAAAAACTTCGATAAAATCATCTGTCAACTTTTTGTGCTTCAGTGAAAATAAAGTCCCAGCCTGTCTTTGGAGACAGAAATGGTTTACGACCATGTTGTTTGGTTGGAAGAATATTAGGTATGAAGAGAGATTAGACAAACTTGATTTGTTTTTGTTTGAACGTCGGAGGCAGAGGGGTGACCTGATGGAACTTTCCAAGAGTATGAGAGGCATTGATAGAATTGATAGTTGAAGTCTTTCACCACAGTATAGAAATATATGCGTATTACTAGGGGTCATGAATTTTAGGTAAAAAGGGAAAGGTACCATGGAACAGATCGTGTACTGTTTATCAGAAGGTTTAAAAACTGGGGTCCTACACTAGTAAAGTATATAAATCACTGACTGTGCATTTCAGTTTAGTTTCTGGATTCTGTGCTGAGACAACAGTTTGAAGTTTGATGGTTGTGTAAACCTTGTGATCGTAGAATTCACCAGATAATCATCAACTGAAAGAAGACCCATGGGATTATCCAGAGACAGGAACATGGACCATCGTCCCTGAACACAGCGTGTTCAGTCTTTTCTGGAAATTTGCTGATTTATATTCACTTTACTCAATTGTCTTATGCTCATTAAAGGTATGGCTTGTTAACCTCGATATGAGTTTCTTGCATTAATGAATAAATTTTTTCAAATACTTCTTCCATTTATTTAACGGATCCAAAGTGTTCATGCTCAATATGTGAAGGCCTCCAAGAAATAGTGATAAATTAAGTATGTAATCCATGGTAGGGGCATTCACTTATTCACATTCACTTTATTCAAGAAATTTTTCTGCAAATAAGTTTCAAGGTCCATTAGACTGCAATAATTCAAATAAATGTTGTCTCCAAAAGCCATTTCCAGCAAGAGAGTGGATCAAACTACATTCAATCTGAACGATCTAATGGAGGCAGATAATGAGTGGGAAGCTGTGAAAGCAGCAGAAGAGGTATTGATAGTCGGTGAAAGAAATTTGTGCTGATCCTTACAGCAATTAGGTCTTGGTATCGAGACTGGCTCTAATGTACTGACGGGTCTGTCAGTTTCCAAGTGATCGATTGCGATAGGGGACCTGTTTAGTCAGAGGCACAGAAAGACATTTCTGTGGCCAACAGCAAGAAATCAGACTGGTGTGTTGCCTCCCTGGTGCCAGGATCAAGCATATCTCGGAGAGAGTGCAGAATTTTCTCAAAGGGGAGTGGTCACCAGCAGGACGCCATTGTACACATTTGAACGAACGACATAGGAAGGGAGAAGGATGAGATTCAAAAGGGAGAGTACGGGAAGTTAGGCAGGAATTTAAAAATGAGATTCTCAAGGGTAGTATTATCTGACTTACTCCTGGTGCTATGAGCTAGTGAGGGGATGGAATAGGAGGATACAACAGACGAATGTGTGGCTCAGGAGCTGGTGCAGAGGAGAAGTGTTCACATTTTTGGATCATTGGAATATCTTCTGGGGTAGAGGTCAGGCAAGAGAGGAAGGAGAGTGGCATTTCTGATAGGGATAACATTACAGCTGTACTTAGGGAGGATATTCCTGGGAATATGTCCAGGGAAGATATTTGGGTGGAACTGAGAAATGAGAAAGGGATGATTATCTTATTTGGATTGTGCAATGGTGTCCCCAGTAGTCAGCAGAAAATTGAGAAACACATTTATCAGTAGATCTCCGTTATCTGTAAGAATAATAGGGTGATGTTAGGGTATTTTAACTTTCCAAACATAGACTGGGACTGCCATCGTGCTAAGGGATTAGATAGAGAGCAATTTGTGTGGTCTTTACAAGAAAATGTTCTGATTCAGTATGTGGGTGTACCTGCTAGAGAAGATGCAAAACTTGACCTATCATGAGAAATAAGTGAGGGCAGGAGAAGTAGGTGTCAGTGGGGAGCACTTTGGGGCCAGCGTACATAATTCTATTAATTTCAATGTAGTGATGGAAAAGAATAGACAGGATCTAAAAGTTAAAGTTCTCAATTTGAAGAAGGCTAATTTTGATGGCATTAGGCAAGAACTTTAAAAAGTTGATTGGGTGCAGATATTCGCAGCTAAAGGGATGGCTGGAAAATGGGATGCCTTCAGAAGTGAGAAGATGAGAATCCAGAGACAGTATTTCCTGTTAGAGTGAAAGGAAAGGCTGTTAGGTGTAGGGAATGCTGGATGACTGAAGAAATTAAGGATTTCGTTAAGAAAATGATTGAAGCATATGTCAGGTATAGACAGCAGAGACAAAGTGAATGCTTAGAAGAGGATAAAGACACTAGGAATATGTTTTGGAGAGAAATAAAGAGGACACAAAGAGAAAAGTGGACAGTTTTGGCAAATAGGGTTAAGGAGAATCCAAAGGAATTTTATAAATCCATTAAGGACAAAAAGATAACTAGGGAGAGAATATGACTCCTCAAAGATCAGCAAGGCAGCCTATGTGAGGAAGCACAGGAGATGGGGTAGATACGAAACAAGTATTGTATGTCAGTGTTTTCTGTGGAGAAGGACATGGAAAATACAGAAATAGATGGTGACATCTTGACAAATGTCCATATTACAGATGAGGAAGTGTTGGATGTCTTAATAAACACAAAGGTGAATAAATTCCCAGGATCTGATTAGGTGTACCCTGGAAATCTGTGGGAAGCTAGGGAAGTGATTGCTGGGCTCCTTGTTGAGATATTTGTCTCATTGATAGACAAAGGTGAGATGCCAGAACCCTGGAAGTTGGATAATCTGGTGACACTATTTAAGAAAGATGGTAAGGAAAACCCAAGGAATCACAGACCCGTGAGCCTGACATCGATGGTGGACATATTGTTGGAGGTAATCCTGAGGGACAAGAATTACATGTATTTGGAAAGGCAAAGACTGATTAGGGAAAGTCAACATGGCTTTGTGCATGGGAAATCAAGTCTCACTAACGTAATTGAGTTTTTGTTTGAAGAAGTAACAACGAGGATTGTTGAGGACAGAGCGATAGATGTGATCTATATGGAGTTCAGTAAGGCATTCGACAAGGTTCCCCGTGTGCGACTGGTTAGCAAGGTGAGATCTCACGGAATTAAGGGAGAACTAGCCATTTGGATGCAGAACTGGCTGGAAATTATATATTTATATAATTTATATAATTTATATAAATTATATAAATAATTTGATTGGGAACATTGGAGGTATAGTTAGTAAGTCTGCAGGTGACACCAACATTGGAGATGTAGTGGACAGTGAAGAAAGTTACCTTAGATTACAACAGGATATTGATCAGAAGGGCCAATGGGCCAAGGAGTGACAGATGGAGATTAATTCAGATAAATGTGAGGTGCGGGAAAGACAAGTCAAGGCAGGACTTATGCACTTCATGGTAAGGCCCTGGGGAGTGTTTTTGAATAAAGAGACCTTGCAAGTGGAGTCCAAAGTCGATGGGATAGTGAAGAAGGCATTTGGTATGCTTTCCTTTATTGTTCGGAGCAGTATGTATGGGAGTTGAGAGGTCATATTGTGGCTGTACAGGACATTGGTGAGGTCACTTTTAGAATATTGTGTGCAATTCTGTTCTCCCTCCTATGGGAAGGATGTTGAGAAACTTGAAAGGGTTGAGAAAAGATTTACGAGGATGTTACCAGGGTTGGAGGATTTGAGCTATTGGGAGAGGCTGAATAAGCTGGAGTTGTTTTCCCTGGAGCGTTGGAGGCTGATGTGTCATCTTATATATGTGTATAACATCATGAGGGATATGGATAGGGTAAATAGGCAAGGCCTTTTCCCTGATTTTGGGGAAGTTCAGAACTAAAGGACATAAATTCAGAGTGAGAGAAAAGAGATTTGAAAGGGACCGAAGTGATAACTTTTTCACACAGATTGCGGTGCATGTATGGAATGAGTTGCCAAAGTAAGTGGTAGAGTCTAGTGCAATTACAAATTTTCAAAGTTATCCAGATGGCTACATGGATAGAAAGGGTTTAGAGGGATATGGGTCAAGTAGGGTGTAGGACCATTTGGCGCAGCCACTTTGGCGTGGCCGGTTCGGCACAGACCATTTTGCTGCAGATCTGTTTAGCCATGGAACTGTTTTGGCGCAGCTCGTATTGATTTCAGGATTAGTTAACAACATTAATGAAAGCAGTAAAAAAGCTGTTTCGGCGCAGCTCATATTGTTTGCTGGCTTAGTTAACAAGTTTATTTTATTTTTTTTCTCTTTCACATTTTTACTGAAGAGGATAAACATTACTTTTATATTTATTGCTTTCATTAATATTTTTTACTAAGTCTGAAAACGAATCAAATTTTATTCTTTATGGGCGGCACGGTGGCACAGTGGTTAGCACTGCTGCCTCACAGCGCCAGAGACCCGGGTTCAATTCCCGCCTCAGGCGACTGACTGTGTGGAGTTTGCACGTTCTCCCCGTGTCTGCGTGGGTTTCCTCCGGGTGCTCCGGTTTCCTCCCACAGTCCAAAGATGTGCAGGGTCAGGTGAATTGGCCATACTAAATTGCCCGTAGTGTTAGGTAAGGGGTAAATGTAGGGGTATGGGTGGGTTTCGCTTCGGCGGGTCGGTGTGGACACTGTAATCTAATCTAATCTAATTGCGTTCAGTAATGTGTTTAACTAAGCCTGAAAAGGAATCAATTTTTATTTTTACTGCTTTCATTAATCCTGAAATCAATATGACCTTCGCTGAAATAGCTCTGCAGCTAAACGGGTCTGCGGCAAATTGGCCTGCGCCGAAACGCTCGCGCCAAAGTGGCTGCGCCGAATGGTTCCACTCTGGGTCCAGTACCGGCAAATGAGACTCGATGATTTTAGGATATCTGGTCAGCATGGACAAATTAGACCGAAGGGTCTGATTCCATGCTGTCCATCTTTTTGATCTATAACTCAACATGATTCTGATTTTGAGAATGCTATTCTCTCCAGCTGTGGTGACAATAAGACAATTAGTTCGTTCAGAAGGGCCTTCTTATTCAACTCAATGTTGCGGTCTCATCAAAAAGGTAAAAGAGCACGTGTGTCACAGTGATAACAACTGTTGGATAAAGGATAATAATTTATAGCGTCCACCAGGGCTATGTTGGCTTAGAAAACCTCCAAAAATTCTGTGCAGCCATTCAAATTGATTAGGGGCCTTAAAATAAAGAATGCTGGAAACATATTTAAATGTCATTTAGCTGAAATTATAACAATTTCTCTCCCCACAGATTACAACTGACCTCCAGAGTGATTTTGAGTTGTTTCTGTTTTACATCTGATTTCCAGTGTCTGCAGCATTCCACCTTTGTGGTAGGCTCAGAACCTTTTGCTTTGGGAGGTCAACTAAATGTCCAACCGTTAACTGGGTGAACAACATTCTGAAATTAAAACTATTCCCAGTGTTTGACTAAACTGGCAAGTTACAGTCCGTAAGCCCATAAATTAAACAAAGTTTCTTGAAAAGTTATTGATGAATTTGTCATACAGATCGAATGACCTGTCAATAATGAAAATTACAAGCTACCAGTTTCTCCATTACTCCTGAATTCTTAAAGCCAAATATAAAATCAAAAGTGTTCTAACGATCATTACTCTTGATCTATATTTGCCTGTTCTGTTCTCAGTTTAATGTTTCATTTCTACTTCCTGTGTTAGACTTGGTTCTTTAACACATTTAGAAGTGATTTTTCTTTGACATGAATCCTATCCTTTTCATGATAATATCCAAGATATATTCATTGAAAGAACTCCATGTTTTAGTTACCCTGTTTTCTGCTTCATGAACTATCTCCAATGTGACTCTCTTTGAAGGAGTTCAATTGTTCGCTTACTCTTTAGTGGCTCACTTATTCATTTTGGTAATGGTGATAACGACAAGAACAAATGAATGAACTGTTTGATATTTGAGGCTGGCATGGTGGCTCAGTGGTTAACAGTGCAGCCTCACAGCATCCAGGGATCTGGGCTCAATTCCAGCTTTGGGTGACTGTGTGGAGTTTGCATATTCTCCCTGTGTCTGCGTAGGTTTCCTCACAATCCAAAGATGTTCGGGTTAGATGAATTGGCCATGCTAAAATGCTTATAGTGTTCAGAGATGTGTAGGTTAGATACATTAGTCAGGGGTAAATGTAGAGATAAGAGGGTATGGGTCTGTGTGGGATACTCTTCAGAGGGTCAGTGTGAACTTTCTGGGCGGAAGGGCCTGTTTCCACACATTAACAGAAAAGAGATGCTGTTGGGGTTGGAGAGCTTAAACCAAAAAGAGGATCATATTTTTCACACCCCCGCTCTATTACTCATGACTTCAGCTCAATCGTCAAGTTATCCTTACTTCTCTGCAGCATTCAACCTTTCTATTCCAGAATAAATGTTTCTTCTGATGTTATGTCTCTCCCAGATATGATATGGAGGTGCTGATGTTGGACTGCGGTGGTTAAAGTTAAAAAAAAAACACACAACACCAGGTTATAGTCCTACAGGTTTATTTGGAAGTACAAGCTTTCAGAACACTGCTCCGAGATTACAGTATCATGCAACTGAAACAATATATTGGACCTAGATTGCTGTTAAGTCTTTCACCTTTTAGAATGAGTTGCAGGCTTCAGTACGTAAATATGAGTATAAATCCCAGAACTTCTTTAAAGTCCCATTCTTGAGATAAATGAAGTTTTTACACAAAAAAATGACACCTCATCCCAGACAATGCATTAAAGGTGTGAGGTTAGGCGGGGGTGGATGGGGAGGGGGTGGGTGATCTGTGTTTGGGGCTGGGGCTTGTGCGCTTTGAGCTAGGGTGCGGGGGGTGTGGTTGGACCGGGTTGGGGAGCGGGTTTGTTACAGGTTGGGGGTGGTGTTGGATGGGGTTGGACCGAGTTGAGATCGAGGGATGGGATTGGATTAAGTTGGGGGGCGGGGGGGCGCGCGCTTTGTGCTGGGGGCCGGGTGGTTTTGGACGGAGGGGACGAGGTGGGGGCGGTATTGGGGGCAGGGGCGTGTTGGGGGGTTGGTGGGAGGTGTTGGATGGGGGCTGGGGGTTGGGGCCGGGCAGGCTGGGGGCTAGGTTGGGGGTGAGAGCTTGATCGCTCTTTGCTGCTGCAGTCTCCTGAACAGGGACCAGACTTTAAAGCCCCAGAGGAAAGACATTTAATCGATTTTCCAAATAATCAATTTTCCGAATGAAATAGTGCCCATCCATCAGGTTCAGATAATCGAGTTTCCACTATATAAGCCTGTGAGATGATGTCTGCACAGGTGTGAGTCTTGAGGGTGCATGTATGTGTATATGAGAGAAAGCGTGATTTTGATAGAGGGTCTGCATGCGTGTGTGAATATGCAAGAATGTGTGTGTGTGTGCATGTGTGTGCATATTGTGGGGTCACCTGTAGTGTGACATGAACCCAAGGTCCAGGTTGAGGCCACCTGAAGTTATCTGGAGAGCGAGCTATAGGGAGAGGCTGAATAGGCTGGGGCTGTTTTCCTTGGTGTATCAGTGGCTGGGGAGGGGTGACCATATAGAGGTTTATAAAATCACGAGGGGCATGGATAGGATAAACAGACAAAATCATTTCCCTGGCATGGGGGTGTCCAGAACTAGAGGGCATAGGTTTATGGTGAGAGGGGAAAGGTATAAAAGGGACCTAAGGGGCAAAGTTTTCAAGCAGTTGGTGGTGCGTGTAGGGAATGAGCTGCCAGAGGAAGTGGTGGAGGCTGGTACAAATACGGCATTTAAAATGCTTCTGGGTGAGTATAACAATAGGAAGAATTTAGAGGGATATGGGCCAAGTGCTGGAAATTAGACTAGATTAGGTTTGAATATCTGGTCGGCATGGATGAGTTGGAGGGAATGGTCTATTTCAGTGGCTGTGTGTCTCCACGTCTCTATGACCCTATGAATCTATGAGACTCGAAATAAGTTCTGAGATTTACATATTAATGAACTGAAATCTGCAAACCATTTTAAAAGATGGAAGACTTAACAGCAATCTAGATTTATTCAATATTTTGTTTCAGTTGCATGACACTGCAACCTTTTGCTACAAATTCTGTGTCTTATGATCCTGTTCCACAGCTATCTGATGAAGGAGCAGCGGTCCGAACGCTATTACTTCCAAATAAACTGGTTGGTCGATAACCTGGTGATGTATGATTTTTAACTCTATCAGATATGTTTGTTAAAAGAACTGTAACTAACATCAATGATCATCCAGCCAAATTGTATCCCTGGAGAACATGTTTTCTATATATAAATAATTATCCCAGTTCCAGATCAGCTGTGACTAATCTCTTTTCTCTGAGTATGAAGTATCCGTTCAATCTACTTCCAACACTTGCTGATGTTGAATTCATTTATTGCCCTGTACTTGGGGCAGTAGGAGTGCTCAGTAAGTTACTAATAGCTGTTCAGCTTTGGGGAATTAGACGAATGTTTCTGCTTTGAATTTAATGCACAATGAGCCAACAGCTGTGCTCAAAACTGTGTGAGAATACAACACTGTTCTTTGTCACGTTTTCATGCAAAATAACTTGGATTTTTTCTTAAGCTCAAAATCTGTCATGACCCATTATTATGTTATATTGATCTTGAGATTTTTAAGATTATAAAATTGTAATGTTTGTTTAACTACAATTAACACTGCTTATCACAAAATATAATTATTGGAATGTTAATTGATCAATTTACTACCGTATGCAAGCTTATTTTAAAATAATTAAAAATAATTGAAAAGAATATTACAAAACTATTTACCAGTTAAGCTGAAACCTTTGGGAGCAATATGTCAGTGGCTATGTTAGCACAGAGTTGAATGTCCTGATGGATGATGGTTTTAATTTAAGTCTGGCAGAGGTAGACAACTACTTGTGATTGGAGTTGGGACCACTGCTCTTTCTGGATAATCTGAATTCAAATTGCCTTCAGGAGAAATTATGGGATCAACTAATTGGAAGCAAATTGAAGAATGTTAGAATCACCCCTAGAAATAAGAATTGAACAAAAGTCTAAAATATTTTGAAGATGGGAAACAAATTGAGAAGACTATTACTAAGGCACTTGGTTTTCGAAGCGTGATTATAACAGACTAGAGTGAATTAGTGAAAAAGGTTTACTTTTGTGAAGCCTTTGACAATATTCCTCATGGGAGACTAATTTGTATAATTAGTTCATAGGGGATTCAGGGTGATTTTGCAAATTTGGTACAAAATTGGCTTAAAGACAAGAGACAGAGACTTGTGGTGGAGAGTTGCTGTTCAGACTGGGGGCCTGTGACCAGCGGTGTTCCACAGGAATTGGTGTTGGCTCCATTTTTTGTTTATCATTTATGTAAGTGATTTAGATGAGAATTTAGAAGGCATGGTTAGTAGGTTTGTGAATAACACCAAATGTCATATGATAGTGGACAGTGAAGAAGTTTATCTAAGATTACAAGGAGATCTTGATCAATTGGGTTAATGGGCTGAGAAGTGGCAGATGGAGTTTAATTTGGATAAATGCAAGGTATTGCATTTTAGTCAAACAAACAAGGACAATACTGATACAACTAAAAGTGTGCCATTGTGTGGTTGTAGAATTGAGAAATCTGGGGTTCAGGTACAAATACTTTGAACTTTGCGAAACATGAAGGCAGGATGGTTATGAAGGCATTTAACATACTTATCTTCATTGCTCAGTTCCTTGAATAAAGGAGTTTTGACATGTTTTATAGTTGGACAGAACATTGGGAAGATCTCTTCGGGAGTACTGTGTCCTGCTCTAGTCATCCTGTTATAGGAAGGAGACTATGAAGCTAGAGATCGTTCAGAAAATATTTACCTGGATGTTGCTGAGAACGGAGGGTTTGAGTTATAAAGAGGGGCTGGATAGGTTTGGACGTTTTGCAATGGAGTGTAGGAATTTAAGGAGTGACCTTACAGAGGTTTATAAAATGATGAGGGGTATAGATAAGATAAATAGAGACAAAAAAACCTGCAGATGCTGGAATCCAAAGTAGACAGGCAGAAGGCTGCAAGAACACAGCAAGCCAGGCAGCATCAGGAGGTGTCGATGTCAACGTTTCAGATATGACCATTCTATATGACTGTGTGTATGTGTGTGTGGGGGGGGGGGGGGGGGGGGAGGGGAGAGGTGGTAGCTGCAGATAAAGGGGGTGGCGGGGGCGGAGTGGTGAAGTAGGGATAGTGAAGACAGGCAGAGGGTACAACCTGGTTGGTCAATTGGAGGAATTACTCTGGTTGGTGGCAGGGAGCAGTGGAAGGGGGGAGGGCTGGGAAGGGAGGCGGTGGTTAGGGAGGGTGGTTATTTGAAACTGGAGAACTCAAAGTTGAGTCCTCCAGGCTGTAGGGTGGCCAGGCGGAAGACAAAGTTTTGTTACTCCAATAAGAGCTGTGCTTTGTTTTGCCAATGCAGGAGGCCAAGGATGGTCATGTTGGAATGAGAGTAGTTGGAGGAATTGACGTGGGCGGTGCGTGGGAGGTCTGGTTGGCCCCTGCGAGCCCGGCTGCGATACTTGGTGAACCCTTCCTTAAGTTTACATTTGGTCTCCCCGATGGAGAGAAGACCACATTGGGAGCACCTCATGCAGTAAACTAGGTTGGAGGAGAGGGGGGGTTGGTGTACCGCCAGGTTTCACATCTCTTCTGGGTGTAGGGGAAATATCTGGGAGTTTGGTGCCGTTGAAGGGAACGGTCCTTGTGGAAGGCAGAGAGTGGTGGGGAGGGGAAGATGTTCTTGGTATGGGGTCTATTTGGAGTTTGCAGAAGTGTTTGAGGATGTGGATTGGATGTGGAGACTGGTGGAGTGGGAGGTGCGGATAAGGGGGACTCTGTCTTTATTGCATTGGGGGAGTTTAGAGCAAGATTAGAGTGATGCTAGAAAAACACAGCAGGTCTGGCAGCATTGGAGAAGCAGGAGAATTGACATTTCGGACAAAAGCCCTTCATCAGGAAGTGGAACGGGGAACGAAGGTGATGCAATGGAGGGCTGTCTGGATGACGGAGGGAGGAAAAGCAAATTGTTCAAAAAAGGTGGACATCTGGGATGCTCGCAAGTGGAATGTCTCCTTGTCCGTGCAGATGCGGCGGATGCAAAGGAATTGGGAGAATGGGATGGAGTTCTTGCAGGATACAGTGTGGGAGGTGGTGTAGTCCAGGGAGTTATGGGAGCCTGTAGGTTTGTAGGGGGCATCCGATGGGGGCCGTCACTGGAGATGGAAATTGTGAGGTCAAGAAAGGGGAGGGAGATGGAGCAAGTGAATTTGAAGGCAGGGTGAAAGTTGTGGATGAAATCGATGAACTGCTCCAGTTCAGCCTGGGTGCAGGACAATGCACCGATGCAGTCATCGATGTAACGGCAGAAGAGTAGGGGTACATGGCCAATGTCGGTACTGAAGGGACACTGTTTGATATAGCCGACAAAGAGGCAGGCATAGCTGTGGCCCATTTGGGTATCTGGAGGACAGTCCTCTATATCGCAGAGGCTAAACACCAACTCTTCAAACCACATCCTTCCTCCCCCTTGCCTACGAACCCATCGCTATCCATCAGGCCCAAGTCCAAGACATTGTCAGTGCCCTCATCGCCTCTGCTGATCTCCCCTTCACTGCCTCCAAACCCATAGTCCATCAGCCCCATAATGCCTGGTTCCTTCCAGTCACTGCCTATTTCCATTCCTCCAACCACTCCCTTTTTGACACGACCATCCTTGGCCTCGTCCATTGACAAAACAAACCACAGCTCCTATTGGAGGAACAGCACCTTATCTTCTGCCTGGGCACCCTACAGCCCAGAGGACTCAACTTTGAGTTCTGCAATTTCAAATAACCACCGTCCCCATCCCCAACTCCTTTCCCAGCCCATCCACATCCTCTCCACTGCTCCCTGCCACCAACTGGATACATTCCTCCCATTGACCAACCAAGTTGTACCCGCTGCTTGTCTCCACCTATCTCCATTTTACCACCCTGCCCCCGTCTCCCGCTTTATCTGCAGCTCGTTCCACACCCACCCCCAATCCTGAAGAAGGGTCACATCTAAAATTTCGACTTCTGAACTTCCTGCTACTGCCTGGCTTGCTGTGTTCTTCCAGTATCTTGCCTGTCCACTATATATCAGATGAATGGCAGGTATCTTTTCCCTTGGGTGTGGGATTTCAAGACTAGGGGCATATTTTTAACGAGAGAAGACCAACATTTTTTTTAAAAAAAGCACGAGGGACTTTTTTATACAGAGTGGTTCGTCGATGGAATAATGTTTCAGAGAAGTGGTGGATGGGAATACAGTAATAAGTTTTAAAAGACAATTGGATAAGTACCTGAATAAATGTTTGGAGGTATACGGGCTAAGGGTAGGTGGAACGAGTTTAGTTTGGGAACATGGTGGCATGGACTTGTTGGACCGAATAGTCTGTTTCCGTGCTGCATGACTCTATGACTCTATGCCTAGTTAACAGCTTGAGATGAAATGCACTGGTGAAGAACTGCTATCAGATATGCTCGTTTACTTAACGTTTAGTAATCACCAGGATCAGTACAATTGCATCCAGGTATGTCAGAGAATTAATGATGGTGACTGTTGAGCAATGGCCAAAAGTTCTCCATCTTCCTTAAATATATGACTGGACCAGAGGACTGATGCATCTGGGAATTGAGCCAAGCCTATTGGCGTTAGGTTGCATTGATTAACAGCTGAACAGCCAACTTAGCTCACTGACTCTCAACCTAAGAGACGGGTGAAGTATGTTCCAACCTCCTTTAATTGAATCGATATTAATTCAAGAAACTACAACCTGTGTTGTTCGTTTATCATACAAACAAAAATGGTAGTGAAATTGTCATGATTAGTTGCACATATTTAAAGACCCAATTTGTTGTCCATCGCTGTTGAGCAATACGCATCACAATAAACTGAAATACTAAAGCATGTATGCAATATTAAAATCATGAAAAGGGCCACTGCCATCAAACTGAGTACTTGTCATAATTCTCAGAGTTATTCTGTCAGAATGTAGTCTGATATTCTGAAGGAAAACTAGAAAAAGCAACTGGTAATTGATCACTTTGAATGGGAGTAAATTAAAAATCATTGTTTGAAGAAATGTATATAAAGTAATAATGCAAAATTACAATGAATATACTGGACACAGCTTCCAACCAAACCAAGATGGACTACAAAGCTATCACAGATCCAAACTGAAGAGCAAGACACATATGTTCCTTTTAAGGAATGTAATTACCTTCTAGACTGTGAGTAATTTAGCCCAATTGGCTGGTTTGCCTTACAGCGTAATGCTAATAGCATTGGTTCACTTCCTAGACCTAGTTGGGAATTTCTCAATTTCACCCTTGCTGGTGATCCTCAGGATAAACCATCACTAGTCATCTCTCTCTCTGTCTCTGTCTGTCAGAGTAGCCTTCTGGGATGATCGTCACTTTATTCTAAGTGCAATCATATGCAGATTGCCACACTATTCCTCCAATTTTACTGACTGAAATATCTGCACTTCTGACAGGAGATTCTGTTCAGGACACTATCAGATGTACTTCCATTCTGACAGTTCCTACAGAACAGTTCGGGAGAGGATAAACCACGACAAATTTCTCACATCAGTCGGTTGCAGTATTCTATAATTGAAAGTTCTATAAACACGTGAAAGCTCATATGAAAGGTCAGATATGCGATGTAAGTGTGAGGTTAGGTTGCCAGAATGGTTGGTTTCCCATTCGGTAGGTTATCATATTGATGGTTAAGGTTAGCGGATCAGCTACGGTGGGTATCAGATGAGTAATGGTCGGTAAGTGATCAGTCGGATGGCAGATAAGTCGGTTGCAAGGTGGATGGAAGTGTGGGAGTCAGATCTTGTGCTGTTAGAGCTGTGCCTCGAAGTGGTAGGTGTACTGGATCCCAGAGGTAAGAGGGTAGATGTAGGCTAAGGTTCTTGGTTTCTCGAGAACTGTGTTTGTGTTTGTGTGTATGCGTTGGTGGGGGATGGGAATGTGTGGACATGGAACAGTTGTGGATGTGTTGTAACTTGTGCATTTGAACGATTATTTTGCTCAGGAATGAGATTAGATGTTCAATGGACTAATATTTCCTGAGTTAATATTTACTTAACTGTAGTGGAACCCGATACATTCTCCAAGATAACGTCATATTTTTACAGTGTTCCAAGCATATTGTAATTTTCAGTGGAATCTTCAATCTTGAAATCTATAATCCTGGGGACTCTACAAGGTCACAAGCTGAAAGTCCCATCTACACTTCAGCAACAATTTTCTGGCAAGCAATAACTCCAGGACAAAATGTGATCTATTTGGATAATGGAATGAGATCAAATGGGCATTCTTGTCTTCATCTGTGTGATGCCTCAAACACTGTACAATGTACATCTATTTCTAAAAATCAACCTTTCTTATTTTTCATAATTAACTACAAGCATTTTCATTTTTCCTATCAAGAATTCAAGTACACTAAAAATGCGCTTCTAGGTATCATGTAGTCACATTAACAGAAAAATTGCTACGAAACTGCTGCTTTGAATCTGGACAATAATATTATCTTTTATTTAACAGTTAACTTGTTGGCGATCGCAATCCTATCTCGCAGAAGCTGTGGACTCTCCAAAAGTGTCAATCATTACCTGGTGGCCATGGCAGTGACAGATCTTCTGGTTGTCATCTCTGATGTAATGTTGAGATGGCTTATCATTTACTTTCCAGTTTCTTTCCTGGATATTACTCCTGTATGTAGTTTGGTTGCAGTGCTTATTATTGGCACCACAGTCTGTTCAGTTTGGCTCACAGTTGCTTTCACCTTTGATCGATTTGTGGCTATTTGTTGTAAGAAACTCAGAGCAAAATACTGCACTGAGAAAACAACGCTCATAGTTATTGGAACAGTAAGTGTGTTGGGCTGTTTGGAAAGTATTCCCTGGTTTGTGAAATACAGAGCTAAATACACCTTCAATAACCTGGAGTGGTTTTGCATCACAAAACCAGAATATTACACTTCAATCTTCTGGGCAGCATATGAACTTCTGCATCGTTTTCTAACCCCTTTAGTACCATTCCTTTTGATAGTTCTCTTTAACATTCTGACAGTCAGGCACATTTTCATGGCAAGTAAAGCCCGCAGAAGACTCCGGGTGAAAACTGAAAGGGAAGGTCCGAGTGACCCAGAGATGGAAAGGCGCAGAAAGTCCGTCATTTTACTCTTCGCTATCTCAGGCAGTTTCATCCTGTTATGGACGACTTATGTTTCATGCTTCATCCATCAGCGAATTGCATTCATGTACAAGTTATCTCCTCCTTCACGTATCATGGGTACCATTGGATACCTGCTCCAGCTCCTCAGTACCTGCACAAATACTTGCATCTACACAGTGACCCAGAGTCAATTCCGAGAGCAGTTAAAAACAATGGTGACATATCCCTTCCGTTTGATTCTCAGAGCTATCAATCTCTGAACATTATGTTTGCCTTTATCAGAATTCATTTTGATCTTATGGGAAAAGATTTATTACAGTTATTGCAAGCAGGGAAAAGTCAATTGAGAAAGGCAACAAGTGAGAGGAAGATCCAGAGGCATACACAGCAAACTAAATATGTACCTGCACACAAGATGCACCGCAGACAGACATTCCATAGTGAACAACCCTTAGACATACTGGTAGGAAAAATATGAGACCATCAGTTGTGACTGAGATCAGGATAGACAAATGCCTCTTAAACGTTGTTCTTTGTCCCTCATTGAACCACATACATGCGTGTGAGTCAATGAGCACATGACTATTTGTTCAATGAGTGAAAAAAATCATGCCTTTCCAAATAAGATCCGCTCTTTTTGTGACCGGAAACCACCACAAAACATTATGACATTCGAGAGAGTACACTGAAGGTATTCTGGAAGCAGTTGTTGCGACCTAAAAATGTGGCTGAGGAACGAATGGATGGAATGATACATTTGCCACTGAAATTGGGATGCACAAAACTGAGGTAGGCTGAGACATTATGGATGGGGAAGAGGTCCTTAGCCTTCATGTTGAGGTCAGTGATTGGTGGATATAGATAAAAAAGAGATTGACAGAAAAGCTTAACGGGGAGATGACGAAACAGTTTATCCCAAAGTGTTGTAGCTATCTAAAATCTCTGGTCTGAAAGAATATTACAGGCAGACAACTTTGATTCTTTCACAAGTTATTTTTGTTTGGATGTGCACTTGAAGTGCTGCAATCTGCAATGCTTCGCACTAAATCCTCCATAGTATGATTTGTTGTGTTGGCCTTTTGTTTGGCTGGTTTTGCTGGTTTGCTTTTGGTTTTCAGTGTTGTTAACATTTTAAAACAAAATCATTTTATGAAGCAGCCCACTGTAATTGTAGCAATTTGAAGGGCAGGAAGGCAAAACTACTGCTAAACTCTGTATTGCAAGCAGTAAAACAATGATAAACCTCTCACTGCTGTTTCGTAAAATAAAACTTAGCAGCAATGTCAGATTAATCTGTTAAAATTCCATTTCTTGTTACTTTTTCGGCGCTACATATCAGTATCATGTCTTTGACATTATTTCTCTCAATCTATGTGCAGGTTTTCCTCAATGATTCTTGGCTATGTAACCCCTTTTCACCAATCACTCTCAAATGAAGATATTCACAACTTTACCAAGGATTAGGAAAACACCAGACTGGTGTAAGCAACATTCTAGGAGTTATAAAATAACTGATATTGATCACAAATTTAAAATTGAGAAGTACTTGATCTGCGTGTTGGATTAGTGTGTTAAATTATAAATCTAATTCTTGTAATTTGTGATATTGTTTCTTCAATTGATGTGACATACAAGCTGATTTTTCCTTGGATTGAATACTATCTCAAATTTTGTTTGCAATCCATCGATTGACCCTCTTACCCATTTTGCTTTTGTGATTGACAGAAATAAACTGTTGTTGCAATTCTCCCATGCGTTCCTTGAATGTTTGCCATTTCCTATCCACTGTCATCGCTTTTAGTAACTCTCCCCAATTTATCAAGGCCAACTCATGCTTCATATCTCCACAGCTTCTTTGGTTAAGATGCAGTATCCTAGTCTCTGAATTAACTTCCTCACTCCACATCTTGATAAACCATTCTATTGTGTTATGGTCTCTCAGCCCCACGGATCTCACGCAGTTAGATTGGCAATAATTCACTTCCCATTACATATAATCCAGTCTAAGATGGCCTGCTCTTTAGTAGGTTCCTCCACATATTGGTCAAGAAAACCATCCCGCACACACTCCAGGAATTCCTCCTCTACAGCTCTGTGGATAATTTGATTTGCGCGATCTATGGGCAGAGTAAAATCATGCATGATCACCGATTTTCCCTAATGGCATGCACCTCTAATTTCCTTTTCTATACTGTTCACAATGTCCACATCCAGTTTGGGGGTCAATCAGTTTAAATCTGCTGGGACCTTTCGTGCCCAAAATCTGTTCAAATCCCGGATGACAACCCCCCAATCTGTTATAAAATGGATGTTGATTTCCCCTTGAGAACTAAAACCAAACTACCAAAGAGGAGCAGCTCGCCTTATAATCTGTAAAAATAGAGTGAAAATGGTTAACCTGTTTTTCAGCAACGTCTTCTGAGTAAATAAAATAAATCCCTGAAACTCGCTTGAAAATCAACAGGTGACAATTGAATTATCTAACACAAATAGTGAACAAATAAACTGAACTTTTAACAAACTGAATAATTCCCTTCTAACTACAAACTATTACTGAACAAAACAAAATTCTAATTTGTATGCTGTTCCAATGAACGAAAGTCCAGCTCAAATAACAAAAAAAATAATTTAGTCTCTTGAAATTACAGTCAGGTTATGTGTCTTCTGGGATGTCCTGCACCTTCTCCATCTATTCCTCTGTCAGGAATGCATTCTGCGTCATTTGTACCGTTGTTGTTTACTAAGTGTTATCTCAAATGCTTAGAGAAGGCTGTGAGAGACAACGGCTCTCTCTCAAGAGCTGAGGGCTGGTAGCTCTGACTGATGGCAGTTAGCTCTGAGGTCTTTGTCCAAATGCCCCCTTCTTTTATGCCAACAGATTCAAATTTATAGGTTTTTGGTATCTAAGTACTTGGTTTACATTGATTGGCTAAATTCAAAAATCTTGGTAATTACTGCTACTGGGACTGCTAACTGTCCAGCCTGTTGAAACAAATGTTTCAATCTGGGTTCTCTGTGCACTTACAGAATTTCTAGCTGCTGTTCATAGCCGTCTATTGTCAATCTCGAAGCAAAGAAAAAACACAATTTTTTAAAAGGGACATGCAATGCCTCCCCATTCTCTAAGCATCTCCCCCCACAACCCCAAACGCTTTATAAACACCAACTTCGCAACAATATGAACAATAGAATTAGAAGCAAGGGTAGGTCAATCAATCTCTCTAGCCTGCACTGTTATTCAGTATATTCAATAAAATAACTGATATGCAAATGCAGTCCATTTGGGAGAACAAATCAAAAAACGTTGCACAAACAAGGTCATAGGGAGTCTGACTGTAACCTCAAATCAACAGCACTCCAATCACCTTTCACCTCTTCGCTCCGCCAGAACCTATCAATTTGTGACTTTAAAATATTCAAGAACTTTGCTTCTGCCACGTTTTGAGGAACAGTGGTCCTCAAAGATTCATAAATTACGGACACAAAAAAAAGTCCATTGCTGCTTCAATGGTCACCCTCTGATTCTTTTAAACTATGATCCCTCATTCTCGGTTTTACCGTCGGAGGAAAAATCTCCAACTTTAACCTGTCAAGGCCCCTTAGGATTATATATGCTGCAATCAATCAGCCTATTCCTTTCAGTCGCTGTCTAATCTTTTCCCACAAGAAAAACAGATTTTGTCATCATTTTTCTTTGCCTCGATTTGGCCAATCACAGCTTACAACTCACCAACAGAACCACAACAACGAGCACCCGAGGTACAAATCTTCGCACAAACTTTGATCACCAAGTAGTCTTTCAAACGTCTTCAGACTGATAAATTCATTTTTATAGTTGTGCACTTGTAAGTTTTTGATAGCTCACTCAAAAAATGCATTCATGACAATAAAAATCCACAATGCACAATGTGCACAGTTTAGATTGCTATATGAAAACAATACACATATGTACTGAAAATATTGCTTAGGCATTTATCAATGCACTTTCTTCAAATGTGAATTGATTTCTTTTGGCAATTTCATTCTCACATCAATAAAGATAACTTTATTTTTCATTATTCAGAGACATTCATGAGTCATGACATTGTTTCCTACTATATCATACTATAACAAGATTGCAACGTCAATAGTGGAGCATCAAGGATGGAGCATCAGTCTGCACTGTCTCGGCAGAGTGCCACTCTACATGGAATGTACGATAAGAATAAAATTTGAACAACAAACTGTCAATTATTAACTTAAGTGAAATAACCAAACAAAGTAAACCATCAAAATATGAGGCAGAGTAGCAATTACATCTCTTTCACTCTCTGGATACGGAAAAATCAAAATGATCATTCTCAAAGCAAGGGGACAGGCTGGATTAAAACAAGTGCCGCAATGAAAGCAAAATGAAAGATAATCTTGTGCCAGTAAAGACAATGAAACACAAACAAGTTAAGGACAATTAACCAACAGAAACCTTGTGAACATTTGTCACAGTAAAGCCCATCATTTCTAAGTTAAAATGCAATGATTGGACAACGGGAATGAAAATATCGGTATTACCCTGTGTTACAAGTACAAGCGGAATTATAGTGAATATGTGACAGTGTACAACCACATAAAAATGTTCAATAATAACTTCAATACTAATATGTCTAACTTCGTACAGATTTAAAAGAAAGAAGGAGATCTTTAACTGTTAGAAATAATTGAGTTGTGATTTTTAGTGGTAACTGTTGCAATAATTTTAAAGCTGAAATCAAGCAGAAATTAATGCACAGTTTTGCAAAATTACTATCGATTTATATGAGGAAAATAAACCTTAAAGTTGATAAGCAACATAAACATCTCTGTGATACAATCTTTGCATCTATCCTTTGAGCATATTTTCATTTGCCACATTTAGTGGCTGTTTTTCACTGCTGCACATACTGGACTGATTTCTTGGCGCTTGAGTTTCGATGAAGTACTGGAATCATTGAATTTCAAAGCAAGGTGAGTTAGTTTGCTGTCTGTCATGCTCTGCTTTGTCTGAAAACACAGCCTGGAGACAAAATTAGTGCTCATTTAAATCGTCCTCGATGAAAATTTCACAAAGCAGTTTACAACATCATTTTGAAATCAACTCGTGTTGATGATTATTTACACAAGAGTCTTAGGTAGATAGAATAGTGAAGAAGGTATTTAGTATGCTTTCCTTTATTGTCAGAGCATTGAGTATAGCAGTTAGGAAGTCATGTTGCGTCTGTACAGAACATTAGTAAGACCACTTTTGGAATGTTGTGTGCAATTCTGGTCTTCCTCCTATAGGAAGGATGGTGTGAAAGTTGAGATTCAGAAAAGATCGACAAGAATGTTGCCAGATTTGGAGGAATTAGCTATAGGGAGAGGCTGAATAGCTTGGGGTGTTTTCCCTGGAGTGTTGGAGGCTGAGGGGTGACCTTATAGAGGTTTATCAAATCATGAGAGTCATGGTTTGGGTAAATAGATACGGTCTTTTGCCTGGGTTGGGGGAGTCCAGAACTAGAGAGCATAGTTTTAGGATGAGAAGGTAAAGATGTAAAAGAGACATAAGGGGCAACTTTTTAATGCAAAGGATGGTGCATGTACGGAATGAGCTGCCAGAGGAAGTGGTGGAGGCAAATGCAATTACATGAATAGAAAGGGTTTAGAGGGATATCGGCAAAGTGCTGGCAAATGGGACTATATTAATTTAGGATATCTAGTCAGCATGTACGAGTAGGACAAAAGGATCTGTTTCCGTGGTGTAGATCTCTATGACTCTATATGACCTGAAATGAACCTCTGCATACATTGTGATTTCTTCTCGCTGTTTAGGAATTATACCATACTTAGACCCAACTAGATTGAGAGCAGGGTATGTCAGCTTATCCTCAGGCATCTCTCGTTTTCTCTAGAAAGTCAAGATTTAGCATTCATTAGATTATTTTATATTGCAGTCAAGACACAAGCATACATTCTTAACATGGGCAATTAGTTTGTTGGACTGACTTTGCTTACTCTTCATTACAACCATAATAGTTTGCAGTTTCTCACTCTGAACCGTTTCTTGCCAAGAATATCACACCACATCACAAAAAGCAAACATTATGTTTCAATTTTACTAATATTAATAGAGTTTTAATTTAAAGTCACCAAGGATATTTTGCAATAATGCAGTGTTTTGAAGAAAAAGTTGCATGCATTAGTTTAATTTAATTAGGTTTTTGAATTCTGACAAGTGATTTTCTGTTTTAATACATTCTGCTACAGATTGAGCATGCAGTGCAGCAATGAAACAAAAATACATGTGTTTGTTAATAATGATAAAAAATAATCACAGGTAACATTGCTTTAAAGTAAAAGTATGGGAGGCAATTACTTGAAATAAATTAGTAACGGCTTTCATTTGGACGGTATATGGGGCAGGATTTGACTGAACATACCCTGATATTAACTTAATTAAGTTAGCACAATGAGAGAAAAATAAGAACTGTACTTACCATTGACAATAGAAAATTAATTACCGCCCTTTTGAGTAAAGGAAGGTAATTATTTCAATAGTTCAGTTCAACAGTAATAAATAAAGCACTGAAGTCTGAAGAGCATTTTCAAAGAATTCATAAGGTACACTTAATGCCAGACGGTATGTTTTAAAGTAAATTATTGATGTTTTAGGTTAGAAAATGGGTCAGCTATTTAGGGAAGAACGTGTTCAGGTTGGTGACAATGAAAGAAATGCAACAACCGGGTATATTTTTGTCGAAAAAGTAAACCACAAAATTTCGGTGATCAAAAAAGGTACTTTTGACCTGCTGTGCAGTATTCCTCAATCATAGATAATTTTCTGTCCGCTTGAAACAATAAAACACAGGATAAGCATTGCATCTGCACATCATTCTGCTACCTACAACAGTTCAGCTGGGATATTTCACAGCAAGAAGTGCAATAATGGAGTAAAGCTTTCTGAAGACGTCAAGAAAGGAATTTCATTTTTGCTGTACCTGCAGTACAGAGGTGAATCGATTCTACATGACTTACAATTTTTACTGGGATGTAAACCTCAGTGGCAAGGTCAATATTCTCTGCCAATAACTGCTTACCATTAACAGTCCAGTTGCAAACCAGCTTCTTGGCTTACTGGTGTCCAGGTAATTTAGGTACATTGTTGTCAAGGAGGGAGTCCCAGGTACTAGATGTATTGAAAGATCAGGCTTTTTTGCATATTAAATTCAAGGATGTAGAATCAAACATATTTTAAAAACCAAATTCAAATCCAGGCCTACAATTGAGATGATAAATCTGCTGAATTCAATTAAAGACTCTAACAGCTTTGAAAATATATTTAAAGGGATTAAATCTGCTGGTTGAATGCATTCAGTTGCAGTCAAGAATCAATAAGTGTCATTGAATTGTGTCCTCTGGAGTTGGCACATGGGCTTCAAGTTTGGCCCAAATGTTCTCGGTTATTCCTGAATATGTCTCCGCTTCTTTTCAGTTGCCACACATAGGGAGGCTCCTCTCACATTTCATTGATTTTAAAAATTAAAAATGAAAGCAGTTTGCATCACAACAACTCATCTATTTCTATTTCAAGACAACATTTTGCTGCAGCGCATTGCAGTAGCAGAGAAGCAGCCTCCAGTAAAACTTGTAGAAGGAAGCCAACTTGTTCAAGCTGCCTGCATAATATATTTAGAAGAAAGTAAGGACTGCAGATACTGGAGAGTCAGAGTCCAAAAGGGTGGCACTGGAAAAGGACAGCGGGTCAGACAGCATCCAAGGAGCAGGTGAGTTGACGTTTCGGGCATAAGCCCTTCTATCCTTCTTGATGAAGGCAGAACGTTTGAAATATCTACTCACCTGCTCCTCGGATGCTGCCTGATCTGCTGTGCTTTTCCAGTGTCATCCTTTTCAACGATACATAATATTTTCAGTTCTTTGGTACAGGCAATGGTAGAAGTCAGGCATAACCACTGATCTCAACTTAATAGATGAGTTAAGTTTGAACAGTAAAGAAATAAAAGGGAGAACAATCATCTCGATTTGTAAATTTTTAAAAAAGTATCATTCAAAAAGCCAATGTAATATTACGTCTGTAATCAACATGGTAAAATTATTTTGTATATTGTCACTTGTTAAGTATGAAAGAAAAGAAAAATCATAGCTATTTCCCAGCTGCAAATCTATGATTGATGGTTAAATATATTAGCACAAGTTAACTAATACAGCTTACACGTTTATGAACAAGTTTGACTGTTGAAAATAGTTGCAACGGTTTGGGAAACTGCCTACCATTTTCTATTTTCTTGAGTTTTGTTTTTATTCAACTGAATTTGTGCTTTTGAGAGCTGATGAAATCTTCAAGACCTATCTTGATATGTTAGGTGTGTATATATAATATATAATATTTGTGTTCCCAGTTTAAATTTTTCAACTCGACTTCACAATTAAAATAGACAGAATAAAAGAAATTTGCCTCACCACATC
Organism: Chiloscyllium plagiosum; assembly: GCF_037043375.1. Classification (NCBI taxonomy): domain Eukaryota; kingdom Metazoa; phylum Chordata; class Chondrichthyes; order Orectolobiformes; family Hemiscylliidae; genus Chiloscyllium; species Chiloscyllium plagiosum. Next base: position 78,430,082 of record NW_028270155.1, read on the forward strand.
TTCATGCTGAGTTGGATTTATTGTTTTTTTCTCTCGCCCTCCTGAGAAATAAAAATGACATGAGCCGACAATAAAAAAGGATGATACTTGGACTCATCAGAAACCAAAGGCAATTGTAAACAGGTTACAATAGGACCAACAGTTTTGCAATGTAGCTCTAGACATTACACACAGATGCTTTGAATTTATGTCTTGAGGGTTGAAGCAATGGAAATTTCTTTCAGCAATGTGCTTCACTATGACGATTCTGATCTACATCTTAGCAAACTGAAACTGCAAACGTTCTTATTTTAGATTTGATGTGAATCAGGTTTGAAAAAAGTTTCACGTAAAATAGTTGTTTAAATTGTGCAGTTTAGAAATGAGCTCCCAATTATATTAATTTCAATGGGACATTTCATTCCTGTACATACCTTTGGTTTTATAGAACAGAAAACCCTTGGCAATCATCACGGCCAATATTAGAATTGCAAGTGCACCAGCAGCACAACTAGCCACCATTGGAACACTGATTTTCGAGGCAAAATCTGTAACATTAATATAAATTCAAAATTAGAAATTGCAATATAAACTGAAGAAATGCAGTTTTAAATATCATAAGGATCATTTTTAATTGTACTGCCTTGGAAAAATGATAAATATAGTACATAAAGGCTGAGCATTTCAATTTTGTTGTCTCTTTATTTATCTGATTGCTATGCAACTGGAAACAAAATGTCTGGAATTTAGAGGAACAGGTAAATGATAAAGGTGTCTCGACTAATGACAAATTTAAAATGAATGGAAACAGCACTACTTATAACAAGTGCTCAGTTTTCTAAGCTATGTTGCAAAATAATAAAGTATTTGTTGAGAGTTTAATTGGATTGCATGCAGATCAAAGTCAGAAAAAAATATAATGGAGCCTGTTTTCAGATTTGTTTGAATTGCTTGTGGAGGTGAAGTTCAGCTAAACTAATTCTAATCTCTACAGCTACGACCCAATCAGCTATGAATCTGTCTTGAGTATTTAATCAAGCATGTGACTCTCTGATCATTGGAAAAATAAACTGGAGCTAACATGATTGGAGGTAAATGGAAAACTTAAATTCGATATTATCCATTCTTCCTCAAGAATTAGCATCAAACTTTCAGTCCTTTGTGAGTAGTCAGTCTATACATGAAAAAAATTATTTGACCTATGGTAAATAGTTTTGGTCAGGTCACATGTGAGAACTATATATCAATTCCAAACAACACAAAGGAAGAAAACTTGAATCCATTAAATGGGGTCAAATTTTGATTTTGACATAACCACATATAATAACTTTCATAACCATTTCCTACTTATTTGTCTATTTTGAAACATATATGAGCATTTAATGTACAACATATTATAAAATGTTACCTTTATTCGTAATAGTGTAGCTGGCATTTGCAGGAAATGAGCTTGAAACATGATATACTTGACACATGTAAACTGTGCCGCTTTGAATGGCCTCTCGCAACTCTAAGGAACTGATGACTTTATAAAGATCCTCAGTTTTTGCTTGCTGTTCATTCCTAAATCCTGTCAAGATGTTTATCCCATTTTTGTGCCAAGTAAGGCTAAAGGCTTTTGGGTAAAAGTCAGACGTTCTGCACTGGAGTCTGAGAGAAGCAGAAAAATGGTCTTCAGATGGCACAGAGACAATTTTCAAAGGGGCTGGTGAAGCTGAATGGAAAATAACACAGACTGGGTAAGTCAACTTTTCATCTTCTGCAAAAATGTACTTGTTAAGTGACCAAAACAACATACTTCCAGCATGCCAGTTGCATGAATTTTTTTATGGACAGCACTTGAAAATAACGTTACATTTATCACATTAAAATATCCTAAAATCCTTTCAAAATATCTTCTGCGTTTATAGGAAAATGAGTTTTCAGGCTTTGTCCTGACTTAATAATAAGAATACAATAGAATCATTAAAGTGCACCTTTCTTTACAAACATGATGATGAATTTGACCTGGAAACTGGGAATTTAGCAAAAACCATCCAAGTGATGGGACTGAGGATTTGGCTGTTCCCATGAGTTAAGGGACATCGAAAATGCATAATATTGCAGATATTCATCCTGTCCCTCTGGGTTCAAATGCAAAACAAAATACATTAAAGTATTTCAATGAATATCTCTGCAAAAGCCAATTGCAAAAATCGGAACCAACCCATGACCAAATGCAGCAAGAATTGTTTGAAAGTAACATTCATGCAACACAAATGCCAGGTAAACACTATCTCCAAGAACAGACAATCTAACTATCAACGCTTGATATTCAATGGAATCACTATCAGTGAATCCCCAACTATTGACATTTTGGGGGTTACCACTGAGCAGAAACTGAACTGGGTTAGCCATATAAATAGAACCGTAGGTCAGAGACTAGGAATACTGCAACAAGTAACTCAGCTGCTGACTCCCCAAAACCTGTGCAGCATTTACAAGCCACATGAGAGGGGTGTGTTGGAATGCTCCCAACTTGCCTGTATACCTGCAGGTCCAGGAGCACTCAAGACGTTTGACACCATCCGCTTATAAAGCTGCCCACTTTATTGGCACTGCAGTAAGTCACTCCACCACAGACACTCAGTAGCAGCAATGTATACCATCAAGATTTACTGCAGAAATTCATCAAAGATCCTGAGAAAATACCTACAAAACCCAAAAGCACTAACATCTAGAAGGGCAAGGGCAGCATGTCTATGAGAACACCACCATCTGCAAGTCTCTCCCAAACCACTCAACATCCTGACATGGAAGCACATCAATATTCCTTCACAATCACTGGGTCAAAATCTTGTAAATGTCTCCAAAATAGCATTTTGGGCTATTTGCAGCACATGGACTGCAGCGATTTTATGCAGCTCCCCACCACTTTGTCAAGAGCAACTAGGGACAGTCAATAAATGCTGGACCAGCTAGCAACACCCATGTCCCAGAAGTGTTTTTTAAATACATAGCAGATCAGAAAATTTGTAGTGCCAGTGGTTTTCCAAGGTTTCAATATTCTTGAACATATTTCATTTTAAATAAGTGCAATTATTTAACACTATTTGTCCAAATCTAATAATTGTTGTTTGTTTTTATCTTTTTCTGAGGTGATACTTACCATAAACAGTAAGTTGTACATTAGTTTCTTTCCCAATCGTTCGCTGTTCGGACTTGACTGCACAGATATATGTTCCAGCGTCCTGGACAGTCACATTCAGAAGATTAAAATAGGCTGCTCCTTTAACTATACGGAAGAACTTTCTGCTATCCTCCTGCAGAAAGGTCTTATCACCTTCTCTCCACCAGTAAGCGATAACATTCGAATGGTCGATTTGGTAGGAGAAAGGACATAGCATGATAGCTGTTGAACCTCTCTGCGCCGTTATCAGTTTAAGATCCGGCTTCACTTTGGCTGAAATACCCCCAGCAGTACCTGTCAACCAAGGATGCACACCGAGATTAAACAGAAAAACGGTCTGCACCACCCAAATAACATCATTATTCCACACTATTGATGCAACAGCATTTTACCGTATTTAATGTTCGACTAATTCTCCAATTTTTTAAACTATTGTCTGAAATAAATGTCATATTTTCTTCCCAGAAACGCAGTAAATGAATTCTGGGAACATTTGACTTGACAAAAAAACAACATTTTATCGTTTTTTAAAATCCAGATTAACTTTAAATTACATTGTGTCTTGATTATGAACAGTTAATGCACAGCAAACGAAATATGTACCTGCACACAAGATGCACCGCAGACAGACATCCCATAGTGAACAATCCTTAGACATACTGGCAGGAAAAATATGAGACCATCAGTTGTGACTGAGATCAGGATAGACAAATGCCTCTTAAACGTTGCTCTTTGTCCCTCATTGAACCACATACATGCGTGTGAGTCAATGAGCACATGACTATTTGTTCAATGAGTGAATAAAAAATCATGCCTTTCCAAATAAGATCCGCTCTTTTTGTGACGGGAAACCACCACAAAACATTATGACATTCGAGAGAGTACACTGAAGGTATTCTGGAAGCAGTTGCTGCAACCTAAAAATGTGGCTGAGAAACGATTGGATGGAATGATACATTTGCCACTGAAATTGGGATGCACAAAACTGAGGTAGGCTGAGAAATTATGGATGGGGAAGAGATCCTTAGCCTTCATTTTGAGGTCAGTGATTGGTGGATATAGATTTAAAAAGATTGGAAGAAAAGCTTAAGGGGAGATGACGAAACAGTTTATCCCAGAGTGTGGTAGCTATCTAAATTCTTTGGTCTGAAAGAATATTACAGGCAGACAACTTTGATTCTTTCACAAGTTATTTTTGTTTGGATGTGCACTTGAAGTGCTGCAATCTGCAATGCTTCGCACTAAATCCTCCATAGTATGATTTGTTGTGTTGGCCTTTTGTTTGGCTGGTTTTGCTGGTTTGCTTTTGGTTTTCAGTGTTGTTAACATTTTAAAACAAAATCATTTTATGAAGCAGCCCATTGTAATTGTAGCAATTTGAAGGGCATGAAGACAAAACTACTGCTAAACTCTGTATTGCAAGCACGAAAACAGGGCACAATGATAAACCTCTCACTGCTGTTTTGTAAAAAACTGAGCAGCAATGTCAGATAAATCTGCTAAAATTCCATTTCTTATTACTTTTTCGGCTCTACATATTAGTATCATGTCTTTGACATTATTTCTCTCAATCTATGTGCAGGCTTTTCTCAATGATTCTTGGCTATGTAACCCGGCGGCACGGTGGCACAGTGGTTAGCACTGCTGCCTCACAGCGCCAGAGACCTGGGTTCAATTCCCGACTCAGGCAACTGACTGTGTGGAGTTTGCACATTCTCCCCGTGTCTGCGTGGGTTTCCTCCGGGTGCTCCGGTTTCCTCCCACAGTCACAAAGATTAGGTGAATTGGCCATGCTAAATTGCCCGTAGTGTTAGGTTAAAGGGGTGAATGTAGGGGTATGGGTGGGTTGCGCTTCGGCGGGTCGGTGTGGACTTGTTGGGCCGAAGGGCCTGTTTCCACACTGTAAGTAATCTAATCAAACCCCTTTTCACCAATCACTCTCAAATGAAGATATTCACGACTTTACCAAGGACTAGAAAAACACCAGACTGGTGTAAGCCATATTCTAGGAGTTATGAAATAACTGATATTGATCACAAATTTAAAATTGAGAAGTGCTTGATCTGCTTGTTGGATTAGTGTGTTAAATTACAGATCTAATTCTTGTAATTTGTGACATTGTTTCTTTAACTGATGTGACATACAAGCTGATTATTCAATGATCGTTTTCCCCCTTATTGTTCTGGAGCTTCTGCAGCCTTCTTTCCTATGTTCTGCATTAATTTTGTCAAGAAAATGTCTCATCATGAGGAAACCGCATTGAGTATTATCTGTCTCGGGAATCCATCAATTCCATAACAATACAAGGATCCTGGAAAAGGGATGAATTTGGGAATTAGCAATTGTTGTGATCCGTTTTGCACAGAGATGTTAAGAAGTATATTTATCATGATATGAATGTTTTCAGTTTAAAGCTATAACAGATGCACTATTAATATGTGTTATTCATATTCATTCACTGTCTGTGAATCCCTATTAATCACTATCTAGATTAGTTATTTCATTCTGAAGTGCTCTGATAATTTAAGAGAATATGTTTGCAGATCAAATGTCCTATTTTGTTCTGGACAATACCATTGTCCAGAATTCTGTTGCAGCTGCTGTCATCCAGGTAATGGCAAGTGGAAATGTTCCATAAAACTATGTAATTGTACTCCTTGGATAGAAGGCAGACATTCCTGAGTCATGATATGGATCACCCCACGTTAGAACAGTGATCTTCTGAGTTGCTCCTAGATCCAAATTACCTATCCCTTTCCTAGTAGCACATTGGATGGGCCTGAACTACACTGACTGCACTATAGAGTCTGAGAGTCATACAGACCCTTTGGTCCAACCAGTCCATGCTGAACATAATCCCGATCTAAACTTGTCCTACTTGCCTGCTCCCAACCCATATCCCCATAAACATTTCTTATTTACGTACTTATCCTAAGCTCTTTTAAATGTTGCAATTGTACACCCACCCACCACTTCCTCAGGAAGTTCACTCCACACGTGAACCACCCTCTGTGTAAACAACTTTCTCCTCCCATTTTTTTTAAATCTCTCTTCTCTCACATTAAAAATGTGTCCCTTAGTCTTGAGATCTGTAATCCTAGGGAAAAGACAACTACAGTTAACTCCATCTATACCTCCATTAGTTAAGAAACTTCTCTATAAGGTCATTGCTTAACCTTCTATGCTCCAGTGAAAAAGGTCCCAGCCTTTCTTTACAACTCAAGCCTTCCATCCTGCCAACAGTTCACTTCCAGTTTCATAAGGCTACCTAAATGTGAATAATAAATAATGTGATCAGTCCAAAGATGTGCAGGTAAGGTGAATTGGCCATGCTAAATTGCCCGTAGTGTTAGGTAAGGAGTAAATGTAGGGGTATGGGTGGGTTGCGCTTCGGCGGGTCGGTGTGGACTTGTTGGGCCGAAGGGCATGTTTCCACACTGTAATCTAAGCTAATCTAATCAGTGATGCACATATTGGATTGAAAAATTCCTGAATTGCATATGACCATATTCCGGAGAACAACTGTCAAGTATATAGGTTATAGCCAAGATTGTCTTGGAGAGAATTCAAATTTTAATTCTCCAGCTGAGAATTGATATATGCAAGCTATGTTTTATCAGTTAACATATCTTCTACTACTGGAGACCATGTGGACTGAATTAACTTGTCTTCAGCATTATGATTGCGATGTGTGGTCTTTCCAGGTGTTGCAATGTTGCAGCAATGCATGGCTTTTCTGTGAATTGTTGAAGTTTAAAATCTCTTTTAAGTCATGGGATTTTAATCATTATTTTACCCCACTGTTAAAAACATGACGTCTCCTCCTGTCATGTGTGTGCTTTGTTATTTTTCATCAAGCAATAAATGTGACACGATTGACTGCAGAAATATGGTTGCTGCACTTGTGGTCAGATCATTTAACAATGTGCAAGTGGAAAGAGAGGTAGCAACTCTGCAGTTCAATGATAAAATATGTAAGTAACTGAAATCTAAAACATTTCAAAGTTTGGCTGTTCAGTAAGACTATTAGTAAATTAAACAAGTATGTTCATAAACGAATATGTGTTTCATGCGTTGAGATCACCTGTAGAATATTTCAACTTGCTGATACACTCAATTGAATGATAAGTGTTACACAATCCACTGACATGTAGGTGGCTCCAGGTTGCACACTTTGTCAGCAAAATAACAAACCAATCCACTGCTCTCAGTTACCTCAAGAGTCAGACTACCTTGATGGAATGACTTTAACTTATATGTGTGTGCCTGCATGTCAACATGTAGTGTATTTAGAAATGCAGAAAGTAGTTTTCAGTAAAGAATAACTTTTTGTTATTTGAACAATATTTGAAGAAATAATTGCCTTTCATGTATCTAAGAAATATTTCTTGGACCAAATTCATCATTGGTGAATGCCCAGTTTGAGGATCACTAAATTATACTGTAGTAAAACATATAGGAAAAGAAAGCATCATATAAGCAAGTACAAGTTACATTTATTCATTCACTAACAAAAGGACAACCATTGGGAACTTGCATGAAGCTCAGTTCTTTCAGACTCTGGATACTCGGAATCTGGGTCCAATTGGGATGCCTGGAAATAGTGACTCACTGACATGTTACTTGGCGATGAAGTTTCCATTTCCGGTGGGAAGTCACTTGATGCCTAAAGCCCTCTGAAAGAATTCACAATCTGAATAGTAGTCGAGAATTCAGAGGGCTCTGAGTAACTTACCTGTTCTGAAGAACAGTCTTAGTGGGCGGGAAATGTTAACTCTGTTTCTTTCTCTTTCGACAGATGCTGCCAAACATGCTGAGATTCTCGAGCATTATCTCTGTTTGTTACTTACCTGTCACTTGTTATTATATGGAAGCATTTGAGGCTAAAACTTCAAAGGCTTTCAAGAAAGATGCCAGTGTAGTTCTTAAGGGATCATTGGATACGGGGAGAAAGTAGGAACAGGGTACTGAACTGGATGTGTAGCTATGATCAAATAGAATCACCCAGACTCGAAGAGCTGAATGGCCTGCTCCTGCTCCAATATGCCATGTTTCACAAGGAAAAACAAGTATCAGAATAAACCTTGCATTATCTCCAAGTTAATGAAAATCTGACCCCTGTTGAACAGACCCCATCCCACCCTGCTGGGCAGTCCACTCCTACTAGATCAGTTTAACTTAAACCACCCTCAGAAACTGATACTCACCCGTAGGAACTAAGCACTACACTAAACACTGCCACCACAGACCTATGCACCTGACCCTATCCAACCCATCTTCCCGTCTCATTCAAATACTGACTCTGACTGGTCCTCATCAACTTTTCCCTACAACTCCTCAACCACCTACCAAAACTACCCAATGCATTTGCTACTCTGCAACACCCTACAAAAACCAAGACAAATTTTATCTCCACATACTTTGATTGAAGATTTCTCTTTTTGATGGGAAGATACTGTTATTTGAAGTTAGATTCAGAAGTTGTTTTGACTTCTGTTGTTGAATATTTGGATGCTGCTTGCCAAAATGGACTAATCATAAAAAGCTCTCAGAGAGAATGAAGGATACTATTTTTTTTAGATTAGATTAGATTACTTACAGTGTGGAAACAGGCCCTTCGGCCCAACAAGTCCACACCGACCCACCGAAGCGTAACCCATGCATTCCCCTACATTTACCCCTTTACCTAACACTACAGGCAATTTAGCATGGCCAATTCACCTGACGTGCACATCTTTGGACTGTGGGAGGAAACCGGAGCACCCGGAGGAAACCCACGCAGACACGGGGAGAATGTGCAAACTCCACACAGTCAGTTGCCTGAGTCGGGAATTGAACCCAGGTCTCTGGTGCTGTGAGTTTGTGCCACCGTGACTTTGCATTTGTCACATCACTATTTATGACTCAGTGTAGCTTTCTGCACTACTGCAGTCCCTTGCTGCTTTCCCTTCGTCTCCTCAACCTGTTGCAAACCGAACTGGAATACTGTTTAAAATGGTGCTTCAACTCATACACAGATCAAATTTAAGATTGCTGGCATGGTACATTTTTATGATTTTTTTGTTTCAGCAAATAAAGTTAATTTTATACTGGAAATCTGTACAGACTCCTTATTCTAGTCTGTGGTCTGTCCCAGAAGCATTTAATTCTCATAACTGTAAGAACTAATTCATTTGTTCAAATGTCAAGCAAATTCCCAGTTAACTCCTTTGTGGTTGATGTCGACATTGCATCAGTCTGTCTTGGTGAAAAGAATCACCAGTTACTTATTTATTATTTAACCAGGATGACTGTCTGGGTGGAGTTTGCACATTCTCCCCGTGACTGCGTGGGTTTTCTCCACGTGCTCCGGTTTCTTCTCACAGGTTGGGTGAATTAGCCACGCTAAATTGTCCATAGTATTCAGGAATGCTAGGGGAATGGGTCTGGGTAAGATACACTTCGGAGGGTCGGTGTGGAATTGTTTGGCCCAATGGCCTGTTTCCACACTGTAGGGATTCTATGATTTCTAAGATTCTATGAATTAGAGAAATCAAAAATGTGTTCTAACTGAGCTCGCAACTGAAAATCCCAAATTATCAGATACTCTGCAACATCCTGCCCCAGACAAGACACAACCAGCTTCCCTGCCCCAAAGAACCCATGAGAGAGAGAGAGAGAGAGAGAGAGAGAGAGAATCAGTGGATGAGTGCCATGCCTCTAGGAATTCCCTGGCTGTTCTCTGTTTGGCTTGTCCTATAATTGTAGTGTTGTCCCAGTCGAACTCATGTTGCTTGTCATCCACGTTTGTGGCTACTAAGGATAGCTGATCGTGTCGTTTCGTGGCTAGTTGGTGTTCATGGATACGGATCGTTAGCTGCCTTCCTGTTTGTCCTATGTAGTGTTTTGTGCAGTCCATGCATGGGATTTTGTACACTACGTTGATTTTGTTCATGCTGGGTATCGGGTCCTTTGCGTGGTGAGTTGTTGCCTGAGAGTAGCTGTTGGTTTGTGTGCTGTTATGAGTCCCAATGGTCGTAGTAATCTGGCTGTTAGTTCAAAAATGTTCTTGATGTATGGTAACATGGCTAGTCCTTTGGGTAGTGGCATGTCCTCATTCCGTTGTCTTTCCCTTAGGTCATCTGTTGATGAACTACGAAAGTAACCAACCCTACACACACACAAAAAAAATTGCATCAAGACACTGTTCAAAAGGGCCAAAATACACTGCAGCACACCAGAACTGCAAAAAGGGGAAGAAGAACACCTATACAATGTATCTGCCAAAAACGGATACCCCCTCAAAGTTTGTGAGAAGATTTGTAGCTCGGGTGCTCGTTGCTGTGGTTCTATTCGCTGAGCTGGAAGTTTTGTTGCAAACGTTTCATCCCCTGTCTAGGTGACATCCTCAGTGATTGGGAGCCTCCTGTGAAGCGCTTCTGTGGTGTTTCCTTCGGCATTTATAGTGGCCTGTCCCTGCCGCTTCCGGTTGTCAGTTTCAGCTGTCCGCTGTAGTGGCCGGTATATTGGGTCCAGGTCGATGTGTTTGTTGATGGAGTTTGTGGATCAGTGCCATGCTTCTAGGAATTCCCTGGCTATTACAGGGCAAGCCAAACAAAGAACAGCCACAAACTCCATCAATAAACACATCGACCTGGACCCAATATACCGGCCACTACAGCGGACAGCTGAAACTGACAACCAGAAGCGGCAGGGACAGGCCACTATTAATGCCGGAGGAAACACCACAGAAGCGCTTCACAGGAGGCTCCCAAGCACTGAGGATGTTACCTAGACAGGCAAGGAAACGGTTGCAACAGAAACTTCCAGCTCGGCGAACAGGACTACAGCAACGGATACCCCCTTTTTGTTTTACATTCAATTGTTGTTTCTCCAACGTTTTCCTTTAAGCTTCACCCCCAAAATTCGCAAGCATCATTCCTGAGACTTCATCCATCTTGGTCTCACTCATCCCCTCATTATTTAAGAGATAAAGTTCCTCTGCCTGATTCCTTTTTAGGGGTATCTGTTTCATTAAGTCATTGGTTGAACCTTTGTATACAGGGCATGATGCAACAGCCAATGGCCACCAATACCCCAGCTACTATTATTAGAGAAGTAAGGATGGAGATCACCACCCCCTTCCATTTTCCAAACCATAATTCAAGCCATCCCGTGAGAGATGTGTCTACTTCTGAATTTTCAGCCAGTTCCTCTGCTAAGGTAGAAAATCCCCTTAAGGTCTGATTAATTGAACCATTAGGTGCAGTGTTATTAGGAATAAAAGTACAACAGCTTCTTCCTAACGTCACACACACACACACACACCTTTCCAGCTAAAATCATATCAAGGGCCATTCTGTTTTCCTATACCATCCTACCTGTCGCATCAAGCTGTTCTGATATTCCTTTAACCGTATCTCTTCTATAATTTATAAATCGCTGTTGATTATAGAAAATGTAATTTGTCCAATCTACATTTTTATTAACTGTTACCCACCAAAAGAGAGCTGACTCAAAGCCTGCTGCAAGCTGGTTGTGAGCCTTGAACTCATCAGGTACCCCACTAGGGACTCCTATAGATTCGAGATAAATCCTGTCATCGAAAGAAGTACCTAACAGTGATCGCTTACTCCTTCCTTTTTTCCCTACTATCTTTTCCTTCTCAAATGCCAGGGTAAATGGAATTGCCAATTGTACAATTACACATATCCCTCTCCAATCTGGAGGTAGGGTTGGTCTCAATACTTTGCCTCCACAGTACCACCACAGATCCACTCAGGGAACCTTCAGTGCTGAGTAGTTATCCTTATCCTTTTCGGTGACATTCTTAACTTCTGTACATAATTTCTGCTCCCCCAAGTCTCTAGACGATTTGGACCTTGCCTATGTACTCACGACGCGTGATTTCCGATTGTGGCTGAACACATGGGTTGAAGTGGTGCTGTTCAGTCTTCCTTCTCTTAGGGAGGGATCATCAGAGATAGGGAGGTGCAGTTCCTATCATTCCATGCAGTCTCATCCTGATACAGGGCTATCATACATTCCTGTCTCGCTTCCATCCGAGCAGAAAGGGGACAACCTGGGCCACTGGTCTACTGGAGGCACATGCATCACAATTGCTTTTATTCAAACTTTCTATTGTGTACTTTACCCATTCTACCCAAGCATTTGTATCTCCGTAGTCAGTTTCTATTTTGATGGTCTATTTCAAGTCCTTCACCACTGTAATTTTTACCACTTTAGGGTCATCGGGAGGGGTGAATGGTTGTATCTTATTATCCAGTTGTTCTGCCTGTTTTCCCTTTCCTTCGCTAATTCGAGAACAAAAGCCCGAGAAATCATTCCCGTTTGTTTACATTTCTATCCCAAATGTTTCATTTGATTGTATCCGATAGGTGCCCCCCAGCCCCTCCCACTCCCCACCCCCCCACAGAGTTGTTTCGTGCCTTGTGGTTTTCTTTATCATTAGGTGTATTGGGTTACACTTTTTATCGGGACAATCGAAAGCTGCTTGGAAGGGGGCCCGGTGTACTGTGATGAGACCATTATACCAAGTATCATCCCCAAGGCCATTCCCGTAGGAGTTAAGATGTACCTCTGAGCTGTGGTGCTGTCTTTGATTATCTCTATCCCCACGATTTACTAAGCTGCATGTATCGGCATCTATTACTTGCAGATTATCAGACTCAGGGACCGTTAATAACACATATGAAGACAATGTTTGACAAAATCCCAATAATAAGAGAACTAGTATCATAACCTTAAGCATCCCCAACATTCTTAAAATCGTGCTGAAGCACCGAGAGACTTAATATACAATCCCATAGAAATAATCCCGCGCTCACGTCGCCACTGTATAATCGGTTACTCAAAGTCTCTTTAGCCTGAGTTTCAGTGGTTCTTGTGTTGATTCGGCTGTCCAGACTTCTTCCTCAACTGGAGATTCCACTGGCCCTTTGATCCGAGTGTAGTGAGTCCATTCCTTTCCCCGCCATTCTTATCGCTGTTTCAGTGGTCAAAAGAGCCTGATATGGCCCTTCCCAGTCCAGTTGCAATTTAGTCTCTGTCCATGATTTTACTAAGACCCAATCTCCCTGTGAAATCAGATGAACAGCAAATTCAAGGGGTGGAGTCTGTGCCAATAAACCCTGTTTCCTGAGGAAAGACAAAGAGGAGGACAGGCCCAGTATATAGTTCTTTAAGAACACGTCTTTACTTTCGGGAATTGGCAGTGGCCAGAGGATATGCCTCCACCCATCCGGATAAATGATCAGCTATTACCAACGTATACCTCAGTCTTCCTACTCTGGGTAGTTCAGTATAATCTACTTGTATACTCTGGAAGGGTCTCAATCCCAGGTTTCTTCCTCCCGGGACTTGTTTCCTTAACACTTTCTTATTTACTTTTATTTTGCACGTTATGCATCCCTCACATATCTGTTTGGCTATCATATATATCCCTTTGCATCCATATTTCCTTAAGACATTACTTGCACTCCCCAGTGGCTCCCCTGATGTAAGTTTCCGACTATCCTCTTCCAATAGGGCTGTTGCTGCCATTGCCTGCACACACGCTGACCAGTAATGTAGCTTTCCATTCTTTAATTAACAATGAATTAATGCAGTCATGATTTAAATTAACCATGAATCAATATGACAGGTCACTGAGAACGTGTAAAGGATTCCTGCCAATTAATATTGATTCAGGCGAACACAATCGATTATTATAAATATTATATAATACATATATATTAATTATATACATATATATTATATAAATAAAATACTCATTATCTGTAATCCAGAGTGGAAACGCAACAAATGACTAAAACATTTTTAAAACTGTAGTTGCACAGTTCTGTTTGTTTACCAGTCACTTGTGACTTCCCATTCTCTTTCTGTAATTGTTTTGATCGAGTACATTCATTTTCAAGAACCTCAACAGGTTTCATAGCACCATTTGCAGTTAATTCAATCCCCAACTTGGTGGCGGTATTCTGTCATGAGCGCAAAACTGATTCTTCATGCCTCTCATCACAAAACTGTTGCCATAATCCAATTAACTCTTTCGTTCCCGCTGCCTTGGGCTTAAAATTTAAGGATAACCTTGCTGCCCCTGTATCGACTCGAAAATTTACGCCCTCTTTGTAAGGTCCCAGCTTTAAATTTATGAAGGGTTCCTGGTGGGTTCTGGGGGGGCAGGAACCCCTGACACCGCTATTCTTCATCAAACCTCATAAGCGGTATCGCCCTCTCTTCCCTTTTGAGATCTGGTCACTTCCGCTTAAAGTGACCTGTCTTTCCAAAATAGTAACATCCCACCTATGGGGATTTCCACCTTGATCCCTGTCCCTGTCCACCAGACCCCTTAACATCTCTCTTCCCTTTATTTCCAACATGCTGCCCACCACCATTCCAGTTTCCTGCTCCTTTTAGTTTTGTCCGTTGCTTTATTACCTCTTCAACCGTGGCTATCATTATTTTTGCCTTTTGTTTCTGCTTCTCATGTTAAGTTGCCAGATGTTTGTTTAAACCTTGAATTTTTTTAAGAAATATTGCAATATTTCTTGTTCCCTGTAGCTTCAAAACGCAATTCATCAATTTATGCTTGCCTAACTTTAAAGCCTGTTCCTAAATATACATTTTGAAACCTTACTTATAAATATGTATTTATATATTATAAATTCATTTATTCAGTACTTAATATTTAAAATGTAAAACGCATACAGTTCCCAACTTTGAAATCCACCCAGATTTAGTCCCTTAATTATAATCCAAATTAGTTTTCATAAGTAGTCCTGACAAGTCATTGCTCAATTACAGTGCAACAGGTCGTGAAATAACCAGAGCTGCCTTAAAAGGATTTGTGTATTCAAGTTAAAAAAAACTTCTAATGCATGAATAATGGCCGAATCCAAGGTCACAGATATTAACCACAGGATTTTTTTAAATTACAATCTAAGGTTGAACTGAAACTTCAGCAGTCCTCCATAAATCGCTTTTATGTAAGGATAAAAGTGATTAGTTAGAAACGGATAGTAAGGCAGTCATGACCTGTAAAAAGAACAGGAGTAAACATTTTATTTCATAATCACTGTAAAATCCTTAACCTTAAAAGAAATCACGTTAAATTTCCACAATAGAAATCAGATTCAAAACATTCCTGGATCTCAAGCTCCAGGGAGCAAATCATAAACATTCAATCACCAACAAACAAATGTGCATTCAAACCGAATCACAAATGGTTAAACTTTCTATTAGCTGTACAGCTCTTCTCTCTCTCTCTCTCTCTCTCTCTCTCTCTCTCACACACACACACAAACACACACACCATATCTCGCAGACACTTGCTGAGTTTCCTGCAATAACTCCTGTAGAGGCTTCTCGCTTCACCCCTCTATCTTTTGAATATTTTTCTGGATGTCTGGCCTAGGTTTAGTTACAAAGTGTACTCTCAGTAGCCATTCAGCTACTAGCACTTCCGACATGAAACATAATCTGATTCCTCCTGACTGAAAGGCTGTTTTCTATTGACATATAAATTCAAATATTTACAAACACAGTCTTCGTCCGGCCGTACTTTGGCCAGAAGACGGAGGGACGAAGAATGGATTCCTTAGTCCATACAAAGCAACAATATTTAATCATATTTTTTCCTATCTTTTCCCCTTGTATTGTTTTCCCAATTCCACAACATTTCTCCCAAAAGGACTTTCTGGAGGTATGTTGTCAGGGACCCCGCCTCCATTTTCATTTCCTTTTTTTTCCCCGGAGGGTTTTTCCTTAACCTCAGCACAGCACATATTGAGTTTCTTCATTAGTCCTTAAACTCAATTCCCAGCCACCAAGGCAGTAGTTAAAAATCATTTTTCCTTTCTTGGTCCATGCACGGAGTTGCCTGGCCCTTCTCCGCGTTCAGAGCCGGCTTTACTCTCCCCACTGTGTGGTTCAGATGTCTCCTTTCAAGGATTCTTACCAGTCGCCCAAGGGAGCGGACCAACCCAAGACATGAGACCGCTCCACAACCTGGAATGGACACGTCTTCTCAGTGTCCAGGGCCAGCCACTCCCAACCAGCGATGGAAGATATCCTGGACCAATCCCCAATTGTGGGAAATAGAACCCACTTTCTGAAATAATTTCAGTCCGAGACGAGATCTGAAGCAGCAGTATCGTTTATTATGCTCACGCAAGAGGGGTGTCTACTAAACACGCCAAGTTTAACGAGTATACAACTTTTATACAATTCATTTCTCCTTTCCTCTTCCCATTGCTCCTCCCAAGTTTACATCTCCCACTGCTCTAATCCTGGCGCCCATTACTCTTGTTTATCTCTTGCCTTATCCGGCCTTGTGCGTGACAAAGTGCAGGTTTTGCTTGGCCGTTTCACCATATCCCTCTGTGGTCTATTGTTAGCGTATACCCTCCTTCACTGCCATCTGCTTCCTTGCTTTCTAAAGCAACATTTCTTCCCATTTTTTGTTCACACTTAGCTTTATGACCTCTTGATCGTGTTTTTTTTGTTATTTGCAGATGCAGGAAATATATGCTTATAACTGTTTGTACAAGCATATCTAGTTTAACCTACACCCCCACCCCAACTTCATGATTCAGCCTTGTGATTTTTCCAGACAACAGCATTTGCAATTGCTCCTCACAACCTCCTAATAGATCTCTTCAAATTCTTGAAGTTTCCCACCTCTCTTGCTTTTTAGACAGTAGGTTGAAGGTTCCCGCTTGTCGTAGCAGAGTTTAATTAGCAAGAATCTGTGAGAACACAAGAAATCAACAATACTCAAAAATCAATTGAACTGACAATAATCAGCCTTTATTGTAAATACTGCAGCAATTTGCCTGAGACTTGGAAAGATGAGGGATCCAGTTCGCTCCCTGTTTTACTTCCAAGTTTTGCGCCTTATAAAAGAAAAGGAACACATTATATACTGCAAAATATACTGAGCAATTACAGATTATCATGAACTGTGCATCACCTGAAACACTGAACCTTAGTCTAGAAACAACATTGATCATTTGCATCCTTCCATCACTCTGTTTCCATGATACAGACCTGTTGTTTAGGTTGAGATCTATAGTTTGACATATACAAGGAGCTGTGAAAAAGGTTACTGACGTTTTATCAAACTTATAGAATTTTTTTTGCATTCAGCCTGGTTCTGAAAGCTGTTTCTGACCTTTTGTCTTTTAAAGTGTTGAATTAACACTCGAGAATTTATCACTTTTTCCCATGATGCATGTTAAACGTTGCCCGCAATACCACACACTACTCATTGGGTCAAAGCAAATTCCTCAAACCCCTCTAAACCATCTGTTCCTCACCTTAAAATTGTACCCCTTGTTCTTGATGCCTCTACTAACAGGAAAGGTGTATCCCTATCTACTCTGTCAGTGCTGCTCATAACTTTATAATCTGCTGCAATGGACATTAATGTGATGATGTTTCAAATATTATTATCAGGAAAATGACAAGACATTGGATATATGCAATTGATTAAATTTCAGAGGTTACTGAAGTTTGGGGCTGATGGAATGTTTAAGTCAATGTGTACTTTGATTCCATCCCTGTGATATTAAAGATGTGATAGAAATTCAAATTGCTATTTGTTGAATTTGGAGTTGCAGTGGCCAGCTGAATTGACTAGAATTTGTTTTTTCCTTTATTACCAATTCTGAGCCAGATTTTTGCATGCATTGTTTAAGACCAGGGAAATGCTATAGTAACTGAGTTGGAATTATGGAATAGGACATCTTTGTTGTAATTTTAGTGGTAGAATTTCTTTCAGACTCTTCAAAAAAGCTCAAAATTAAAACTAAATGTCTTCCATGTTTGGTTGAAAGACTCCAACACCTCTGCAGACAGTCATTAAATGGCTGGAGATTGGATACATGATTCATAAGAACATAAGGAACAGGAGCAGGGATAGTGTTTCTGGTCCATCCAGCCTTCCCCATCATTCCATAAAGTCATGGCTGATCAGCCGCAGTAAATAACTTCATTTAATGCCAGTTCCTCACAGCCCTCAACACTTAGTCTCTCATAACAACTCCCCTCAAGATTTTAATTTCTGGCTGTCAATGTCAACACAATTATTTCAAATAAGCAAGGTAGGTTTATAACTTGTCTGATTCCTCCCATATCTCTGAATTCACAAAAATCTGGAGGCTTGCCTGTACACTTTGATTAAGTATATCTTTGGATATCATTACATTGACAATTTTTTGTATTTTAGGACAAGTTATTTGATTCTTGATTCCTTTTTGAAGTTAACTATGGCTAATCTCCATTGCGACGCTTTAATTCCATTGTAGCCATGATATTTAATAGGTCATTAGGGAACTAAGCTACATGGGATTCTGGTGCACATTCATTCCGATTTGCTAATGGTGTCTGACCATTGTCGGTTCTTTCAAGGCTCCACAATCCCTGTTACAATTTTGATTAACAATCTTTGACAATACACCAGACCAGTTTGCCGCTGATAGCATTTCTGTTATTTCTGAGAAGTCTATAAAAAAAATCCATGTGGCTTATTTCCGATATAAATTGTTTTGAAAAAATGGGGAACTGATCATTTTAAGTTCCCGTGCTCATTGTTGGTCTCCTTCACAAATCTTCTGAGATCTAAGAGAAGATCATTCAATCCCAGGTTTATGCCTTGGGTTTTGTTCCCCATTGTTGTTTGGTGACCCTCTGATGATACTCTCCAGCTTCTTCATTATTGTTCAGTTTTTAGAGCTGAGTTAAGCTTCAATGAGTAGCCTTAGTTTTGTGGTCACTTTTGCAATATTTTTAACTGTTGGTGACTAAAATAATAAAACCACCAGCTCCGTGTGTTTTCAAGCTGCTGAATACATAAAGATATGTGTATAATTTTCTGACTGCATTTCACTCTCCTGTGTTCTCCTCAGTTGGCTGCATCCTTTGAAGAACTGAAGATTACTTCCGAAGATGATCATTGCATACCTATTATATGAGAGATGATATCGACCTGCAGTTAACATAGTAATTACCGAGCAATGAGATATCAAGGCATACAATGCTTTGCACTAAATGTTGGGAAATTTTACGAGAAAATTTCAGTGAATGCTTTGGACTAGTACAGACTCATTGGGCTGAATGGTAATTTTCCTCTGCTGGAGAATTCTAACTTTTTGACTCTGAATCTGCCCGTCTATTGGCATGGAACGTAGTTTGGTGATATCGGTAAGCCACCTCTGATGCTGTGGGTTGATTCATTTCCACTAAAACCCGCGAAGGAATTAGTCTAATCTACTGATGCATGTAAGAAAGGATGCCCAAGCAGAGCACGTGCATTATCCTTCCTCTCACGTTTGCTGCATATGCACTCTGTGAACCAAACTGCCCATCGAAATAAAATCACAGAGTCAAATAAATATGATCGATATGAATGAACTTGAAAAGGTCAGAACCGGAGAGGAGTCATGCCTGATACCAAACTATTTGTTGCATGTTATCGGATCTCAAATCTGCTGCTACTCTAGGCTCTGAAAGATGATTGAGACCTGTAACAAGGTGAAGGAGAGATTAAAGTGAATAATTATTGGTAGCCAGCGTGAGGAAGGACAGCTTTGGGGGTGATGTACTTCAGTGGGCAAGTAAAGGGAGGGAGTTTTCGGGAAATAGCTGAGGGGAAACAATGGATTTGAGGGATTTGAGGGGACAGAGCTTTGAAACTGTTGAGGTGATTGATGATAAGATGTTGGATATAGGCAGGGTGCTTGGGAGAGAGGGCAGTAGTGTTAATGGGAATCGAGTTACAGTACTGGGGGATGAGAGTGATGATAATAGTAACAGGGGACAGAGGGGGTGGTGTTGGAGATAGAGGGTGAGGATGACTCGGGGTAGAGGGCTCAGTTTTCATGAATGAATGATGGGGGGAGAATAATGATGTGGGTGAGCTGGATGACAATGAGGGAGGGAAACGGGGGTAGTGCAATGCAGCATGAATAGTGAAAGTGTGACAGTGATAGGTGACAGAGGGCAAATTTTGTTGGGAAGAAGAGTAGGTGATTGGGGAAAGGAGAGAAGGATTGTAATGGAGGAAGGACCAACATTTATGAGGGAGGGATATGAGCTGGGGGCAAGTAGATGACAGTCGGCAATAGGAATAGGGAGAGGAGAATGGGGACAGGGACAGAGAATGAAGCTGGGTGAAATGAGCTCAGATGGGGTAAGGAACAATGGTAATAGGGCAAGAGGGCACACTGTGGAGGTTGCCGTGACAAGAGAGGCAGACAGCGATGGAGGCATGAAGCCAATGATCATGGAAAAGCGGGATCAGGATCGAAGAAGAGGAGGATGGTGTTGAGAAGAGGGAAGTGGTGATGGGAAAGGAGGATTGCTTTGGGAGAGACTGACAGTGATGGGGAGTGGGAGGCAATGATAGGGATAGACAGAGGAGGGAGGTAATAAGAGATGGATTGGTGATGAGGAGAGCAGGAAAGAGATGGAGAGAAGGGTGGTGGGATGCTAATGGGAGAGGCAGATGCAGCTAGCATCAATAATGCAAATCTCAGCTTATTTGATACATTACCAAAGTGGCAATAACTTTTGATTATATCAGGGGAAAAGGCACATCACAGCAAACAAAGATGAGAAATTGGAGCAACCATCTACCGCAATCACTTACCGTCTCTTAGGCGCACCTCAATCCATCTCTGTTTCTCTTCCTCTCCCTTGCCAACTCCTTCCATCCATCCTTCACCTCTGTCATCCTTGTGCTCACTATCACACTTCCACACCCCATCACTCTGCCCAATTTGCTTTGTAACTGTCCCCCGAAGTCCCCTCTACCCTTATCCCTGACCCCTTTGTTTTGGAGAGGGTATTGAACAGATAGCGATAATTTTGGGATAGTGGGACTGTGTTTAGAAGAGAGCAATATTGATGGGAGAATGGGATGCTATGCAGGGAGTTGGGGAAGGGTGGCGGATAGTGATGAGGGGACACCGACAGTAATAGGGGTGTGGTGTCATTGATTGGGAGTGTGAGTGGTAGTGATGGGAAAAGGGAGGTGGTGGTGGGGAGAGGAAGAAGGGGATCAGATCATGACAGCAGTGTTGAGCCAAAGGAGTGGTGATGGGGAGTGTGAGATAGTGATGGGAAGAGAAGGCCAGTGATGGGGAGTGGTAGGTGTTGCAATCAATTGTGGAGCTACTTCAGTGGTGCAGCTCTCAAACTTATTTCAATACATTATAAATGTGGCAATTACCTCTGAATGCACCCCACCCTGTGGACTGGCTGTCCATAGTTGACAGAGAGTTGGTTCACTGAGGTTTTGTCCAATCATTGTCATGAGTCATACAACACAGAGGAGGCCATTTAGCCATTAAGGTTGCATTGATATGAGTAGAGTAGGTTTTTCCCTGATTATATGTTTTTGAAATAAATCTCTTGATCAAACTTAAAATATAACCCATAATTATTAATTTAACCTGGAGCAGTGTTTTGTAGAGGAATAAGACGGTGCTATTTTCTGGGTCTAGAGATTTTGAAGGAGCAAAAATGGCCTTTTGTAGAGTGATACGCACTTCTTGTCAGATGTGAAAGTTTAAGGAGCGTTTACGGATTGCTGTGGTTTATATCTGCAATAGATGCTGTTGGTTGCGAATTTTAGGTGATCAACTGGATCGGTTGGAGAGACTGTGAGAAGCAATGCGGAATTTACAACAGTAACAGTATGTGATGGATGGCATTTAGATACAGATACAGTCACAGAGATGGGTTAACTTCAGGAAAGAGAGGTAGGCTGTTACTGCAGAAGTCTTCTGTGGCTCTGTCCATTTCAAAGAAGTATGCATTTTTGGACAATGTAGGGAGTGATTGATTCACAGGGAACATAGCGCGAACAGCCAAATTTCTGGTATTGAGACAGGCTCCAATGCAACGAGGGGTACACCAGCTTCCAAAAGATCAATTGTGTTAGGGGATTCTGTAGTGCGAGGTACAGACAGACGTTTCTGTGGCCAGCAGTGAAAAATCAGAATGGTGTGTTGCTTCCCTGGTGCCAGGATCAAGGATGTCTCAGAGAGGGTGCAGAATGTTCTCAAGGGGGAGAGGGGCCCGCAAGAAGTCATTGTCCACATTGGAACCAACGACATAGGAAAGGAAAAGGTTGAGATTCTGAAGGGAGATTGCAGACAGTTTGGCAGGAACTTTAAAAAGGAGGTCCTCGAGAGTAGTAATCTCTGGATTATTAGGAGCTAGTGAGGGTAGGAATAGGAGGATAGAGCAGATAAATGCATGGCTGAGGAGCTGGTGTATGGGAGAAGGATTCACATTTTTGGATCATTGGAATCTCTTTTGGGGTAGAAGTGACCTGGACAAGAAGTACGGATTGACCTAAATTGGAAGGGGACTAACATACAGGCAGGAAGATTTGCTAGAACTGCTTGGGAGGATTTAAACAAGTAAGGTAGGAGGCGGGGGTGGGGGGTGGACCCAGGGAGTTAGTGAGGAAAGAAATCAATCTGAGACTGATACAGTTCAGAATAGAAGTGAATCAAACAGTCAGGGCAGGCAGGGACAAGGTCGGATTAATGAATTAAACTTCATTTGTTTCAATGCAAGGCGCCGACAGGGAAGGCAGATGAACTCAGGGCATGGTTAGGAACATGGGACTGGGATATCATAGCAATTACAGAAACATGGCTCAGGGATGGGCAGGACTGGCAGCTTAATGTTCCAGGATACAAATGCTACAGCAAGGCTAAAAATTGAGACAAGAGAGGAGGGGGAGTGGAGTTTTTGATAAGGGATAGCATTACAGCTGTGCTGAGGGAGGATATTCCTGGAAATACAGTCAGGGAAGTTATTTGGTGGAACTGAGAAATAAGAAAGTGCTGATCACCTTACTAGGATTGCATTATAGACGCCCGAATTGTCAGAGAGAAATTGAGAAGCAAATTCATAAGGAGTTCTCTGCTATCTGTAAGAATAATAGGGTGGTTATGGTCAAGGATTTTAACTTTCCAAACATGCACTGGTATTGCTATAGTGTTAAGGGTTTAGCTGGAGAGAAATTTGTTAAGTGTGTACAAGAAAATTTTCTGATTCAGTATGTGAATGTACCTACTAGAGAAGGTGCAAAATTTGAACTACTCTTGGGAAATAAGGCAGGACAGGTGACTGAGGTGTCAGTGGGGGACCACTTTGGGGCCAGAGACCATAATTCTATTCGTTTTAAAATAGTGATGGAAAAGGATAAACCAGATCTAAAAGTAGAAGTTCTAAATTGGAGAAAGGCCAATTTTGACGATATAAGGCAAGAACTTTCAAAAGCTGATTGGGGGCAGATGTTTGCACGTAAAGAGACAGCTGAAAAATGGGAAGCCTTCAGAAATGAAATAATGAGAATCTAGAGATTCCTGTTAGAGTGAAAAGAAAGGCTGGTCGGTATAGAGAATGCTGGATGACTAAAGAAATTGAAGGTTTGGTTAAGAAAAAGAAGAAAGCATATGTCGGACATAGACAGGATAGATGGAGTGAATCCTCAGAAGAGTATAAATGTAGTAGGAATATATTTAAGAGGGAAATCAGGAGGGCAAAAGATAGCTTTGGCAAACAGAATTAAGGAGAATCCAAAGGGTGTTTACAAATACATTAAGGACAAAAGGGTAACTAGCAAGAAAATAGGGCCTCTCAAAGATCAGCAAGGCAGCCTTTGAGTGGAGCTGCAGAAAATGGGGGAGATACTGAACGAGTATTTTGCATCAGTATTTACTGTGGAAAAGGATATGGAAGATATAGAATGTAGGGAAATAGATGGTGACATTTTGAAAAATGTCCATTTTACAGAGGAGAACGTGCTGGATGTCTTGAAATGCATAAAGGTGGGTAAATCCCCAGGAATTGACCAGGTGTATCCGAGAACTCTGTGAGAAGCTAGGGACGTGATTGCTGGGCCACTTGCAGAGATATTTGTATCATTGATTGTCACAGGTGAGGTGCCGGAAGATTGGAGGTTGGCTAACGTGGTGTCACTGTTTAAGAAGGGTGGTAATGACAAGCCAGGGAACTATAGACAGTGAGCCTGAAGTCAGTGGTGGGCAAGTTGTTGGAGAGAATCCTGAGGTTCAGGATGTACAAGTATTTGGAAAGGAAAGGACTGATTCAGGATAGTCAACATGGCTTTGTGCATGGGACATCATGTCTCACAAACTTGATTGAGTTTTTTGAAGGTGTAACAAAGAGGATTGATGAGGGCAGAGCAGCAGACGTAATCTATATGGACTTCAGTAAGGCGTTCGACAAGGTTCCACATGGGACACTGGTTAGCAAGGTTAGATCTCATGGAATACAGGGAGAATTAGCCATTTGGATATACAACTGGCTCAAAGGTAAAAGACAGAGGGTGGTGGTGGAGGGTTGCATTTCAGACTAGAGGCCTGTGACCAGTGGAGTGCCACAAGGATCGGTGCTGGGTCCACTACTTTTTGTCATTAATATAAATGATTTGGATGTGAGCATAAGAGGTACAGTTAGTAAGTTTGCAGATGACACCAAAATTGGAGGTGTCGTGGACAGTGAAGAAGGTTACCTCAGATTACAACAGGATCATGTTCAGATGGGTCAATGGTTTCAGAAGTGGCAGATAGAGTTTAATTCAGATAAATGCGATGTGCTTCATTTTGGGAAAGCAGGACTTACATACTTTTTAAAAAATAGCTATTTTATTGAAAATTTAACTTGTTTTTACAAACTTACAAAATAATACACACAAATATAAACATTAATATACAATTAAATATTAAATAAATAGTAACCAAATCCTAACAGACAAAAAGAAGAGATAAAAAAGGAGAAAACAAAACTCAACTAACTACTAATCTAACCTATAACCAACCAGAACATATAATAAAATATCTTTAAAAACTCAAGAAAAAAAGGATAACATAGTAATTAAATAGTGAAGTACATGCTCAGAACGAATTAAAATCAAGTCATAATAAAACCCGTATTCATGCGGGATTCCTCCCCCAAGGACCCCCCGACCAGCCAGAACCGCTGCCACAACTAGATGAAAACCCCTGACAAAATGGCCGAAATATCTGTATCTATATAATTCAGGAAGAGCTGCCACAATTTATAGAATAATTCAATATTTTGGTGCACCGTATTTGTATGGAAGTCAAGGGGAATACATTCCATGACCAACTTATAACAATTCGAAAGTCCCGGAAGGCCCTCTGCTAACCAGTTTACTCAGATATTTTTCTTTGCACAAAAGGAGAGAACGGAAAATAATTTCCTCCCGTGCACATCCAGAGAAGGCAAGCTCGAAAAGCCCAGAAGAAAAGATACTGGATCTACTCTAATTTCCGCTCCCAATTTTTCTGTCAAAGCATTTGCTACTCTGACCCAGTATTTGCAGTTCTTATGACATGTCAATAGGCAATGTGTGAGAGTGCCCACCTCTATTTTAAATTTGGGACACATTGGAGATGCTCCTGCCCTACATTTTGCCGATCGTTCCGTTGCTATATGAGTCCTATGGAGTATCTTTAACTGAATGGCTTGGGTTCTATTTCAGATGGAGATTTTTCTGGCATTTTCCAAGATGTCGTCCCACATTTCTGTAGATATTTCCAACCCCAATTCCTGATCCCATGTTCTAAGTAAACATTCCATGTCTGCCGAAACTTCATCATGTTGTAAATGATAGAGAGTGCTGACCGAGGGTAAACCCAATGGCCATAACACTCTTTGTTCTCTATCTGATTTATAAAGGCTATCTAATAACGTAGTCTTCTTCTGTATGTAATCTCGAATTTGTAAGTATCGAAAGAGCTCTCCATTAGGTAGTCCAAATTTCTGGTGCAGCTTTTCAAAAGACATCATGACCTTCTCATCAAACAGATCCTATAAACAGGACATATCCCTGGACCTCCAGGATTCAAACGTGGTATCTGTGAGCCCCAGTTGAAAATCCCATGCCCATAGGAGTATAAGGGGAAGCTTTATGAAAATTACCCTCGTTTTGCTGCATTATCTTCCAGGCTTTGATTGTGTTTAATACTGTAGGGTTTTTACAATGATCCATAATGATCTTCATCTTATCTAAAAATAAGAGGTTAATAAGAGGATACTTTGCTTGAGAAGCCTCGATATCCAGCCAGATTGATTGCGGTTCAGACGAGACCCAATCGGCTATGTAGCTTCATAGAGAACTCAGCTGATACTTCCTAAAGTCTGGAAAATACAGCCTCCCCTGCTTGTAGAAGCTGTAGCTTGTTTAACTTAATGAGGGGCCGTCTATGATTCCAGAGAAAAGAACCAAGCCAACCATATAATTTGTGCAATGCCGGTCTCGGCAACATCACCGGGAGCATTCTCATAGGGTATAACAAACGGAGCAAGACATTCATTTTAAATAGAGCTA
This sequence comes from Chiloscyllium plagiosum, assembly GCF_037043375.1. Classification (NCBI taxonomy): domain Eukaryota; kingdom Metazoa; phylum Chordata; class Chondrichthyes; order Orectolobiformes; family Hemiscylliidae; genus Chiloscyllium; species Chiloscyllium plagiosum. The sequence goes on from NW_028270155.1 coordinate 78,456,631, forward strand.
TTCTACCTAGTCAAGAAATTGGAAGATCCCTCAATGTTGAACGTCCTGCCTTACCCTTTCAAGTAGATGCACAAAATTGACCTTGTGCAGCTGACCAAATACTGGGACGATAAAAATACCTAAATATAAAAAACCCTCCAGAGACCACCGAAAGGGAAAGTGAGATCCGTCCAATCAGTGGGACATACGAGCGAGACCATGGCCTCCGATTTTAAGAAATTAATTTAGTAACCTGAGAATGCACTAAATAAATTAATAACTTGGATCAGGCGAGGCACGGACATCAAAAGATTACTAAGAGAAAGGAGAACATCATCTGCATAAAGGGTAATTTTATGTTGAACCATGCTAACTCTCAGGGGTTAGAATCAGCCATCAGCCTTTCCATCAGCCCGTGTAGCTTCTGCTAGTGGCTCAATTAGCCACTGAGGACATCCCTGATGGCAGGCCCTACCCTCACTGACGTTATCCGAGCCTAAACCATTGGTGATTACGGCTGCTTTGGGGTCATTATACAATGTTGTGACCCATTTAGCAAATACGTTTCCAACGCCAAACCTTTCCTTTGTATAGAACAGGTATGACCATTCAACCCTGTCAAATGCCTTCTCTGCATCCAACGAGAATACTATTCTTTCCTGATGACAGACTTGAATCACATTCAAAACCCTTCTAATATTATTAGATGATGTCTGGCACTTGATAAACCCCGTCTGGTCCTCTTTTATGATATATGGCAATACCCTCTCCAGCCTCAATGCTAATGTTTTCGAAAGGATTTTAAAATCTACATTTAGCAAAGATATTGTTCTACATGATTCGCAATCTTCTGGGTCCTTTCCTTTTTCGAGAATGAGAGAAATATTCGCTTCTCTCAACGAAGGCAGGATGCAGCCCCGGCCATTAGAGTAGTTGTACATGTCCATATGTAGACCAGCTAATACTCCTGTAAACTCTTTGTAGAATTCAACCTGAAATCCATCTGGACCAGGTGCCTTACTGCTCTGAAGCTGCCTGATTGTCTCAAGTACTTCCTGGGTTGTTAGTGGAGCATTCAGGACTGGTACCTGTACCGGGGTTAAGTCCGGAAAGGCCAGGCTTTTGTTACGAATTTACGAATTTACTATCCTTCATTAAGAAAGAATCCATACACCAATGTCGGGGAGGCTGTCTCATTTTTCCTAGTCTTTATTTCTATATACACTGCAGCGTGATCAGAAATCATTATATTACCTATTGTGCAGGATAGAATGGAATTCAAAAAGGTCGAGGGAGCAAAAAACATATCAATTCCAGTGTGACACTTCTGTTTAGAATAAAAAGAAAAATCTCTGCCTTGCAGGTGGAGGCACCTGCACACATCTACTAATCCTAGCTCTTTATTCAAATCCGCCAATTTCCTGGATCTGGGGGATATACCCGCAGTACTCTTTGGTAGCCTGTCTATTTCCAGGTTCATAATGCAATTAAAATCTCCTTCTATAATTGTGTAATGAACCCCAAAAGCCATCAGGTTACAGAATGCTTCCATTATAAATTTGAAAGAATGTGCCACGGGACAATAAAGATTCAAACTCCCATATTCCTCTCCACTTATAAGGGCTTTAATCAGTATGTATCTGCCTTAAGATTTTGAAAGGGAGATTCTTTTGAATGAGAATGACTACTCCCCTAATTTTTGAACTGAAAGATGAAAAGAATGCCTGATCAAATACACCCTGTTGTAATTTCAAATGTTCTTTATCCAGTAAATATGTCTCTGGTAAGAGAACTATATCAAGCCTTTCTTTTTTGAGGTTTGATAATATTTTCTTCCTTTTCATTGGCGAATTTCTCCCCTTGACATTCCAGGTGCACCACTTAATTCAATGACTAACCATAATCATCCAGACAAGTCCGTATCCTCTTCCAACTAGCGCCCCACTCTCGACCCAGAAAACCCATTATAAAACAACAAAAAATTATACTTTCAAGCTAAAGTTAACAGTGAGTACCCTACCCCACCACACATACCAACATCCAGATACATTTAGTAAAGATAATACCATGTATAAACATATAAAACTAAAGTTACAGTCTCAGCAGGTAATAACTAAGTATAATAACACAAAAGGGGGGAAAATCCCGCTCTAAAAGAAAGAAATGAGATAGACAAAGCAAACACCCCACTCCCTCACCTGAATCAAATCAACTAAGAACAAATATGCCCCAAACACCCCCCACCCCCACCCCCCAACCCCCGGGGATGATATTAAACATTAAAAGGAAAAAAAAGGATAGACGGGGGAGGAGGGTGCAGAACAGCATCGTTAACCACACGGATTAATTCTTACTATCTATTTAAGAGAGTCCAAAGATTCCTTGGCCTTCTCCTGCGATCCAAAGTTATAGAAGGATCCTACATGGTTAAAACACAGCGTCACTGGGTAGCACAAGGAATATTGGATGTTTAAGTCCCTTAGACGCTCCTTCGTTTCATGAAGTGCCCTCCTCTTGCGGACCAAAACTTGGGAAAAGTCCTGAAACAGCATAATCCTAGATCCCTTATATGTCATGGCCTGGGAATCTTTTCCGAGGGTTCTGGAGGCTTCCAAAACCTTTTGCTTCTTACATAATTCGCTCTAGAATTAGACTTGCCTAAATGGATCACCTCACATTTCTCTGGATTGAAATCCATCTGCCACCTTTCTGGCCATTCTCCAGTGTACCTTTCTCCCCCTGTATTATTTATCAGTCCCTTATGCTTTCTGCTACTCCACCTGTAATTTAGGATGTCACAAAGATATTTGTCAGGGCCCCAGCTAGTTCCTCTCGCGCCTCCCTCAGCAACCTGGGATAGATCCCATCTGGTCCTGGGGTTTGTCCACCTTAATAACCTCTAGCCTACCCAATACATCTTCCCTACTTATGTCAACGTCATCCAGACTAATCAAACTGCTATCTCTAATCTCAAGATTCATCATGTTCCTCTCCTCAGTGAACACTGATGCAAAATAATCATTCAGAATCTCTCCCATTCTCTCAGGTTTGACACACAGTCTTCCTTCATTATCCTTTAGTGGACCAATCCTTTCTCTAGTTACCCATTTGCTTCTTATAAAAAAATACTTTGGGCTTCTCCATAATTCTCCTTGCTGAAGGTATTTCATTACCTGTTTTCGCCCACTTGATTCCTCATTTAAGTCTTGTCCTACTCTTCCAATATTCCTCCAAGACCCGTTCTGTTCTTAGCTGCCTCGACCTTATGTACGCTTCCCTTTTCCTCGTGGCTAGTCATACAATTTCTCCTGTCATCCACGGTTCACGAATCTTGCCTTTCCTATATTTTGCCTTCAACAGGACTTGCCTATCCTGCACTATCTTCAACATATCTTTGAAAGTCTTCCACATATCAAATGTGGACTTCCCTTCAAATAGCTGTGTCCAATCCATATTTCCCAGCTCCTGCCTAATTTTGATATAATTGGCCTTGGCCCAGTTTGGTACTCTTTCTTTCAGACCACCCTCGTCTTTATCTATGAGTATTCTAAAACTTACAGAATTGTGGTCACTGTTCTCAAAGCAATACCTCACCGCAACTTCTACCACCTGTCCTGGTTCATTCCCCAGTACCCGGTCCAATATGGCCCCTTCCCTCGTCGGACTTGAAATACTGCTCTCGAAAACTCTCTTGGACACTTCTTATTCAGCTGATAAGGAGAGTGTGTTCAGCCAGTCCCATGTGTATGGGAATATGGGAGGAGCGGTGATGTTCCTGTTGCTGACCGTAATCACTGGGAGCCACTGTTAGCAAAAGAAGCGCAAAGGCAAAATAAAAGTCAGGGGTTCAGTTAGTTACAGAGGGGAAGTCCGGTTGTAACGAAGAAGTGGAATAATTGAGCACAAAGTAACACAGATATAGCATAAAGGTCCTTCTGAACTTTTCCTTCTTTTTGCTTCAGAGCATTATTGTATTGGACTGTATGTTTGATTCGCTAGATTCTGTTTAAACTTTTGCAGTTTGTTCAACGTAATTATCAAGAATTCTGGACCCCAAACCTGAGCTAGTAGTTATTTTCTTCCGAAGGGGCTCGTTGGCCTCAAACTCGTTGTGCTTTGGAAACTATTTGTGAGAGTTTTAAATGTGTAGTCATACTGGAGAAAGTTAATGCAGCGTTGGACTCTGTGGGTGATGTTTTATATTTTTAGGACTGCAGCATCTGCGATTCTAATCAACACAAATACAAACTTTATGTGGACTGCTAGATTTTTAAAAAAGACTTAATTTAACATACGTGGAGGAATAATAATACCGTTCGTTTCTAGGAATGTGGAGAAGTGCCAAAAATTCCGTGGACAGTGAAGAGATTGTAATTTGGTGTCATTCACTTTGGCATACTGCAAAAGTGGTTTAAAAAAAGTCAACACTGAAATTGCAGAATTCACTCATTCTGTTTTAACTCCACTTTGATTACATATTTCACTTTTATATGTTAGTCCCTGAATAATCACATCGACCTGTCATCCTTGCGGGCGCAAGGGAATCGCAAGCATTTTGAAGAAACAATGTGGTTTCGTTTCTATTTTTAAAATGTCTGCCCTGGAGAGATGAGTATACACATGTCAGACTTCAGCGATATCGTTAGACTGTTGCCCGGCTGATCCTGCTATCAGTTTTGTGAATATGAATGAGCTTTGTATTTATGAGTATGCGTACAGCCTCAATGGGCTAGATTTTCCCGCTCGAAAGTACATTGACTGTGATCTCATATAAGGAATAGCCACTGGTTGATGTATCAATGCAGTCCAAAAGTCACGTCTCATTAATTTTATTGAACCCTGAATGTCAGTCAACCTGAAAAGCACTGCGCAAGAATACATTATTACTGGAGTCTGTAATAAACTTGCTCATCTCAGACAATTTACAACATGTTTTGAGTTAATCCATCAAAAAGTCTCCATCTGTAATTTCTCATTCCACTTATATACAAATTCGACAATGAAAAGGCCAGAGAGTTTTCAGTTCATAGATGATGACTGGGTGCTTTATGCAGCTTTAAATATGACGGGCTTCCAAACATCTACATGTCATACAGATGCTGAAAAGAGGTTTATGGTAAAGTGTGCTGGAAAGCATTATGAAGTGATATATCTCTGACTATCATTCAATGCTTGGTGTAAGAACTTCAATGCGTGAAGTTAGCTAATTGGAGACCAGTTAGCCTAATGTCACCATTCAGAAAGAGTGAGGCAATTCATAATTTTAAGCTTATCGGTAGCAGTCACCATGGTTTCTGACGTTTACTTCAAAATCTCGAGCACTTTTTACAAGGGGGTTCGAATGTGTTTAGTGTTATATGGAGTTCTACTAAGACCAGACTTTCATTGCAGTAAGCAAGTCCGAGTAGAACTTCGTAAGGTCATGTCCGACTGAGAGAACGCGGAATGCAGCAACTGAATAAAAACCGAGAGAACCGACAATGCTGTCAATCAGAAACAAAACCAGAAGTTGCTGGAAAGGTTCAGCATATCAGGCAGCATCTGCGGAGAGAAATCAGAGTTAACATTTTGGGTCGAGTGACCCTTCCTCAGAATGCAGCAACTGAAGTTAATTCAATTTTATTCTGGTTAAAAAAAGGAGCAAATATGGCACTGCAGAGCACAGGCAAAGGTACAGCGCACACCAATCATTAATTCAATAGTGGAACAGGCTTGAGGGGCAAATGTTCTTGCTTCCTCGTGCTCGTGAATGGCATTTTAATTTAAATATGTTTTTCTTTTTAAAAATAGCCCTTGATACGATATGGCACACGGAGAAAAGCAATGAACTGACAGTATTCTCAATCCTTAACTTCATACATGGAACAATCGGACACTGACGATGAATTAACGTCCGCCAGTCTCGATTTGAACGGCACCAGCAAAGTAAGAAACCCGAACATAAACGCCAAGGATCCAGAGTGTGCCGAGCTAAAAGTAGCAGCACCAACCGGAGCAACTGAGGCCGTCTGCGGAGAAACCAGCATCTCAGAATGTTGCTCATCTTAGAGGCAGCATTTTAGCGATGTGCATCGATTTCATTTCTTTCTCGAGTGTGATGCGTCCAGGTCTTAAGAACATCGCATCTTCAGTGATGTTCCTTTCCTGTTACTTCACAAAGAACTGCTGACCAATTGTTCATATTCAATCGCAAATTAGGATGACTGTCGGTTTGTGAAAGTGTTTATTAATTAATAAACAATGCTCTTGCTCTACTCTGTTTAAGGCTAATTTCCGCTGCGTTTCTGTTTAAGGGCGATGATAATGAACACTGAATTAATGGGAGAGTTGCATTTTAGTTCATTTTCCTTACCTAAATTAATCGACGTTTTGTTCTTACCCATTACAATTTCTTTCTCGAGTGTGATGCGTCCAGATCTTAAGAACCTCGCGACTTCAGTGATGTCCCAGTGTCTCTGAATATTACATGTGAATATCCCCTTGTTCTCGAATTTCAAATCGACTTATCTCTAATGTGAACACGTTTTTCTTAATGAACTGCGAATGGTTATGCAGTCATGATGATGTGCCAACATTCTGGAGCTGGTGAATTTGTTTTAATCATCTCTTGCAAAGAATTACATTGCATTTTGTAAATTGAACAACCCCCTTTTGAGGAATAGTTGTGGGAAAATTGTTAGCAGTCGCATAATTGATCAGAAAAAATGCCAGTCGTCCTGCATGTGTGTTAATCGATCTTCATATCCTGCATTATTTCACTGTAGCAATTCACTGGAGTAATTCACTTTGTTCTGAGCTAAACTAGTTCAGTATAACCACTAGCGCGAGGCACAAGTCGACTAATATCAGTCCGCCGTCCTGTCAAGATCTTTTTTTGGGGGATATTCAGTTTAAAACAAAAACACGATGGTGTACAAAAAAAAAATAAAAAAGAACTTACAGTAAGGTCTACCAGGTTTGAGAACTGTCTGCGAAAATGTTATTCCCTCACTGTGGAATTCTTTGTTCAGGCCTTGAAATGTATGGACTTCAGTATATTCCGAAAATCTGTGTTCGAAATGTGTTTTACTGATTTTCCAGTTTTTATTAGTCGCATTTAGTTGTTGATGACAAAAGAACCGTGGTATTTCTAACGTCGGGAGTACCCACACAGCTATTGAGTGTGAAAGAACGGCTGGTCAGATTAGGCACTTGGCAAATACAAGTGAACATTTTAATTAACTCTGTAGTGCTGGCATGAGGAAAGAAATATCATTTTCAGCAAATTATCCGGTTTTGTCAAATAAAGACTGAGTGCCTACTGTGAGCAAACATGCTATTTTCAAAGTTATGGCAATATCTTACGGATCTCTTACGGATAATGAAGGCCCCAATAAATGCTGGAAGTCACAATTGCCAATGTCAATTCTCGGGTGACAGGACATGCAATTTCAAACGTTCGCCTGTAACGGACATGTCTGATCTGGATTCCTGCCTCAGAGCAGCTGAGACAATTATCAGCTTCGGCAGTTCAGCCAGACGTCTGTAGATTGTGGTTTATAAAATGCTTCATTGTTTGCTATGTTTTTTTTTATCCCCAAATGGAAATAAAGATTATTTTTAATTTCAAGGTCTAGGATATATTCGCGTCAGTCATTAAATTGCATCCGCTGATGTCCACTTGTCAAATTTAATTGCAACAAATTTAAATAAATAGCATTTATTTCTCTCTCGTCATTCGAAAATGCATGCCAGTCTTAAAAATATTCTTACATCTTTCTTTCTAAAGTAGGTGTTATTGCAATAGCTTGCTTTGGTTTCGTTTTTTGCCATTCCGAAGGCAATATTAGGTGAAGCAATTTAAACATTTGCACATAAACCGTAAGATGCTATCAATCTATTCCATAGATCAAATGTTTGAGATTGAACAGCGCGGTTGGCTGTTAACATAACTGACCGTGGCTAGCCGAGATAAAGTGGTGGAACATTTTGTGGTTTAACATTGAGTGCATCATTGCCTTAAATACATACTGGCTCATTACGATTCAAGTCAGAGTTGTTCCATTTTCTCTATCTAATGTAAGATCAAAACGAATTAAACTTCGCACCTCCAGTATGTCACAGCAGGAACTCAGCGATCCAACCTGTGCAGTTATTTTTTATCGAAATGTAACGGCACTTGCGAGATGCATGTTCAGATATGAGGTGCAAACATAAAAAATATAATGCACAGCCCCGTCCTGATGCCCCTGCCACACTGTTTGACTTAAAATTAATATTCTAAAATTGTCCTTGATAGAGCATCATGGAGTTCCTCTTGGATGGAAATTGTTTTATTACATGAAATAATGGAGTACAGACGGCCATTTTGATAGCGCTGCGCATCGCTGTGTACTTACTGACATACAAGCTTAGTTGTTCATTTTAGAGATGTATAATCATTCATGAAATCAAAACTGTATATTCTAGTACTTTTCACCATTGGAAGTTAGCCACAAACGCAAGGAAGGCAAGAGTTTGCACGAAGAACAACTGAACCAGTGGAATATAGACGGAGCAAAATATACTTTGATGTTAATTTCTTTTTGTCCAGTTAACTCCGTCCTTTATTTCGGTACTGGTTATCTGAAAGGGCGGTGCTACTAAGTGCTGAATTCTCAATAATTCTATTTGAATTTCCTTTGTAAGCTGGTATAACCATCGCCACAAATGATAGATGCCCAGGTGGTTGGTCTGGGAGTCAGGCTTATTTTTTTATTGCCTCTTGACTTCTCTAATAGTTTTCTGAAGGTCATAGCTGGATTTTCCCTATAGCCCAGAACTGACCGACTTGTACTGTTCGGACCTGGACTTCAGTATGTAGTGGATCTCCTGGTTCATCCATGATTTCCGGTTCGGAGACCCTCCAGATCAGTAATGAAAAACAGAAAAGTAAGTAGGTTATATTTAGTACACATGGTATTAGTGATGTAATATCTGGCATCATGTGTACAATAGTGCTCTTGTTACTTAAGGAAAGATGTAAAGGCTTTGAGACCAGGCCAGAGATGTTTACCAGAATAATATTTCGAAGAAAACCATTGATTTATAAGGATTGGTTGGAGAGAATAAGTTTAAGCTTCGGAAGAATAAGTCAAATTGACTGAAACATGCAGAATCCAAAGTGGGTCTTGGCAAGGTGCATGTTACCAGAATATTTGCAATCGAGGGAGATTGCAGAATTAATGGCAGTTGTATAAATGCCATAGTCCTCAGTGTAACACATCGTTGAGGAAAACATCTTATTCTCACACCAAAAAATCAATATCTTTGCATCGCATCACACTTCCTCGAAGGGCGGGGTAGCAGAATATTTGTTCTTTTTAAAAATGCAACCTAGATAGATGTTTGTCAATCGTGGGGTGGGTGTGTGGGGTGTGGGGTTTCGCGGTTGGAAATTCACTTACGGTCTTAAAATGCATCGTAGCTTGGCTCAGTTAGGAATATTAAATGCGATTATTTGAAAGAACACACTGATGTTTGTGCTGCTCATACAGTCCACACATCCCCAACAGAGGGAAAGACTGGCTTGAATGATCAGCTCGAGCCGTACACAGCAAATGGCTAACTGTTGCACTGAACTTTAGCAAAATGAACAAGAAAGAGTCATGTTCCTGATCAATGAACCGGATGTTACACTGCACTCTGACACTGTCTATCCAATGTCACTTTCAAGTTCTTGCAAACTATCAGCCAGTTCACGCTCTGTCTCTCCGGCAAATAGATCAACATGTTCCTGAGTATTGCACTTTTCTGTCTCTTTATTCAGACAACAATTTTCCCAGGTATTCTCTCTCTTTCTACAGTACATTGCCTTTCCATAAAGTCGACCTGTTATTTAATCTTATTTAATATATTGTGTACAATTCACTTTTGGACAGGTTAAGTCAATTAATGAACTCCACTCTTTTAACTCTTTCATTTAATCTTGCTAGTCTGTTTGTAAATGTCTTTTTCTGTAGGTTCTGGGGAAACCTCGGATAAAGTGACCCAGATACCAGGGAACGTGACTAAAACAGTGGGTGCAAATGTGTCCTTCCATTGCTCAATTCCTTTATTTCAAGTCGGCCAAGCTGTCAACGTAACCTGGTGGAAGCAAGGTGATCCTCATTCTCTCAATGCAGAACAAGATGACCGAAAAGTAATTGGCCTCCAGACTAAATTCAGTGGATTCCTTCAGATAATCAATGTCAGTGTACAGGACAGAGGAATGTACTATTGCACAATCGTCCAACAAGGCAAATTGATTGGAAACGGAAAAGGGTCCAATTTAACAGTGTGGGGTATGTATGAAAGCAAAATTTAAGCAATAGAGACAAGTAATATTTCACAATTGAAATACTTCTCGGGTGTGCTTGCGAAAGTTCACATTACAGGATTTATTAAAATGTATTTGATGTTATATGTCTTCAATGGCAAGTTAACATTTTTGTCCAACCCTAATTATCCTTGAACGGAGTCAATTCTTGATCAATTGGGAGAATTGTTGAGAGTCAGCAACGTTGCTGTATGTTTTGAGTGATATAGTGTCCAAGCAGGTCCGAATGGCAGGTGGTGTGCGTGTGCTCCTTGGAGACATCTCCATAGTTCCTGATACATGCCCACATTTAAGTTGCATCGCTGACTGCTGTACTTCATGTTCAGTATTTCAATAGTTTAGAATGATGTATCAGCAGTTGTACCTGAATTATACAGCCGTGGGACATAAACAGGAATCTCATGTACTATTGCAATATGATGAAAAGATACATGCTCTGATCAAGGGTCATCCCAAACGTTAACTTGCTTTCTCTCCATGGATGCTGCCTGACTGGCTGTGATCGCCAGCATTTGTTGCTTTCAGTACAGATTCCAGTATCTGAAGTAATTTGCTCCGACATTTCAATGATATTGGTTAAGAGCAATAGCCCATTGCAAGCGACACAGATTTAATTATTTATTTTTAACATCTTCTTCACTCAAAGTTGACAGTTGAGAAAAAGGTTCCCTGGTGCATAAGATTTAACCCTGGTTTTTCACTGCCAGACCTGTTGAGTTTCTCCAGCAATTTCTGTTTATTTTTGTTGATGACGTTTCTTGACTGGCTTATTTTTAAGTGAAAGTGAGGATTGGATATGCTGGAGGCTAGAATCCAGAGTGTGGATTCTGGAAAAGCACAGCAGGTCAGGCAGCATCCGAGGAGCAGGAGAGTGGAAAAGCACAGCAGGCCAGGCAGTATCCGAGGAGCAGGAGACTGGAAAACCACAGCAGGACCGACAGTATCCGAGGGGCAGGAGACTGGAAAATCACAGCAGGTCAGGCAACATTCTTGATGAAGGGCTTTTGCCTGAAACGTCGATTTTCGTGCTCCTCGGATGCTGCCTGACCTGCTCTGCTTTTCCATCACCACACTCCGGGCTCATTTTATGCCGGTGTGATTTTAACAGGTAAATATTAAAATGTTGAAAGCTGATATTGCTAAAACCTAAGAACTGCTGGAGCAACCGCCCAGGACACTCCATATGTTTTTGCTTTGCAATAAATAAGTCACTACGTTGACTTGCGTGTCTGTTATGAATCAGTTATTTTTCCCCTCTGTCCCCTCTACATAACTGTCGTTTTCACCGTTGCTTTGTTGAACCACCGGCGATAGCAAATCATGAATCCAATTCCAGAGCCTATCGATAGTTATTTCCAGCTGAAAAACTGAGATCTGTAATAACAGAAGTTCACGTTTTCTTGCCCACGCTTTGTCCGGGGATGAGTTAATATTCCCGCTGATACTGCACTATGTTCGCATCTCGGCACCAACAGCGCACATTGTCCAACCCTCACCACAGTGAGCACCTCCCCCACAACTGGACAGTAACTGTCCAGCAATGGGCCGAAACAAAAGATTGGGCTGTAATCCTCGTTTGACGTGAAGGTAACTTTATTTTTTCTTCCTGTTCACTTCCCTAGTTCCACCGACTCCACTGAATATTCTCTCTCAGCAGCCTGGAAATGATCCATCCGTGACTCTTGCTGTTTTATGCTCCACATCTCCCTTTTACCCGAGGGATATCAGTTTTACTTGGTACAAAGATGGCAGTAAAACTACAATAGGAATCAGTACAGTCATTCGAGCAACAGACGACAGACTACACGAAGCATACAGCTGGTTGGAAGAAACACAGGCAATCCGAGCCGGAACTGTTTATACCTGCATGGTATCCCACAGCACCCTCCAAAGTTCAGCTGCGGTCAGTCACATCGTAACGAATGGCAGCCCGGGTAAGAATTCTACTGGAACCATATCATTAATAACGCACATCAAATCTGTGATACATGGAATTATACCGCACGGAAACAGACCCTTAGGTCCAACCAGTCCATGCCAAACCTCATCCCAAACTAAACTTGTTCCACCCGCCTGCTCCTGGTCCGTAATCCTGGCAAACCTTTCCCATATATGTACTTACCTAAATGTGTTTTAAACCATGTAATTGTCCCCATATCCATCACTTCCTCAGGAAGTTCATTCCACATGCAAACCGAACTCTGTGTAAAAACATTGCCCCTCATGCCTTTTTAGAAGGTCTCTCCTCTCACCTTAAACATGTGTCCCTAGTCTTGAAATTACCCATCCTAGGGAAAAGACAATGACCCTTCACCGTATCTGTACCCCTCATTATTTTATAAACTTGTATTGCGTCACCTCTCAACCTCCTAATCTCCAGGGAAACAAGTCCCAACCTTGTACGTTTTACTTGCTAGAACCATGTAGTGTGCTCTTTATAATCATAAATGTGTTCTATTCAAGAAAATATTCAATATTTTTGTTGACATTTTCCAGGCAAATTCTTTGAATTTGCACAGAAAATTAGAATTCACCTGGAGAAGATTACGTTTATTTTCTCTTTCTTGAAAATATCATAAATATATACTTTTTTGCAACAATAGCTAGGACACAGAACATAGAACAGTATAGGGCAGCATTCAGGCCCTTTGGCACACGATGTTGTACTGAACATTTATCTTAATCTAAGATCAACCTAACCTACACACCCCTCAATTTACTGCCATCCATCTGCTTGTCCAGCAGTCGCTTAAATGTCCCTAATGTCTCTGACTCTACTAGCATCGCTGACAGTGCATTCCATCATCCACCACTCTCTGCAGAAAGAACCTACCTCTGATATCTCCCCTGTACATTCTTCCAATCACCTTAAAATGAAGACCCTTCATGACAGCCATTTCTGCACTGGGGAAATGTCTCTGGCTATCTCCTCTGTCTATGCCTCTCAATGCCTTGTACATCTCAATCAAGTCACTTTTCTTCCTTCTCTCCAGTGTGAAAAGCTCAAGCTCACTCAATCTCTCTTCATAAGTTATGCCCTCCAATCCAGGCAGCACCCTGGTAAATCTCCTCTGCACCCTCTCTGAAGCATCTACATGCTTCCTTTAATGATGCGACCAGAACTGGACACAATATTCCAAGTGTGGTCTAAACATGGTTTTTTCGAGCTGCTGAAAAATCTCGAGGCTCTTAAACCCAATCCTTTGTGCCTTTCTAAAAAACCCTATCAACGTTGGTGGCAACTTTGAGGGATCTATGTACATGGACACCAAAATCCTGCTGTTCCTCCACTCTGCCAACTATCCTGTCTTTAACCCTGTATTTAGCATTCAAATTCGACCTTCCAAAATGAATCACTTCACATTTATCCAGGTTAAAATACATCTGCTACTTCTCAGCCCAGGTCTGCATCCTGTCAATGTTTTGTTGTCGCCTGCAAAAGCCCTCAACACTATCTACAACACCACCGACCTTTGTGTCATTGGCAAACCTACTAGCCCACCCTTCCACTCCATCCAAGTCCGATATAAAAACTACAAAGAGCAGATGCCCAAGACCAGATCTCTGCAGGACACCACTGGTCACCAACCTCCAGGCAGAATGCTTTCCATCCACTACCATTTGCCTTTTCTTTCGGCCAGCCAATTCTGTATCCAGACAGCCACATTTCCCTGTATCCCATACCTCTTAATATTCTGAATGAGCCTACAATGGTGAACCTTATCAAATGTCTTACTGAAATCCATATACACCACATCCACTGCTCGCTCTTCAGCAACCTGCATCGTCACATCCTCAAAGAACTCAATAAGGCTTGTGAGGCATGACCTGTCCCTACCCTCTCTCTGATCATTCTCTTATTCCTCATGTTAAGTGAAGAATGCATTTGGATTTTCATTAATCATTCCTGCTAAGGCTTTTTCGTGCCCTCTCCTAGCTCTCCTCAGTCCATTTCTGTGATCCTCTAAAGCTGTGACAGAACCTTACTTCCTCAACCTTAAGTATGTTTCCTTCTTCCTCTTGGTAAGAAGCTCCTCTTCTCTTGTCATCCAATGCTCCTTCACTTTACCATTCGTTGCCTGTCTCAATAAGGCAAAGTTATCCAACACTCGCAACAAGTGGTCCTTAAACAGCCTCCATATTTCCGTTGTGCATTTCCTGTAGAACAATTGTTCCCTATTTATCCTCCACAGCTCCTGTATAATAGTGCTATAATTTTCCTCTCCCCCAATTAAATACCTTTCCATACTGTCCGTTCATGTCCCGGTCATGACTGTGGTGAAGGTGAGGCAGTTGAGGTCACTGTCACCGAAACGCTCTCCCACCGAGAGATCGGACACCTGTCCTGGCTCGTTGCCTAGCACCAAATCCAATGTAGCTTCCCCCAGTCAGCCTGCCTACGAATCAAGTAGGCGAACGTGAGGGCTGCAGATGCTGGAGATCAGAGTCAAGATTAGAGTAGTGCTGGAAATGCACAGCAGGTCAGGCAGCATCCGAGGAGCAGGAAAATTGACGTTTCGGGCAGGAGCCCTTCATTAGGAATGGTGAAGGGATTCTGCCCGTAACAACGATTTTCCTGCTTCTCGGACACTGCCTGACATGTTGTGCTTTTCCAGCACCAATCTAATCTTACCGAAGTATTGAGAAAGGAATCCTTTCTGGACACACCTGACAAAATCAGCTCCATCCAGACCATCTGCACTAAAGAGGTTTCAATCAATATTGGGAAGTTGAAGTCATGCATAACAACAATTCTGTCACACCTTCACCTTTCTGAGAGCTGCTTTCCAATCTGTTCTTCCATCTCTCTACTGCTATTGGGGAGTCAATAGAAAACACCGAATAAAGTGACTGTTCCTTCCCTGTTACTGACTCCCACCCATACTGACTCAGTAGACAACCCCTCCACAACAATCTCCTTTTCTGCAGCTGTGATGGACTCTCTAATTAGCAATGCCACTCTCCCTCCTCTTGAATTGGATTGAATTTATTGTCACATCTACTGAGGCACAGTGAAAAGCTTTGTCTTGCGAGCAGTAAAGTCAGATCACATAGCTAAGTAGTATAGATAGTAAATAATAGGTAAGCAGCAGCAAAAATAAAAACACAGGTACAGGCGAATGTTAAGAGTTTGTGGCATGAGAGAATGTGCAAACTCCACACAGACAGTCACTCGAGGCTGGAATCAAACCCGAACGCCTGGCGCTGTGAGGCCTTAATGCTAACCACTGAGAAACCATGCTGCCCTTAAACAGGTGAGTAACTTAAACTATTTTCCAGTCCTCTGCAACCTGCCTTGAGTCCAATGATTCCTGAGAGATCACCACAAATGCCTTTACGATCTCCTTCGCTATCTCCCTCAGAGCTCAGAGGTGTACGTCTGGTATGGATGATTTATCTACCTTCATATCATTCAGCTTCCCCAGCACTTTTTGCTTGTAACAGCCACTGCACTCACCTTTGCCTCTTGAATCTCTTGAAATTCAGGTATGCTGCTGGTGTCTCCACTGTGATAACTGATGCAAGTACATGTCCATGGACTTGACATGATGCTAAACATTAATTTTTATAATGTTTGGGACTAATACTGCAACAAAGTTTGAATGAGAGACATGCAATGGTTTTCTTTAACTCTGGATTTAATAGAGTCAAAGAGACACAGAGATGTACAGCACGGAAACAGACACTTTGGTCCAACTTGTCCTTGTCTGGCTTTGTTTCTAATTTCCAGCATCCATAGTTCTCAGACATTTTTTTAAACTTATCGATCTGCATGATGTGACAACAATCATCAACTACTAGATGTATTGGAAAGTGTATTCTAAAAGGAAATGATAAAAAAGCAATTATGAGGCAGTTACTTTGGCATTACCTATAATGGCAAAACGTTCGTCCAAAATAGAGTCATAGAGATGTACAGCATGGAAACTGACCCTTCGGTCCAATCCGTCCATGCCGACTAGATATCCCAACCCATTCTAGTCCCATCTGCTAGCAACTGCCCCACATCTCTCCAAATCCTTTCTATTCATATACCCATCATGATGCCTTTTAAATGTTGCAAATTTACTGCCCTCCACCACTTTCTCTGGCAGCTCATCCCATACGCGGACCACCACATTTGAAAAAGTTGCCCCTGCGGTCTCTTTTATATCTTTCCCCTCTCATCTAAACCTATGCCCTCCAGTTCTGGACTCCACCACCTCCTCATGATTTTATGAACCTCCACTAGGTCACCCCTCAACCTCCGACGCTCCAGGGAAAACAGCCCCAGCCTATTCAACCTCTCCCTATAGCTCAAATCCACCAACTTTGGCAACATCCTTGTAAATCTTTCCTGAACCCTTTCAAGTTTCACAACATCTTTCCGATAGGAAGGAGACCAGAATTGCACTCAATATTACAAAAGTGGCCGAACCCATGTCCAGCTGCAAAATGGTCTGTACTCAGTACTCTGATCAATAAAGGAAAGGATGTCAAACCCCTTTTTCACTATCCTATCTACCTGCGACTCTACTTTCAAGGAGCTATGCATCTGCACTCCATGTTCAGTGTAATTGTCTGCAGAGTGATACACTGTATCTTATCTGAAAAATATAACATCACTGGAACTGAACCATTGACTCTGCTTTTTCTCCACAGATGACGCCAGACCTTCTGAGTTTTTCTAACAATTTCTGTTATTGTTCCTGATTTCCAGCATCTAAAGTTCTTTGAGGATTTTGTTAAACCTTAGATTCTTACAATGGCGCCTTCAAAGATAGCTGAATATGCACCTTGACGTTCTACCATATCTGCCTCAGAATAAAACTATTTAGAATATCCTGCCTCTCCTAGCTGTTTTGACAAAATGTACAATCAATTTATAATTACAAATATAAGTTTCTGCCAATTTGAAATGCTTACCTGTATGGTTTAACATCAGCTCCTGTGTTCAGCACTGCATACTAGCTGATCATCAGAAAACATTCTGTCATCCATGAATCACACAATTTCACTCCAGCTATTCAAGACACAGTAATTTGCAAAGTCATTAAGTGAAGATTTGTCATCAATGTGATTCCAGGAGGACCTGATTTAAAGTTGACATTTATAAACACATTGCTAAATTAGGGTCAGTTAGAGCAGAGGTACTGGTTCCAGTTTTGGCCACAATGGATGCACTGAGATAGTAGGTTTTTCATAAAACATCTAAAAAGATTCTTGCATATTGTTTAGGGAACAGTCCACATTGGAAACATGGACATTGAGGTTATGATGAATCATAAATTGCGGTGATTAAACTTATCTTCCATGCAGTCATTCTTAGTTCTACAAATGCAATTGAAGACAATTGCAGTTCTGATGGCACTCTTAAAATGAATGGAATTGG
Source organism: Chiloscyllium plagiosum (assembly GCF_037043375.1). Classification (NCBI taxonomy): domain Eukaryota; kingdom Metazoa; phylum Chordata; class Chondrichthyes; order Orectolobiformes; family Hemiscylliidae; genus Chiloscyllium; species Chiloscyllium plagiosum. Next base: position 78,474,318 of record NW_028270155.1, read on the forward strand.
CATTCATCATTCAAACATTTGATCCCATGTAAGGGTCCCATACAGGGAGAGGCTAAATAGACTGGGCCTGTCGGTCCTAGAGCTTCAGAAGTTGAGGGGTGACGTAAAAGATGGTTATAAGAAAATGATCAACTAGCATTTTAGAGTCATAGATTCATAGAGATGTACAACACGGAAACTGACCATTTGGTCCAACTCAGCCATGCTGAGCAGATATCCTCAATTAATCTAATCCCATTTGCCAGCATTTGTCCCATATCCCTCTCAACCATTTCTATTCATATGCCCATTTAAATGTTGTAATTGTACCAACCTCAAACACTTCCTCTGGCAGTTCACTCCATGCAGGCACCACCCATTGCGAGAAAACGTTTCCCCTTAGGTCCCTTTTAAAGCTTTTCCCTCTCACATTAAACTCATGCCCTCTAGTTTTGGACTCTTCTATCACAGGAAAATGACCTTGTCTATTTACCTTATCCATGCCCCTCCTGATTTTATCACCCTCTTTAAGGTCACCCCTCAACCTATGATGCTCCAAGGAAGACAGCGCCAGCCTATTCAGCCTCTCCCTGTAGTGCAAACCCTTTCATGGGAGATGAAATTTTTGAATTATGAATGCCAATTGCATTCATTTTAAGAGTGCCATCAGAACTGCAATTGGGATAAACAACATTGCTCAGCTCATAAATTATATAGAGATCAAACCTGTTTGGTTATATCCTGGTGTTGTGTCCTTTGGCTTTGCCCACTCCAGTCCAACACCAGCACCTCTACATTATAATGTAATTGTTTTAATCAGCATCAGAACTCATAGCTCCCTCCAAACTGAATGAATGGATGTAGTTGCTGTGGGGATGTTCACCGGCCTGGGAAATCGGTTTGCTGCTTGGTGAACATGTCCACAGCAACTGCAACCATCATCCAAGCTACAAACCTTTACATAAACCTCGAATGCATGGATGCTGACAAAAACAGCAAGTTCACCCATAGAATCCAAGAGTCCTGAAGCATATTTGGTCCATCACATCAGTATGGTAATTTGAGTGGGGTGCCAGATTTACTCCCATACCACTGTGTGCCATTTGCACCTCAACAAATTAGTCCACCGAAAACACAGATTCCACTGCTCTGCTCCGTATTTCTGTGTAAATCACTCTCAAAAACTTTTATTGTGAGAGTTTTCTGAATCTTCCTGACCTCCTTCAGAAAATAGCTATCCTCACTTAATTTGTGCATCTTTGTGACTAGTTGAATGTTATAATTGCAGGTTGTTTATTCATTCCCTCATGAAAGTTATTCCACTTTACTCAGTCGATCAAACTTCATGATTCCATATCCTTTTGCCAATCTCAACAAACTTCTTTGGTCGCATGAGAAACTTTTCTGTTCTCAAATTCCTTAAATGATCTCAAACCACTCATCATTTTGAACCATCCACTCTACACTACAAGTAGAACCTTGAGTCCTGAATTGTACATAATTTTGCATCAGAGAACTAACCTGTAATTTGCAAATGTTTAGCATGACTTCCATAATTTTGTACTCAATGTTACTCTCACGCAAGTTAAAGAATTCCATGAGCATCTGACAGCATCTTATTACACCAGATGCGCTGAATCTTATGAAACTGCATCCTCAGTTTCAATTGACACTGCATGCATCTCGAAATGATATGATTAAGATCACACTGTCTCTCTGATTTACTTAGTACAACTGCACATTACACAGCTATGTGCATTAAATTGCCCTGTCTGAAGATATCAGTCTTTATATGTCATTCTGTTGTTCTCTACTGTCTCCCAGTTTGTATACAATGTCACAATCACCAATGATCCTATCAATCATGACCTTCAAATGTTGTTCTGCTGCTACTCCTGCTCAGTCCTTTGACACACTAATGCCGAGGGAATCCCACTGCATTCTAAAGCTGTGTTTGAAGTATGAACTTTTGTTCAGCTTCACTTTCTGTCAAAACATTTCTCCACTGGTTGCTTGCAGAAGCTACTTTCTCTGATAGAGGTCATCCCTGTGAAAAGATGACTTTTGCTTTGTTGCCCAAGCCTATGCTAAGCACCTTTTGCTGTGTCTCAGGATGCTTTCTCTGGTGTGGAGGTCTCTGCTGTAAATGAATTCCATGGGCTAAAATAATGCAGGGTTCATTCAGCAAGTTTGATTGCTTTTTTTTCCTTTAATCTGCATTAGTTGTTTCATTTTCCTTTCTGTCAAACATAAGTTAAGTTGATCATCATTTTCTACTTCATGGTCTCATGACCACAACGCTAATAACCATTTCATATGCTGCGGAGTCAAAAGATTTTATGAGAATTTTGAAAAATGTTGTATCATCATAAGGATCAAGTAGCTTGTTACTGTTGATGTTTATAATGAAGCCGGAGATGTGCCTCTCAGAGCTCGGTCCATTCTTCCTCAGTTAGCACCTTGTGGCTACTGTTAATACGGTAGGTTTACAGGATTTCAGAAATGTCCTTTTTTGAATGGTTGATATTTGCCTGAGTTAGCCATTGATTTTTGTTGAGGAGGAAGAAATTTTACCGACAGGATGTCCAATGCTTTTTCTCACATCAATACATTATTGTTGTTCTGACCACGATGTACCACAAACAGTAGTCTTGACTTTTGAGAGTAATATATCCATCACATAAAGAGAAATTATGCACTATCTGGAGTGACAGTGCACCAATGTTTGGCAAGCGAGGGCCAGTGAATCATTGGAGGGGGTTTTGAATTAGTTTTCCAAGTGAACACCCATCAGGATCTGAATGAGATATGTTAGAGATTTGGTCTTAACTCTGGTGTTTGGCAGGGAATGTCTCACTAACAGATGGTTCTCACAGGCATTTGTCCTGGCATTGGGTTCCTCAACACAGTCCAGTAGCCTTTCCACAGTAAAACCATGTTCCACTCCACTCTAATGAGCTCCAGGAGACTGAGAAAACACTCACCATGATTTATATTATCTGCAAGTTCACTTCAGAAAATGGAGGTTTCAGACAAATAATGTAAAGATTGTTATCTCAGTCTGAAAATCCAAAGGGAAGTGGAAAACTTAAGTTCAGTTCTGTAGTTGAATATGCATTCCATTAAGACATGACTAAAATGATTTAATGTACCCTAACTTTCCACTCAAGTGTTAACTGATATGAACAGTAAGCAATGTTAATTGATGTTTGTGATTTATTTGTTTTAGACTGTGTGTCCACAAAGTATTTGATGATTTCTGCAACTGTATCAGCTGGATTGATATTATTGGTGCTCAGCCTCATCATGGTGAAGCGATACACAGCAAACAAAAATATGGGTAGGAAGTTATTTAATCTTTTCAAATAAACAATGTCCAAATAGAATGTCAATTTTAACTTTGCACTATATCTTAAGATTTTCTCTGTGCAACTGAATAGGTTACACAATACTTAGCTTATCTGACATGGCCAGGGCAATGGGGTACAATATTCAAATTTTATCCAACCTCCCAGAGATATGAGCATGCCAAAGGTGCTTTATTGCAAAATGAAGATTATTTCATTGTCTGGGATTACTGCTTTTGGGGAATCAATCTTCAGGTTTCCCAGCATGCATTCATTGTTGAACTTTCCATTTCTGAATATCAAAATATGTATCGTAATCAAATATAGGGCCGCATTTTTCTGACGAATGGCAATCTTACACAGATTGGCATCCTGACCCTTCAATGACAGCGATAAAGAGCTCCATATTTCTGAAAGTAGCTTCTGATCAAGCATCCATCAGAAACACAGAGTTCTGCTTCCATTCTAATAATTCTCTTGTAACACAGAGCAGTCAGGGAAAAGCAAACTAAGTCTCCTTTTCACAGCAGTCACTTGCCCCTAGCTGAAGTTTAGCTGTCCAGAACAGACAGCCACTTTCACACCAGCTGTCAAGTGGTAGGTACCAAATGCAAGTATGAGGTTAGGGTGCTGCGGAGAGATGCTGCCATCTGGATGAGGGTCAGATAAATAGGATGCCAAGTGAGATGAAGTGGCAAGCTGATATGAATTAGGATGGCAGTTGGGAATTATGCCAAATGTTCAGGAGGCCAATTGGGTGCTGGGTATCCTGCTATGGGTTAGCGTGCCAGGTGGGTAGAATGCCAAATGGGAAGGGAATACGTTGACAGGAAGTAGGGTTCTAGGTGAAAAGAACAGTGGGATGGCACATGGATAACTATAATAAAAGAGTGCCAAGATAGCTCCTCAGCCAGTTAAGTGATACAGTGCATAAAGTGCATCAGAATAGTTGAAAACTTGTGTCTGGCAGACCGCAAGAGGGAGTGATTATCTTGTCCTAAGGGAGTCAGGTCTCCCGTGGGAAGGGCATGGATTGATTCTAGGAGGGGCAGAGACAGACCATACTGGAAATTCGGCAAGAGGGATATCATGTCCCAGGAAAGGAAGGGCAACATGTCCCAGGAAGGAGGAGTCAGGCTGGGTTTGAAGTGAGGAAAGGAAAGAGCTTCTTCAGGGCAGGTAATGGTGTTGCCACCAAGTCTGAGTGAGGAAAGTAGACTGCTGTTTCTTTTGCTGGGGAAGATGATCCTGAACCAAATGGGTCACAGGCAGATTTTATTTCTGGAGCTTACGAGGTTGAGGAGTGACCTTATCAAGGTTTATAAAATCATGAGATGTGCAGCTGAGGTGAACAGAAAAAGTCCTTTCCCTGGGGTGGGGAAGCTCAAGCTGGGAGGAGAAAGATTTAACAGGGACCTGAGGGACATCTTTTTCACACAGAGGGTGGTTTGTGCGTGGAATGATCTGCTGGATGAAGTTATAGATGCAAGTACAGTTACATCATTTAAAAGATATTTGGATAGACAAATGGATAGGAAAGTTTCACAGGGATTTGGGCCAAATGCAGGCTGTGGGATTAGTTTAGTTTGGGAAACTTGTTTCACATGGACTGGTTGGGCTGAAGGGTCCGTTTCAATGCTGTGTGACTCAATGACTCTGTCCAGAGAGGGAGAAGTGGAGCTGTGTCTGCAGTAGGGAAAAAATGGGTGATGAATCTAGCTTTGGGGGAGAGGAGTGCATGAGATTTAAACTGGGGGAAAGGGGAAGCTCTGTTTTATGGCTGTGGGGGCAGATCAGCTTCAGAGATGGTAAGAACGGGCAACATCGTGCGGGAGAGTCCCATCAGGCCCATTGTGGGGAAAGGGCATTTGCTGGAACCAAGAAATGCAAGGCAGTGAAGGACGAGCTGGTCCAGAAAACATCAGGGTTTTGTCATTTCCACAGGCCAGCATGGTGTAAGGTACCAGGCAGAGGAAGGTGATTTCTGGTCAGGATTTCTGAGCAAATGTTGCCTGTCAGACGTATTGTTATTCAGGAGTTGAACGACATCTTCAATAGTATAAGGTTTGATTTGAGTGTCTGCATTTAATTTAATCAGAGACCTCCAAATTCTATTTACGTGGATGCTTTCAGAGGGTTCTAAGTGTAGAGAAATTGCCCAATTTCTGGCTATTATTTTGGAGTCTACTATATTGAGCAGTCGACTATTGTCTTCCTGCTCAGCTCCCATCCATGATGAAATGTCAATTATCTGGCACTGGAAAATGTGGGCCAATACCTTTATTAAAATTGTGGTATGGGGATTGTGTTATGATTTGCATTAAGCTTTGCAGAAACGCATTTCCCGGATTGTTATTCATTTTAAACTTTATTTCTTACCCGATTAGTGAAAACCAATGATGACAAATCGAGTAATGATGAACACAAGGCAAGTTTTTTTTACACAAAATATAACTGTATATAACTAATTCGCATTTAGTGCAATAGCTATGTTTTATTTTGCTGCTTTAATTATTTATGCAAAATAACACAGGTTGTACTCAGTGACATAGGATTAAAACAAAAACATCAGTAGGTCAGATGGTGTCTACTGTAGCTGTAATATTGTGATTGTGAACATACTAATTAAGAGTTTGTATAGAACAGAATGTTTGCTTTGGCTCTTAGGAAAAGAAATCACTGTGATATGCTTAGTTTGTATGTAGCATTGTCCAAAACACAGACATTGACTTTTATCCTCCACCTGACACTTACTTACAAGCCCAACTTTACCAGTCAAGCAGGAATTGACAATGATAGTTACCATTATCAGTGATGTCTCCAGATGCAGAATTAATAGAACGTTTTTCTGAATGTTGCATTTTGACGATGGCAGTTTTGTTATTTTTTGATGCACCCTTGTTTTAAAAAATTCTCAAGGTCAGGTTCGTAGGAGAGTAGTCTGACACAGAACAAACGACCAAGAGGCGAGTCTGCAAGAATATGAGCATTTTATTCCCCGCAGCGTCGCCACAACCAGGTCTCATCTCAAACGGGTCTGGCTTATACTCACTCTACATGTTACTGGAACTGGGAGCCGTCAGTTCTCGTAGAGCGGTTGCCAACAACCCACGCTCGGCGGTTAAACGTAACCCCGGAGCAGACTCACCGAACTGGAGACTTTTCCAGCTGATATACTCTTTTCCAGATATAAACATTCATGTGAACAGCAGAGCAAGGCTAAAAAACACATTCCATTCTGGTTACATACAGATAAGAAGATTCACACGGGGAGGTGTGTAATAAGATTCACACGGGACTAAGCAACACCTCCATTCCGGTTAGATTCACACATGTATTGGGACATAATTTTTAACCGTTTCACCACATTCCACTGCTTGGCCCAATACATGTGTTACATTATGATTCACACATGTATTGGGACATAATTTTACACCACATTCCACTGCTTGGCCCAATACATGTGTTACATTATGCTTAATTCAGTTCAATTCGTTTCAGTTAATTTCAGTTCAGTCAATTCAGTGTAGTTCAATTCAGCTCAGTTCAGGTCTGTTCAGTTCAATTCAATTGTGTTCAATTCAGTTCCGTCCATTTCAATTCAATTTAGCTCAGTTCCATTTTGTTCCGTTCAATTTGATTCACTTCAGTTCCACTCAGTTCAGTTCAGTTCAATCCCATTCAATTCTGTTAACACCGCTTCAGCTTTTTGGACATGCCCACATCCTCCGCTGTACCCCAGGCAAGGGGTTCTTCGGCAGGACTGGGATCCTCTCAAGGGTGGACAGCAGCGACCCTGGGGTTCCTCCGGTCGCCCCCCACCATTTCTCAAACAAACTGCCACGTACATGCCCACATCCATGCCATCCCGGGACGGTCGGGACCTCCACAGTTTGTTCTTCTGGTTTCTTAGTCTTTTTCCAAAACATTGTTCTGTATCAAAATCTCTCCTCAATTGCGATTGACCCTGCTCGCAGCGCCAAATGTTTTAAAAAATTCTCAAGGTCAGGTTCGTAGGAGAGTAGTCTGACACAGAACAAACGACCAAGAGGCGAGTCTGCTAGAATATGAGCATTTTATTCCCCGCAGCGTCGCCACAACCAGGTCTCATCTCAAACGGGTCTGGCTTATACTCACTCTACATGTTACCGGAACTGGGAGCCGTCAGTTCTCGTAGAGCGGTTGCCAACAACCCACGCTCGGCGGTTAAACGTAACCCCGGAGCAGACTCACCGAACTGGAGACTTTTCCAGCTGATATACTCTTTTCCAGATATAAACATTCATGTGAACAGCAGAGCAAGGCTAAAAAACACATTCCATTCTGGTTACATACAGATAAGAAGATTCACACGGGGAGGTGTGTAATAAGATTCACACGGGACTAAGCAACACCTCCATTCCGGTTAGATTCACACATGTATTGGGACATAATTTTTAACCGTTTCACCACATTCCACTGCTTGGCCCAATACATGTGTTACATTATGATTCACACATGTATTGGGACATAATTTTACACCACAACCCTGTGCCAGACTAAAAAAAAAATGGTTCATGATGTCAAGAACAGCAGGAGACATCTGA